>NC_087206.1:91921747-91939247 GCF_015104395.2 Macrobrachium nipponense
ATTCCATTGAGGAGTGAGAGATGTGTATTTCTGGTGATAGAAGTTCACTCTCCACGTGGTTCGGAAGTCACGTAAAGCCGTTGGTCCCGTTGCAGAATAATCACTGGTTCCATGCAACGTAAATCCACCATACAAACAAACACAATCACAAACGGTTGTTTGTTATAGGATACAGTTTTGAGGGGCATTCTCTTCAGCCACTTTGACCCCCAAGATGTATGCAGTAAATGTCTGAGTTTCCAATATAATCAAAATCTAGGTAACTAATTTATTATGCAAACAATTGATTGATGTTTGCGGGAAATGTCTTAAGTTTTTCAACAAACTTTAAATCTAAGTAATTAATATCTTTATAAAAACGACCGATTTTCTAAATATAAGAAAAAAATGTAGGTAATTAATTCATGATACAATATACTATTATACTATTTCCTGTCATCTAGGCTCCAGAAAATATGGATTTTCATCGTGATGTCAGTGGAGGCGAAAATTCTAATTTAATTTATAATGTATAAGTATCAGAGCAGAACGAAGAAATAGAGGTATTTGAATAACTTTAGTTCTGTGTTTCCCTGTTAAATACGCCTATGATTTCCCTTCGAACATTCCCCATGTCATATATTTGTCATATTTTCCTAAACAGTGTACCTATACATAGTATGCAGTGTACGTTTACAGTGTACATATATATATATATAATATATATATATATATAATATATAATATATATATAGATATATATATAATATATATATATATATTATTATTATATATATATTATTATATATATATATATTTATATATAGATTTTTTTATAAAATAAATTATATATATATATATATATATACATATATATATACTATATTTTGGTGGTGATACGATATTGCTTGAATTCTCAAAACACGTATTAAACCAGCAAAGAAAAATATTCGCAACAATTCCAGCAAATGGGTCTGTTCCTACATTTTAACATATATAAAATATCCCTTTCAAGTCCACATTTTCAGTTCTTTCCAGATTTCAATGAAGTCAGGACGAGCTGCTCTTCCTCCAAGAGCACGAATAACGAACTCAGCAGTGTCAACAGCCGTGTCAGCAATGCGTCAGCAGTCTCGTCAGCAATGCGTCAGCAGACTCCTACTCCAAGCGTAGCAAACCTAAGAGGAGTTTAGCCCAGAGGATGCTCACAGACAGTACAAATAGCGAAGTCAGCATAGTTAGCAGCGAAGTCAGCAGCGAAGTCAGCAGCGTCAGCAGAGTTGTCAGTAGTACTTCAGCCGACTTCTCCTTCATTCAAATGACTAATAGTTTGCTTTCCTACATATCAGTGGATTCGTAGAGAAAATATTATTATAATCATTTCTTTAACCAAGATATGAACATCGGCCAGCTATTAGCAAATATCAGCCCTGATGAGAAGAGAATAATAAGAAGAATTGAAAAGACCATATATAAAATCAATTCCACTGATGCTGCCATCATCTTTAACAAAACATGTTTAAGAGAGTGTCTCCTACCTTCATATATAATCATTATCATTATTATTATCGTTATTCAGCAATTAAGCTAATATTTACCATTATACAAAATATGCTCGAGTTTATTGTTTCTTGACTTCGTTTAATAAACGAATCTGTTTCATAAATTTATAATGCAAATAAATATTACCTAAGTCAATATATCCTTACTTTGATCCCGTGAGCCTATGGTTACTTTTTTGAAGTTGAAAGTAGGGTAAAAGTGTTTATTTATTTACAATTTTATGGACTATTACACTTTCCACCCTGAACATTCTTTTGGATTGAAATTTATTTATAAACTATCTATCTATCTATCCTTCTATATATATATATATATATATATATATATATATATATATTATATATACATATATATATATATATTATATATATATATATATATATATATATATATATTGTTAAATGCGTGGCTGTGTAAAGTTTAGCATTTACTCTGAAATTACAAGACTGGGTACCACGCAGGTAACAGCAGAGAACAGGGAAAAAACATATCAAAATTTATGGATTTAATGTTATGTTACGTTTACACAGGAGCTGAAGGCACTAGTTCCTTGGCACTGAGGTTACGTCAATTAACATATAAATTAGTGCCACCATGAAACCCCCAGAAAATGTAAATCCTTCTTCATTTTCTAATTAGTTTTGCACTCAGTTTGTTCAGTGTCATCTATATACATATATATATATATATATATATATATATATATATATATATATATAATAATTTCAACCTCACGGCAAATAGGCTTAGTGAAGCCTCATTTTCCTCCATTAATGAACAAGATCCTCTTTTCGGAAAGAATTTAGTAACATACATAGGAAGCGGTATTAGAATTTTAGGATGAAAGAAATTCATATTGTTTTATTATATTATTTATTTATATGCATTAAGTAACTTATTTCTAATGTGGTTATAAATGGTTGGGGGCTTATGAACATAATGTATAGGCTGATATGCTTAGGGTTATATATGCGTGATACAGCGAATATTAGGTAGATGATAGATTGAGTAGCGTAAAAATGACTATATAAACTTATAATCGAGTATATTCAGTCAATAATAAATATAAAATGAAATTCCTGGTGATATTAATTATAAAATTGTCTTCAAGAGTCCACCGACATGTAGGAGAGCAAAGTGTTGGTCATCAAAATGTTCTTCTTTTCGTGTTTTTTGAAAATTCTCTCGGTTAAACTCTTCTTGGGTTTGTTACGCTTCGAACAGAAGTCCGCTGACGCCTGGCTGTCGACGCTGCTGACGCTGCTGACGCTGACTTCGCTGCTCGTGCTGTCACTGGAACGACACCGAGTCCTGACGTCATTTGGTTCTGGGAAAGAAGAACAAAGAAGGGAAATGAGTTGCCAGGTATTATAAATATAATATGAAGGTGGAAAAGTAGTACTTGAAACACTTTTGCTATTATAAATATCACTTTTAATTTTATGTGAATCAGGAAAATTATTACGTACCACCAAAAGTGGATGATTACTTTTCCATAAATAAATAAATTGGTAAATAAAAGTGTATAATGACATAAAAATTAAAGAAAAATTAACAAATGTTTTCTTTAAGCCTAAAGTATGGAGGTGGTATATAGTAGAACCATTTTTTTGTGTCAACTGTCTTATATTTTTTTATTGCATTAGTGAATAGCCAGAAAGACAGAACAATCGTATAATAATCTAGATATTACAAAATATAAAAAGATAATTGGGAAAATCTTAACATAAAAAGTGAATTACATATCAAGATTATTTGGCTGCAATAATCCAGCGAATAACTTGTACCATAACTTGTTCAAGTAGGTCTAAGGTAAACCGATATCAAACCAATATCATTGCCTCGAAATTTGACCTCTATGAAATTTAAAGATGTTGGAAAGTAAAAAACAAAGAAATTTAAACCCTGCTACAGTTTTAGAGTTATATTGGAAGTTTATTGGTGTAAGAAGAGAAGGGTGGCATACATTTAATGTTTTTTGAAAGTATAGGGGAAAAGTTGAAGATATAGTGCCTGATAATTTTTTTTAGAAATCATTACATACCACAAAAAAAAAAAAAAAAATATAATATATATATATATATATATATATATATATATATATATATATATATATATACATATATGTGTGTGTGTGTGTTTGTATGTAAATATAATAGCCACAATGCCATCATAACCTCTGTGGCTATTACATTAACATATGTATCTGGTTAAAATGACCAGTAGATTCTATAATATATGTATATATATATATATATATATATATATATATATATATATATATATATATGTATGTATGTATGTTATGTATATGTATATATATATTCCTAATATGTCCATATTTATAAATGAACGTTAATACTTTCCTTTTTTCAGATGATATTTAAAAAACTCGTTTACTAAACAGTACGAATAAAAGATTACTTACCGAGATAAGTCTTATTCATGAGCTGATCGTCTTCTTGTACAAATTGCTGCACCATTTTGATACGAGACTGTGTTGTTTCTCTTTCTCTTGTTTTAGAACTTTCTGCTAGAGTAGCCTTGTTGTTGTTGTAGTGTTTCTTCTCCTGGTTTTCAAGACGAACTTAGGGTTGTTCTTCTTCTGCTCTTGGCGTCTGTGAACTGACACTTGTGGTCTCTCGCTCGGTTTATATACACACGAGGAACCCGGTTGAGCAATGTTCGCCTTATCTAGAACAAAGATAACCACTCTTGCTAGTTTCTACGTCGTAGATCTCGTTGGAGATAAGGAATCTCAAAAGTTAAAATTAATAAAAAGGGGCATGAGAGGACATAAATGTTCTCCGAATCGTTTTCAGGTATCCTTATTTTTATCTCAAAAGCGAGATAAGGTTCCCTGATCTTCCTTCCTCAAGCAAAGATTAAACCGCTAGACAATAATGTGATTCATGTACGTACTTCACGTAATCGTTCTCGTTTCTGTCTCTCTCTTTTTAGATCTTTTTCAGACTTTCGCCTAAATATAATAATGATAGCTGTCGATTTTAATTACCTGACCTTCATCGGTCTAAGAAGCTTCCTCAAGTAATGTTCAAACCGCCAGACATTAAAGTTGTCTCTGACTCTCTTTCTCGTAACCGTTCTTCTCTCTCTCTCTCTCTCTCTCTCTCTCTCTCTCTCTCTCTCTCTCTCTCTCTCTCTCTCTCTCTCTTAGACTTTTTAAGACTTTTATCTGAATAATGATAGCCGTTAATTTGGGTTATCTGTTCCTTACTGTGTCCTCAGTGAACCAGTGCACAAAAAATAGTCGAAGATTATGTCCAATATGTGTTCAACGTTTCATTTGATGTTTTTGCAAACTAGACCAAGCCTGAATCATTTTGATGTAAAAAGAGAAAAATGCTAATCTTTTTATTAGATCAAGTAGAGAATCAGATCATCCGTGGAATGAGATAACTTGAGAGCTAAACACCTCTGTTCAGCCACAGTTACAATTGCAGTTTGTGAAATAAAATCATTTATCATTTTCTCATACTGAAAATGGTAGAGAATCTGTGTAGCATTAGATGTGCATATTTCCCTTAATCTAGCTTGCACTACTATTAAATGATATATATCTTGAGAGCTCTTAAATCTCAGATGGAAGAACAGTTGAAAACATTGTTGATAGAATTATTTTATGTTTATCTTTAATTATTAATTAGGTAATCACCTTATTTATTCATTTTTATTTCTCCATTATAATTTTTTATTTATTCACCTTCCGAATTCTCAAAACATAAATTATCCGTTCAAAATATGCGCTCTAGAATCAAAATGGTAAATAATGTTTAAATAATTATTATACATTTATTTATTTTTATTTTGTGTTATTTGATTAACTAGTTAACTTATTTCTTTTAGCTGCTACATTATCATTATCTATTCTTTTATTTTCCGAATTCTCGCAAAAAATGATCCGTTCAAGAAATTTTTTCTAAAAACAAAATTGAAAATATTGTTTAAATAATTGTTTTATACATTTATTCATTCTGAATAATTAACTACATTATCCTTATCTGTTTACTAATCTTCCGAATCCTCAAAAAGATTATCCACTCAAAATATGCTTTCCTTAAAATAAGACCAGTTTTTAAGTAAGGTATATTACAACGGGCGCTTCAGACTGTCGCTGACACGTCGATTATATGGCTGACTTCGGCTGTCAGACTGATGTTTGTCAGTTTTGATAAATAATGCAATGCTTGTTAGCAAAAATAAAAAAAAAATAAAAAACTTTGGTCTTCCGTCGGTTCTTTTTTCTAATTACTTGTTTACTTTTGTCGTCTTCTGTTATTATTATTTATCTATAATGTTTTACTCTATTTCATATACATATATATATATATATATATATATATATATATATATATATATATATATATATATATATACCTATACATATATATACATATATATCTATTTTGAAGTAATAAAAGTCCACAATTATGTAAGATATGTATTACAAAATTATTAGGAGACTGGAGCTTTCGTGTACTTGATCAGTAGACCTAACAGCCGTACTGATTTTTCCTTTTTAAAAATATACTACATGAAGATACGAAGGACAGGCAAGACGCTGGAACCGTCTCCAAGAGAGATAACAACAAAAACAAACTATCCCAATCATGTTAGTCCCCCGTTCAAATGTTGTCTGGACAAGAGACGAGGTCTACTGATCAAGCAGACTAAAGTTCCCGTTTTTTAAGAATTTTTTAATCACATCTTACGTAAGTGTGGACCTTTTTTACTTCAAAATATTCCAGTCGCGTTATGGTGATTTATATATATATATATATATATATATATATATATATATATATATATATATATATATATATATATATATATATATATGATATATATACATATATATATATATATATATATATATATATATATGTGTGTGTATGTATATATTATCACAGTCATCCTATTCGACTGGGTGGTTTTGTAATAATGTGGGGTTCCGTTGCACTGTTATTATTATTATTATTATTATTATTATTTATTATTATTATTATTATTATTATTTTTTTTTTTTTTTTTTTTTTTTTTTTTTTTTTTTTTTTTTGCTCTATCACAGTCCTCCAATTCGACTGGGTGGTATTTATAGTGTGGGGTTCCGGGTTGCATCCTGCCTCCTTAGGAGTCCATCACTTTTCTTACTATGTGTGCCGTTTCTAGGATCACACTCTTCTGCATGAGACCTGGAGCTACTTCAGCCTCAGTTTTTCTAGATTCCTTTTCAGGGATCTTGGATCGTGCCTAGTGCTCCTATGATGATATGGTACGATTTCCACTGGCATATCCATATTCTTCTTTTATTTCTATTTTTCGATCTTGATACTTATCCATTTTTTTCCCTATCTTTCTCTTCAACTCTGGTGTCCCATGGTATTGCGACATCAATGAGTGATACTTTCTTCTTGACTTTGTCAATCAACGTCACGTCTGGTCTATTTGCACGTATCACCCTATCCGTTCTGATACCATAGTTCCCAGAGGATCTTTGCCTGATCGTTTCTATCACTCCCTCAGTTGGTGCTCGTACCACTTATTACTGCAAGGTAGCTGATGTTTCTTGCACAGGCTCCAGTGGAGGGCTTTTGCCACTGAATCATGCCTCTTTTTGTACTGGTTCTGTGCAAGTGCCGGGCATTCACTTGCTATGTGGTTTATGGTTTCATTTTTCGTATTGCACTTCCTACATATGGGAGAGATGTTATTTCCGTCTATCGTACTTTGAAACATATCTGGTTCTTAGGGCCTGATCTGTGCCGCTGTTATCATTCCTTCAGTTTCCTTCTTTAGCTCTCCCCTCTGTAGCCATTGCAATTGTCATCGCTGGCTAGTTCTTTAGTCTGTCTCATGTATTTGTCCGTGCATTGGTTTGTTGTGCCAGTCCTCTGTTCTTTCTGTCTTTCTCCTGTCTCTGTATATTTCTGGGTCTTCGTCTATTTTATTAGTCCTTCTTCCATGCACTCTTTAGCCACTCGTCTTCACTGGTTTTCAGATATTGCCCCAGTGCTCTGTTTCAATGTTGACGCAGTCCTCTATACTTAGTAGTCCTCTCCCTCCTTCCTTTCGTGTTATGTATAGTCTGTCCGTATTTGCTCTTGGGTGTAGTGCTTTTGTGTATTGTCATTTGTTTTCCTGGTTTTCTGATCTATGCTGCGGAGTTCTGCCTTCGTCCATTCCACTATTCCTGCGCTGTATCTGATTACTGGCACTGCCCATGTGTTTATGGCTTTTATCATATTTCCGGCGTTGAGTTTTGACTTGAGTATCGCCTTGAGTCTCTGCATATATTCTTTCCTGATCGTGTCCTTCATCTCTTGGTGTTTTATATCTCCTCCTTCCATTATTCCCAGGTATTTGTATCCTGTCTCATCTATGTGTTTGATGTTGCTCCCATCTGGTAGCTTTATCCCTTCAGTTCTCGTTACTTTGCCTTTTTGTATGTTGACTAAGGCGCATTTTTCTATTCCAAACTCCATTCTGATGTCCCCAGATACAATCCTTACAGTCTGGATTAGGGTATCTATTTCCTTGATGCTCTTACATACAGCTTGATGTCGTCCATGAAACATCAGATGGTTGATTTTGTTGCCTCTTTTCTTGAGTTGGTACCCGGCATCCATCTTCTGTAGTACTTTTGTCATGGGAATCATGGCTACTACGAAGAGTAGTGGGGACAGTGAGTCGCCCTGGAAGATCCCTCTCCTGATATTAACCTCTGCTAGTCTTATTCCAGAGCTTGTAAGTATTGTATTCAGTTGCGCATTGTATTTTTGAGGAAGCTGATGGTATTTTCCTCTGCCCCATATATTTTCAGGCATTCTATTAGCCATGTGTGGTATCATGTCGAAGGCTTTCTTATAGTCTATCCATGCCATGCTTAGGGTTGGTTTTCCTTCTCCTACTGTTCTTCATTACATTTTGTCTATCAGGAGCTGGTCTTTTGTGCCCCTACACTTCCTTCTTGCAGCCTTTCTGTTGGTAGGGGATGGTGTTTGTCTCCTCTAGGTAGTTGTATAGCCTTTCATGATGATACCTGTTAGTAACTTCCACATTATTGTAGGCAGGTGATAGGCCTGTAGTTACTGGCTATATTTCCCTTACTCTTGTCTTTTTGTACTAAGGATGTTCTTCCTGTGGTCATCCATTTGGGTGCATGGTGATTTGAGATACAATGCTGGAGTTGTTCTGCTATTCGTGGGTGTAGGGCCTTGAAGTTTTTGAGTCAGTATCCATGGACTTCATCGGGACCTGGGGCTTTCCAGTTTGGCATTTTCTTTAGTTGGTGTCTGACTGTGTCTGTCGTGATCTCTGTGAATCTTTGTTTTATTCTCCCTGTTTCTTCTTCCTTGACTTCTTGGAGCCATGTTGCATGTTTGTTGTGTGATACCGGATTGCTCCATATGTTTTTCCCCAGAGTCTCTTACTTGGTTCGGCTTCAGGAATTTCTGGGTGGTTGTCTTCCCCTCTTAGTTGGCTGTATAGTCTTTTCTGGTTGTTCCGAATAGTTGTTCTGTTGGTATCCCTTATTCCTGTTCATGTACCGTTGGATCTTGTGTGCTTTGGCCTTAAGCCTCTGTTTTACATCTTCTATGTGTTGTTTAGTCCCCTCTCTTGTACTTTGTATTTCTCGTTGAGTTCCTCCCTTGTTTTCTTGCTTCTTAGCCTTTTTTCTGCCATCTCTTTCAGTTTACTCAAGTCAGATCTCATCACCATGATTTGCTTTTCCAGGCGCCTTTTCCAAGGAGGTTGCTGTTTTGGTTTCTGTGTTGGTTGTGACAGTGGTGTTGGTGTTCGAATCCCCATCAGGAATATTTCTGTGAAATATTTCTGTTATTATAACAGGAATATTTCACATTCACAGTTGATCGCTGCTTTATTTGCAAAGAGCAATGCCAAGAGCAACCAGATTCGCTTAACAGCAACACCAGTGTGCAGTAAGTGTGCCTGGCTGTCCAACTTCTCAGTTCCAGAGGTCCTTCATTCCTCACGCCCTTGGACAACATCCCAGAGGATGTTGTGCAACGAGAACTTCAAAGGTTCAAGCTAATCTTTTGAGTAAGTGAGGTTGGAGTCTTGAATCTCAAGTCAGTGGCTCCTGTGGGCTTATTCCACATGACCAGGTTTCGTCTAAGGAATGATAATAGTAATGGCTGTAGGTCCACAAACATATACCAGGTGAGAGTTGATGTCTTTAATAAATATCAATAGCTGTCGAACCTTGTGCTAAGTTCATCTTCAGTCAAGTGAGGATGAACCTACCACAAGGTTCGAAAGTTGTTAATATTTATTAAAGACATCAACTCTCACATGCTATATTATTATGGACCTACAACCATTATCATTTTCGACACTGAAAACTGTGCCCACAATAATAATAATAATAATAATAATAATAATAATAATAATAATAATAATAATAATAATAATAATAATACATTGTTATCTTTTTATTGATTATCTTTTTTACTAATTGGTTCCTCGTCTTTCTGTATTTCTCTTTACTTACTCTTACTCCTTCCTAATAAACACCATATTCTTTGGAAGCTTGAATTTCAAGTCAGTGGCCCCTTTGGTGGGCTTGTTCCATATGGATAGGTTTCATCTAATCCATTTTAATAATAATAATAATAATAATAATAATAATAATAATAATAATAATAATAATAATAATAATAATAATAATGCCCATTCAGCCTGAAACGACGTCTGCCACGAGCCAATTCAGGAATCTTAGAAAAACTAGAAATTATCACTTTTCGCCTGAAGAGCCCCTAAAGGCCGAAGGACGGTGTGAGTGACTTACAGAGATAAGACGGCTCCTGTATCTCTCTGTATCCACTGTATCCATGCCAGGCATCGAGCTCTTGTCCTCGTGGGCGTTCATTTGAGGTGGGTGGTGTGGCACAGTCATGACTAAGTGCACCTTGGGCACGAGTACATGCCACTGTTATCACTGTTATCGTCATCAATACTGTAATTTTTACCTCTGTATTTATCTGGGTGGTTGAAAGTAACCTAAAAACACTGAGTGTTTGGGAGGAAAAAAATAGAATTTTATTTTTATTTTTTTTCTATCCAATTTCTTTCTGTAAGATGCAGAATAACTTACGAAGGAGGTTAACTCTGGGAATTATGACAGTTGTGTGGAGATTGGTATTCTGAAATCTGATCTGTGTGTGTGTATGTGTATACATACAGGATACGCAATACACAAATTTCTGACTCACATCGGGATCGAACCCATGTCTTTCAATTGCGTGGTTCAGTTGTTACCGCCTTTCAATTGAAAGACATGGTTCGTTCCGGAAGTGAGCCAGAGATTTATTACATATTACTTACTTACTTTATCTTCCCGCCACTGGCCAGTGGCATAAGGCTGATACAGTTCCTTTCCACCTGTCTCTATCCCGAGCCAGTTCCCTCGCTTCCTCTAGGTTCTGGATTTCATATACTATATCTATATATATATATATATATATATATATATATATATATATATATATATATATATATATATAATATATGTATAGATATATATATATATATATGTGTGTGTGTGTGTACGTGTGTGTGTGCGTGTATGTGTGTGTGTAGAGAGAGAGAGAGAGAGAGAGAGAGAGAATGGTAATTTCTTACATATACAAGGAATTTATCATTTTGGGTTCGTAAATTACTAAAAGATATAGGGCTATATTATAACCAATACCCTTAATTTTTAAGATTTTGTGTCAATTTCCGAGGGAAATTGTATACCATTTCATTCATTGCTCCTTTAAATTCATGTAGACCTTTGTTAATTTTATAAATTTGTTTCTTATTCAATTTAAGGAATTTAATTACTTTTTCTTTACGCAGGTTTATTATCATTTGTGAGTACAACACAGAACTATACAGGAAAAATGAAAAAAGAAAACTGACTTGGCGCTAGGCCTATATAGAACATATCATTACATTTCTAAATATTTACTCAGCAGGAAAGCATCAGATCAATTTCTGGCGGTCTCTTTGAAAATCCTTTTTTATTAGAAATGAATTTCTATTTGTCGAAAACACTGGACAAGAAAGAGACGGTTCAGGGTACAGGGACAAACACTACGTGAAGGACGAAAACAGATTTGAAAACCGTGGATTCAGTGGTATACTTAAAAACATCTGTGGAGTGATATCACCGTGCTTAAAAAACGGCAGGCTCGATGATGATGCTACAAAGTTTCATCTCAAGGGCGTACCTGGTCCTATTTTTTTGTTGTCATGGGTTGGAAGGGGCTCCGACTGTCCTAGAATTGATCCTTAGCTTTGCTGTCAAAGAGCAGTTCAGGTGTGTTTCTCTGCGTTGGTTTATTTTCGATTCGTGTGAAATATTCTTCGGTGTGAGTTCTTGTTTGTAATCCCCTTTACAGGTATTCTATTTTCGTTCCACATGAGTTATTTGCTTGATATGAATAATGATGATGATGTAGATGCGTAGCAATCTGGTAGCCATTCAGATGCTAAGCGTATCTTTCCTTAGACTAGTCTAGGGCCTCTTTCCTTCATTTATGCTTCTAGCATCAAAATTCCTTGACTGATTTGCATGAGTTTTAACCCTCTTGTAGATGACTGTGTGGGATTTTTGCGCATAGGTCTATACTAATTCAATTGGTCTAGGGACAGCGCCTATAGAAATTTTTTAGTGAAACTGTGTTCACAGGGGACACTGACTTGATATTCAAGCTTCCAAAGAATATTATGGTGTTCATTAAGAAGGAGTGAGAGGAAGTAAAGAGAAATACAAAAAGAAGAGACCTGATGAGCTCATTGCATAATCTTATGACGAGCTTCTTTAGACCGACACTTGGTGGCAGCACCTATGCCTCTTTATTTAGCACCATAACTCTTCTCTTTTTTCCCCGTTGCTCCAAATAAGGACTAATCAGTACTCAGATAAAACACAAGGTTATAAGGAATGATTAAGGGTACTAACACCTACTGATCACAACAACGATTAACGATCAAGGACAAGTAGGTACGATGAAGGTTTTCTCTTATCCCCTTGTAAGATTCTTCTGTTTACTCTATTACCAAATTGCAGTCCGATAGCTTCAGTAGCTGTTATGTTCTTTAAAGTAAATGTCAGTCATGATCGTGCGTCTGGCACCGCTGTTGGTGGCAACATCACAGGCCACCACTCGGCCATGGGGTGAACGTTTCGTAGGCCGCTGATGAGGGTTTCATAGGCCGTGGCTGAGAGTTTCACACAGCTGTACTTGAAACTCTATTATTTCTTCGGCGCGTTTTTCACTTGTTTTCCTACAGAATAATTCTCTTAGTTGATGAAAGATTAAACCTATGAGAGAAATTTACCAAATAATTCACTTCGAGTCATCTGGCGTCACACTATCTAGGTCAACATTACACTTGGAAATAATAATACATTCGTTGTAAATATATGATGCTAAGCACACGTACGAAACATAATGAATTCAATGAATGATATATTGAATGAATAAACTTTTATTCAAAATATTGAAAATGATATTTAATCTTTCCTTTATGTGCTGTAAAAATGTTAAGCTTATCATTTGTTGTATTAACACAGAAATACGTAAGCAGATACCTACCAGGCAGAAGTTCACCTGTTTACGAGTTTTCTCTCCATGCTTCTCACTAAGTCAAGCAATATTGAGACAACACAGATACTCAATATGGGTTTGGTTCCTAGTGTTAGGTTTTTATATATATTTTCCTGTACATTATTCTTGTTGAACCAGAAATCTAGCTGCTAATGTAAACATTTCAAAAACATAAGGAGACATTCAGTATGAGTTTAGTGACTATACTCTGTTTTTTTTTTGTCATCCGCCTGTGGTGTTTGCGTATGGTAACACTGTGTCCCGGTCTTTAGATTATTATGCTATGTGTAAGTTTTAGGTAAATAAAAGGATATCTGGGTGTACATTTGTAATTGAAAAGTGTTTTAATAATTTACTGTATGCGAATTACACCTTTGATATTCGAAATAGGATATTATTATTATTGTTGAATGTAAGCTGAATGTAACTAGTATCTAAAGCCCGGGACGAAGTGTTACCATACGCAAACACTGCAGGCGGGTGGACAGATGGAAAAAAAACCGAGTATAGTCTTTATTTATTTTTTTTATTTTTTTTTTTTTTACATTTTCCTGTACATTATTCTTACGGTGCCAAAAGTGTAGCTGGTAGAATTTACCTGCTTACGAATTAACGCTCAATGCTTCTCTTTAAAAAAACAAAAAATAAACTGCCTATTCGAGGGAATTATATCTTTAGCCTAAAGAAAAAAACTAGCAATTCTGTGTAGATCAAACCTGTCAAGTATATATTAAAAAAAACATAAGTAAATACTCAATATAGGGCTGATGCTTAATCTGTTGGGTTTTTTTATTTTTCATAATTAGATTTCTTAAAAAAAACTATTGTGTCCGCCCTCAGATCTTAAAAACTACTGAGGCTATATAGAGGCCGACAAGTGGTATAGCTCTATACTCTGTTTTTTACCATCTGTCCATCCGCCTGTGGTGTTTGCGTATGGTAACACTGCGTCCTGGCCTTTAGATGGTTACATTCAGCTTACATGCAACAATAATAATAAATCCTATTTCGAATATTAAAGATGTAATTCGCATACAGTAAATTATTAAAACACTTTTCAGTTGCAAATGTACGCCCAGATATCCTTTTATTTACCTAAAACTTACACATAGCTTAACTATCTAAAGCCCGGGACGCAATGTTACCATACGCAAACACCACAGGCGGATGGACAGATGGAAAAAAACAGAGTATAGGCATGAGAAGTCTTCTAGTCATCACTTTCTTGAAATGTCTAAGCTTTTTTCCTCCAATCATCAAACATACCAAATTGCAGCCCTCTATCCTCAGTAATTTTCGCTTACTCGGGGAGTAAGCCTACAAACTACTACTACTACTATGTTGTTGTTGTTGTTGGTGAGGGGAAGTTGTAGAAAAGCCCAATGGAAAAGACTTAAAAGGTCAGAAAAAGGTGTTTCGTGTTGGGTTAATGATACAGGAATTTTAGGGTAGGATTTTTATTATTTATTTATTAGAATGAAAATGTAGAAAATAAATAATGTACATATTAAACAGTACAGAGTAAGTATTCATAAAATTGAATGTAGCGTATTCATTTTAACTTTCGTTGGTAAAACATCACGCATTCGACTGTAGAATTTAGCAGGCACCTCGAGTATAAGCTGGAGGTCGGATCATGCCTTGTTATTTTATTAATTTACAATTAGCCATAATTGTACTTCTGGCAGCGCTATAGGTACCAACAACACAGGCCACCACCGGACCTTGACTGAGTTTCATGGGCCACAGCTAAGAGTTTTATGGGCCGTGATTGAGGCCACCACCGGACAGAAAACTTTCTTCGGCACATTTTTTTTATTTTTTTCTTGTAGTTTATTCTTATCTGAGCTGATTCCTACCACTTAAAGATTCCATGTTTATGAACTTCCTCTTTATGATTGCTAAAGAGAAAAAAAAAGATTATTCGAATGAATTCTATGCCTTTTGTCTAAAGTAATAAAAAGCAAGTCTCTTGTAGATTAGACCTGTCAAGTAAATATTTAGAGAATGCAGGGGCATGTTCGATATAGGTCTAGTGCCTAGTCTGTCAAATGGAATAAAGAGCAGTTCTCTGTAGATTAACCTGTCAAGTATCTTTTTTTTTTTTTTTTTTTTAGAAAACATAAAGAATTATTCGATATGGGTCTTGTACCTAATCAGGTTTTTTTTTGTAGAATATTCTTACGTAACCAGACAGCTCACTGGTACAGTTCAACTGTTCACAAACTTTCTCTCAATGCTTCTCAGTAAAAAACTATAAAAGTGCTTATTCTAGTTAATTATATACCTTTAGTCTACAGGAATAATTAGCAAGTATCTTGATACTTAACATGTCAAGTGGTTACTTAGAAAACACTAAGAAATATTCATATAACTCTAGGCCTGAGAAACTTTTTCCTCATTTTCCATACCATCAATAATTTGTGAAAAAAAAAAAGTATGAATCCTTATTTGGATGACAAATCAACCCAAGTAACCATAACACAAAATATGAGCGTCACATCTGATTATAGTTACAACATGACTACAGATATCTATGGGTACACAGAGAGATACGCGGAGATACGATATATGCTTACGGAATACCCCTTAAACACGATGATTCTCGAAAATCATTGTCGATTCTCATCATTCCAACGCGAGAATCTCTCTCTCTCTCTCTCTCTCTCTCTCTCTCTCTCTCTCTCTCTCTCTCTCTCTCTTAATAGTCTTTAAGTATCTTTACATTTTTGTATTCAGTTCAGGATGGCAGTTTTCTTTTTGTGCTTTTTACTCTCTCTCTCTCTCTCTTCTTCTTCTTCTTCTTGGATGACCTCCATTGTTTATCTCTTCAATTACGTGACTCCATCCTCGGCTGTCACTGATACTTTTAAGATGAGAGAGAGAGAGAGAGAGAGAGAGATTCTCGCATTGGAATGATGAGAATCCACAATGATTACAAGGAGTTACAAGGATTAGGGTGCTTCAAAGACTTATTAGTCCATCCGAGGCGACATCGTGCGCTCACTTATCTCTAAGAGCAGGTCTTTCTATTCATTTACAGCGTCCTAATGATCTTATCTAGCTTACTTTTAAACTCTTCCACACTGTTGCCGTTTACAGCTTCTGGTGGCAGCTTATTCCATGTGTCACATATCTTGTATGAAAAGAAGTTCCCACAATGAGACGTGTTGTATCTCTTCAGTTCTAGTTTCCAGCCATTATTTCTTGTCTTGTTTTCGTCTAATGTGAAGAACTGACCTCGCAATCGTCGTGTTTCTAAGCCATACATATTCAGGCTCTCTAGTCGTCGTCTTTGGTAACTTATTTGTTTGTTTGTATGGTGTTTTTACATTGCATGGAACAAGTGGTTATTCAGCAACGGGACCAACGGCTTTACGTGACTTCCGAACCACGTCGAGAGTGAACTTCTATCACCAGAAATACACATCTCTCACTCCTCAATGGAATGGCCAAGAATCGAATTGACTTGTGGCTCTTGATTGTACCCCTTCTAATCTATTTATGTCCTTTGTTAGTGTTGATGACCGAAATTGTACTGCATATTCAAGATGAGGTCTAACTATTGATGTGTGGAGCTGCAGCACCGTTTCCTTGTTTCTGTATTGGAACTACCTCTTTATGTATCCCACTAGTCGCGGTGCTTTCTTTTCAGCTTTTATACACTGTTTTGTGGGTTTTAAGTCCTGGGTGATATTAAGTACAAGGTCCACTTCTTGTTCTACACTATTTATGTCATTCCCAAGCAGCATGTAGTTAGCATGAGTGTTGTTTGTTCCTATTTGTAACAGTTTACACTTATCCAAGTTAAAAGGCATTTGCCATCTTTTTCACCAATCTCCTATTTTCCTTAAATAATTTCTCAAACTTTCCATTGCATTTGGATCTGCTGCATTTACATCGAGTTTGGTGTCATCTGCAAATTTGGCTATCCTGCAAGTTAAGGCTACAACAATGGCATTAATGTAAATAGAAAAACAAGAGTGGACCAAAGACAGAACCCTGAAGAACTCCGCTTGTCACATCTACCCATTCTGATTCTTCACCGTTTATAATTTAGGACAGTTTTCTATTAGTTAACCAGTTTTCGATCTAGTCTGCTATTTCTCATACAGTTCCTAAAGCTCTAACTTTTGTCATTAGTTTCTAGTGTGGAACTTTGTCAACGGCCTTTAGGAAATCTAAAGTATATCTATTGCTATACTACTACCAAGCATGTAATGAAAATACTCCAGGAGGTTTGATAGGCAGGATCTGTTGTGTCTGACGCCGTGCTGACTGTTTGAGCTGCAGTTATAGACTCAAAAACCTTACAAGGA
>NC_087206.1:91944247-91985781 GCF_015104395.2 Macrobrachium nipponense
CCGATTAACTGACACCCAAAGTCGAACTTTCACAAGAATGTATTACGTTTCAGAATCACACTGAATGAAATAACCCACCTCATTATTATTATTATTATTTTTAATCACATTCCTCCAATTCGACTGGGTGGTATTTATAGTGTGGGGTTCCGGGTTGCATCCTGCCTCCATAGGAGTCCATCATTTTCTTACTATGTGCGCCGTTTCTAGGATCACACTCTTCTGCATGAGTCCTGGAGCTACTTCAGCCTCTAGTTTTTCCAGATTCCTTTTCAGGGATCTTGGGTTCGTGCCTAGTGTTCCTATGATTATGGGTACAATTTCCACTGGCATATCTCATATCACTCCTTTTATTTTTCTATTTTCAGGTCTTGATACTTTATCCATTATTCCTTTTTTTCCTTTTCTTTCTCTTCAACTCTGGTGTCCCATGGTATTGCGACATCGATGAGTGATACGGTCTTCTTGATTTTGTCAATCAACGTCACGTCTGGTCTATTTGCACGTATCACCCTATCTGTTCTGACACCATAGTCCCAGAGGATCTTTGCCCGATCGTTTTCTATCACTCCTTCAGGTTGGTACTCGTGCCACTTATTATTATTATTATCATTATTATTATTATTATTATTATTATTATTATTATTATTATTGTTGTTGTTGTTGTTGTTGTTGTTGTTGTTGTTGTTGTAAGGGATCCACGATAACAAAAATGTTAAAAGTTCGCGTGTGATTTATAAAAGCTTTATAAAGTATTTATAAATCATACACCAACTTTTAACATTTTCATTAGTAAGGAACTCTTAGAGCATTGTATAAACTCTCGTAATAGCGAGTTTTTCTCAGTATGTTATTATTATTATTATTATTATTATTATTATTATTATTATTATTATTATTATTATTATTATTATTATTATTATTATTATTATTATTATTATTATTATTATTATTATTATTATTATTATTATTATTATTAATTCAAAAGATGAACCCTATTCGTAATTCGTTATAGAACGAGAATACGTGGGCCATTGACTCAAAATTTGAGCTTCCAAAGAATATTATGATGTTCATTTGAAAGAAGTAACAGAAATCAATGCGAAATACAGAAAGAAAAGATTAGTGATTAGAAAAGAAATCGATTCATGAATCAGTATATTAAAATGTAAGTAAGTCGTTTAGACACTAGTAAAAGATTGTATTATCGGGCAAGTGCACACAATGTTATGAACTCATTGAGCTTAGTAAATCTATCTAGGAGAAATATCATGGACTTATCACGAGGAGTCATCGGCACACAGCAATGATTATGCTATGCTATGCCATACGGTACGTGACAGAAGTCATTGATCATGATTGCCAATTCAAGACATGTTATCTCATTGACCTATATAACAAGAAAAACGTAATAGTTTTGTAGTGTATAATGAATGTTCGTCAATAGAAAGATAGGTAGATAGATAGATAGACAGGCAAATAAATAGGCAGATAGATAGATAGAAACATAACTAAGACCAGGTAAACTAAATGTCATATAATTTCAAGTAATTTTACTTCAAAATTCGTTTAACTAATTTATGTGCTCCCTGCTCATTTACTTTATGTAAAAGAGTTTTTTTATCATCAAAGTACACAGAATGAACACACACATTAATATACATATATATATATACATACATGCATATAATATATATATATATATATATATATATATATATATATATACACACATAGGTAATCAGCATACAATCAGAAATTAATATATGCATTTATATACGTATATATATATATATATATATATGTATATATATATATATATATATATATATATGCATGTTTATATTTGGTGTATGTATGACATAGATTACAAGAAATAAATATTTATATACACAAAACTTCGGTATTGTAATACTCTGTAACTGTTACAGGGAACTAAAGAAATGCATTTTTCCAGTATCGTCAAAAAACATTATTATTATTGATTATTATTTTTTTTTTTTTTTTTTTTTTTTTTTTTGCTCTATCACAGTCCTCCAATTCGACTGGGTGGTATTTATAGTGTGGGGTTCCGGGTTGCATCCTGCCTCCTTAGGAGTCCATCACTTTTCTTACTATGTGTGCCGTTTCTAGGATCACACTCTTCTGCATGAGGCCCGGAGCTACTTCAGCCTCTAGTTTTTCTAGATTCCTTTTCAGGGATCTTGGGATCGTGCCTAGTGCTCCTATGATTATGGGTACGATTTCCACTGGCATATCCCATATCCTTCTTATTTCTATTTTCAGATCTTGATACTTATCCATTTTTTCCCTCTCTTTCTCTTCAACTCTGGTGTCCCATGGTATTGCGACATCAATGAGTGATACTTTCTTCTTGACTTTGTCAATCAACGTCACGTCTGGTCTGTTTGCACGTATCACCCTATCCGTTCTGATACCATAGTCCCAGAGGATCTTTGCCTGATCGTTTTCTATCACTCCTTCAGGTTGGTGCTCATACCACTTATTACTGCAAGGTAGCTGATGTTTCTTGCACAGGCTCCAGTGGAGGGCTTTTGCCACTGAATCATGCCTCTTTTTGTACTGGTTCTGTGCAAGTGCCGGGCATTCACTTGCTATGTGGTTTATGGTTTCATTTTTCGTATTGCACTTCCTACATATGGGAGAGATGTTAT
The DNA here is from genome assembly GCF_015104395.2 of Macrobrachium nipponense. Lineage (NCBI taxonomy): Eukaryota > Metazoa > Arthropoda > Malacostraca > Decapoda > Palaemonidae > Macrobrachium > Macrobrachium nipponense. Next base: position 91,946,923 of record NC_087206.1, read on the forward strand.
TTCCGTCTATCATACTTTGAACATATCTGGTTCTTAGGGCCTGATCTTGTGCCGCTGTTATCATTCCTTCAGTTTCCTTCTTTAGCTCTCCCCTCTGTAGCCATTGCCAATTGTCATCGCTGGCTAGTTCTTTAGTCTGTCTCATGTATTGTCCGTGCATTGGTTTTATTATTATTATTATTATTATTATTATTATTATTATTATTATTATTATTATTATTATTATTCAGAAGATAAGCCACTATTCATATGGAACTAGCCTGCAGGGACCATTGACTTTAAATTCATCCTTCTATAGTTATTATGATGTTCCTTTGAGAGAAATAACGGTAGATAACAGGAAATGCAGAAAGGAGTGACCAATTACTAGTAAAGACAAAGAAAAGAAGATAAACTAATAAATGAATAAAACAACAGTTAGCAATTTAAACAAATTCGTCGAAAATAAGCCGAATTGTTTTAGGGTAGCAATGCATCGCATCTTCGCTTGCTTCTCGTTAGCTGTTCCCATTTTTATCCATCTATATTCATCTGACGAATGAGGAAAGACTCATTTTCTTTGGGGAAAATAAAAAACAAATCTCCCTAATTGCTGTACTTAAACGGTCTTACAATAACAATTATGTCAAGGTCTCCTTGAGAGAGATAACGAGGCGAATCTACTGTACGTATAGCCATCACGTAGTTAAATGTTACCTGAGGTTAAGTATCTCTTGACTGATTCATAATATCAGAAGAGAAACGTCTCACAACGACCAAGGATAATGTGTCCTTAGCAAAAGCGTTTGTTTACAGTTCAGTGTGATGCGGTTTAAACTAAGTTGAACTTTATGCCAGCTATTCGAGACTTTGCCCAGTGGTATATGGCGAGGTTTTGGAAGGGTATGTAAGTCGCTTTAACAATTTGGCTGGCCAAGAAGGGAAAGATCTGACAGAAAAGGTGAAATTAGCGTCCTTACTTAATAAGGGAAATGAGACTGATAGATGAAATGAGTAATTAGGATTCATTAACAGTCAAACATTAACAACATAAATGAATGTATGCATATTATATGTGTGTCTGTATTATACACACACACACACACACACACATATATATATATATATATATATTAATATATATATATAATATATATATCTATATATGATAATATATATTATATATATATATATATGTGTGTGTGTGTGTGTGTGTGTATGCGTATAGATAATTATGTGTATATATATATAATATTACACGTATCATAGCAATTTGTGTTCACTTTTTTATATGTTCTATTCTACCCTTATCTCTATATGTCAGATTAATATCAGTTCATTAAACGCTTCTTTTATGATCAATATTTTGTTATACGAGTTCCTTCTCCTTAATAAACACAAATTCAACTCATTATTTCATTATTCATTTTATGATTTATTTCAAGAACTCTAAAGGAACAAACTCAGAGCGTTTAAGTTTTGCAGCGCCTTCTGTGGGATTAGAGTGGTCATGTGTACAAATTGGGGAGGTGATGAAATATTATGAATGACAGATACAAATCAGCAAAATACTTCAACAGTATAATGTCAGGAGAGGGTAATTTCTAGAGAGAGAGAGAGAGAGAGAGAGAGAGAGAGAGAGAGAGAGAGAGAGAGAGAGAGAATTGCCATGTATTTAAAAATTGCAGAGGTGAGGAAATCTCATGAATGACAGATACAAATCAGCAAAATACTTCAACAGTTTAATGTCAGGAGAGGGTAATTTCTAGAGAGAGAGAGAGAGAGAGAGAGAGAGAGAGAGAGAGAGAGAGAGAGAGAGAGAGAGAGAGAGAGAGAAGAGAGAAATTGCCATGTATTTAAAAATTGCAGAGGTGAGGAAATCTCATGAATGACAGATACAAATCAGCAAAATACTTCAACAGTTTAATGTCAGGAGAGGGTCATTTCTAGAGAGAGAGAGAGAGAGAGAGAGAGAGTAAGAGAGAGAGAGAGAGAGAGCACTTTAAGGTGACATTATCAAGAGTGTCATGTAGTGTGCCCAAGGTCCCTCTCCTTTCGTGATAAGGGTCCTTGGGGCCATATGACTACGTGACGTTCCCAAAGACCACCACAGGACCTTGCGCACACCCTGTCAATCATCGCCTTCACGCGAAGGTCCGCCGCCGAGCAGGCCTTCGTGGGCCTTCACTTACCATCACGTGATTTCGATGTGTCATGAGATTGTCTGCGTTCACGTCAGGCTAACAGCGGGTGATGATGTCACTGATTTCGAAGGCTCCGCTGGACGTCTCTTTTGTCAGCAGCTGTCAGCAACTGTCAGCAGAATTCTCTGTGTTGCTGAGTATTGATATAATACTTCCGTGATAAAGTTAAGTATATACCTTAGTTTAACCAGAGCACTGAGCTGATTAACCGCTGTCCCTAGGGCTGGCCCGAAGGATTAGATATTTTTACGTGGCTAGGAACCAATTGGTTACTTAGCAACGGGACCTACAGCTTATTGCGGGATCCGAACCACATCGAGAAATGAATTTCTATCGCCGGAAATAAATTCCCCCCATTCCACATTGGCAGAGCGGGGAATCGAACCCAGACCCCGAGATCGGTAGTCGAGCACGTAACCGACTCGTCCAACGAGGTACCGTTTCTGTGATGAGTAGGGTACAATATCATTATCATAAAAATGAGCTCAAAACCTATCGATTTAATTCTCCGTAAGAGGGAGGGTAGTGTCGTCAGTGCCCCTCACGCGGTGCACTGTAAGCATGTTTCATAGTGCAACTATTATTGGTGTTCCTCCTGTTGCAGCTTTTCACTCTCAATTTCCATTTCAGCGCGGGAATGACCTCCTAGGTCACATCGCCGAGCCTTTGGCCTTAATTTTGTATTCCATTCCTATGAATCCTATTTTTTGTCATCCTTCATATGTAGTCTCCAGACATCCAGATTGGTTTGAAGTAAATAACACAAAACATGAAATAATACAAAAAGAAATTAGCTTTGAACATTTTTAAGACTTTCTAAGGAATGGTTTTTCAAAAGGTCGTAACCTCATTTTTCAACTTTTAATTTTATAAAATTAATATAGCATCGTTAGTGACTGAAAACCCAAATCTTCTTAATTTTTTATGACTGGGGCAAAATTGAGTCAGGTAAAGTAAACAAATGATGACAGAATTGCGTATTTAAAGATATTGTCCACCAGAGGGGCTAGATAGTTCTCCCATACACAATTCTCCACTCCTAGATACTTAACTAATCAGTGATGACAATGATAACAATGTGCCCTTAAAGTACCACAGTGAGGTCATGACTATTTTTATATCTCTGTAAACTTCATCCTCCAAGCCGGAAAGTTCCATGTAAACAAACAAATGCGGGACATTTTACCTTGTAAATAAGGACGCTTAGAATTTTGTAAATGTTTTTTTTTTTTTTTTTTTTTTTTTTTTTTTTTTTTTTTTTTTTTTTTTTTTTTTTTTAGCTACGTAGAGAGGAGGTCGGGTACTTGACAGTTTTATGGAAGGCAGTAAGGCCTCCCGATGGTCTGACAGGAAGAGAGAGTATATCCTAGTTTAACCAGACCACTGAGCTGATTAACAGCTCTCCTAGGGCTGACCCGAAGGATTAGATATTTTTACGTGGCTAGGAACCAATTGGTTACCTGACAGGAAGAACAAACACCTCGTACGTAGTAGCAGATTGTATAGCTCAGTTGACAGAGCTTAGAGAGAGAGAGAGAGGGAGAGAGAGAAAGAAGAGAGAGACAGAGAGACAAAAACCAGAGGCAGAGAAATAGAGACAAAAGCAACAGAGAGAGAGAGAGAGAGAGAGAGAGAGAGAGAGAGAGAGAGAGAGAGGTGAATAACAGGCCCAAATGAAGAGAGAGAGAGAGAGAGAGAGAGAGAGAGAGAGAGAGAGAGAGAGAGAGAGAGAGAGAGAGGGCAAAATCCAGAGACAGAAATAGGACAGACAAAAGCAACATTCAGAGAGAGAGAGAGAGAGAGAGGAGAGAAGAGAGAAGAGAGAGAGAGAGGATGTCAGTAATAGACCCAGATAATAAGAGAGAGACAAAAACAAGAGACAAAGAAACAGAGAGAGACGAAAGCAATAGAGAGACAAGACCCTGAGAGAGAGAGAGAGAGAGAGAGAGAGAGAGAGAGAGAGAGAGAGAGAGAGAGAGAATCAACAACGATTGACAACCGGATGTGATTTAGAGACAGTGGCATTTCCGCACTCACCATATATATATAAAATATAATATATATATATATCATATATAGATATATAAAATATATATATATATATAATAGATGAAAATATCCCACTTCCAGATTATCTACGTTTGGTGGCAATAGTAATAAGATCCTGTCCAGACCCACCGTCTTGAAGACCTAATATTAATTATCGCTTTGTGTTTTAATAATTAATTTTGTTTGTTTCTTATCGATGACAAAAATATGATTTGAAGGTCATTGTTGTAAGCAGAGGTTTTTTGCACAAATTAAAAACTGCCAATTAGAGACTCTTAGACCACTGTATTTACAATTCAACCATCGAAATCTCGAAGGATAATCTTGTTAGCGAGTTTTAAATTGTTTGTGGCCATTAATAAGAACAATCGCAAGTCCTTGGGATCACTGGAATCACAATCTCAGACAAAGGAATTTGGATGGTTTTTTTTTAATCGTCTCAAAACAATTCAAAAGTCAATTAACAAGAAAGATAATCTTGTCAACGACTTTTAAATTGTTTGAGCGATTATTCAAAACAATCTTAAGTCCTATATGTTTGATATTGTGATTTCTGCGAGGCAGACAATGAGATACACAGCCAATTTGCTTCGTTTTTTTTAAAGATTAGTTATATAACTAGTTTACTTATACTGAGTAGGTCTAGTGGTCAGTTTATATTTCCTTAAAATGTTCGATTTGTTTTCATAATAATATCAAATTTGTATGTATGTATGTTTGTATGTATGTATGATTGTTAGCTTTTATGAGAATGTTTACGTACAAAATGTATTTAAAGATTTCCTATGTGTTTGTGATGTAAAATTCATACTCCTTCTTGTACATAAACTAGACAATAAGATAGTTTATATATATTATATATATATATATATATATATATATATATATATATATATATATATATATATATATATATTATGTGTGTGTGGTGTGTGCGCGCGTTTATTGACATATTATAGTAATATTTTCCTGATGAATGAGGCCAGACAATAGTTGTTGAAAAGTCACCAAAAAACAAATTACTGTCGCCCATGATAGCAGAAATAGTCCGTATCTTATCTCATTTTTACCGACAAATGCTTCTTGCTCTTATAGATCAAAACTTATTCATCACTAAGTAAAATGCTTTGAGAAAACGTAAAATACTTATACTTTAAAATGTAAAAATGCTTTGAGAAAGTGTAAGATACTTATACCTGACAAAATAAAAATGGCTTAAGAAAACTTAGGATTAAATTCTTTCTCTTGAACGCATAGCTATAGCTATACTGCGCATGCGCGAACGTTCTTCTTCTTATCATATATTTATTTGCTCGTTTCTTTTTCATTGAACCAAGGCTACTGACTGAGATATTGATATCTAAGGTAAGAAGAGATGGCATTTCCTCTTTTATCACTGGCCTGCATATCGTCTTTTTATTTTTTGCGTGGGGAGTGAGGGAAGTTCCGCTTAGTAACGCACCATCGTATTCAGGGAAATGTGAGATTGTTTCTCTCTCTCTCTCTCTCTCTCTCTCTCTCTCTCTCTCTCTCTCTCTCTCTCAGTTGCCAAAGAATGGAGTCTCACATAGAATGCTGGTGGTCGATTTCGAATTTTAGATTAAGCCTGCATTGCCATAAAACGTTTTATGACTCAGCCCAATTTCCCAAAATATATATATATATATATATATATATATATATATATATATATATATATATATTATATAATTCTTTATTGTTATTACTGATACCGCGTCATTGCTGTAAAATGACAGCAGGGGCAGCAATTCGGAGAAACATCAGAACGGATTGCAATAATAGCAACTGTACCAAAAAATATTGAGTTTCATAGCAATATCAACTCATTGTTGCTTAAACTGACATTCAAAACCATTATTATTATTTTCATCAGTATCTAATCGCAGCAGTATTGATGCGTTATTGCTGTACAATAACAGCACTGGAAAGACAGCAGCAATAACAGCAGCTGTACCAAAAATACTGTGATTTTACAGCAATATTTTAACTCATCGTACTAGCAGAATATGACATAATTTAAAGAAAACGGGAAATATCTTTTTGAGCTGATTGACAGATAATTCTTTAATGGCGCCAAAACATCTCTTTTTTTTTTTTATCCTTTTCTCCACGTCTAAATTTGATTAACTATGAAGTGTCTTTAACTCGAATAAACCGTTCTTTTATCTCCCAAGATAATTTCTTTCCCAGAGAACCGATAATTCGTATACAAAGATTAAAAAAAAAGTAGTACCTATCAGCTAATTCTTATTTGTGATGGCGCGATTCTTCCTTTCCAATGACATTTTTTTTTTCTTGTTCCATGATGACTTTTTAAATTACCTAGAAAAGACAATTCAGAAACATTATAATTTAAAAATATTATCAAACAGGAAAATTAAATACAGAATTTCATTGAGAAACTGTAATGTAATGTCACAGACTAGACAGAAAATCGAAGGCTGTATATTAAATTAATTAATCACGATTTATTTTGTTTTTATTCTATTTTTAAAATTGTTGTTAAACCATTTTCTTACTTGTGCTTTTATTTATTATATCAATTGTCTCTGATTCAGTTTGGAAATCAAATTACCTACTAAGAAAATTCAAAGAAAATATAAATGTAGAGATAGTTCTAATGTTTTGCACTGTATTGTCGAAAGATGTGTAGAATAATAGGATTTTAAAGAGAGAGAGAGAGAGAGAGAGAGAGAGAGAGAGAGAGAGAGAGAGAGAGAGAGAGAGAGAGAGAGAGGTCTTTTACTGCGCTTATGAAATTGCTGATGTTGTTGAAATATTTACACACACACCCCCCACACATACGTATATATATATATATATATATATATATATATATTATAATTATAATTATAATTATCTGCCCTGGAGAAGGTACTTCCCAATTATAATTCCCGTTGGGTAAAGTTATTCCCAATGTATAGGGAACTCGATATTACGTGTGTGGTTGTGTGAGTGAATATTTCGCCACCATAGGCTACACGGGTGACTTTCACTTTTACGTTTCATATTAAGCTGCAAATATCCCCTTATCCTTACCTGACAAAACTGCCATATGACCCTCCTGTTTTGACCAGGGGGATTCTGCCACCCTCACTGATAGACGAGATAAACAGTCACGCCACTTTCACCGAAGACAGGGAGCTAGCGCGCCAGAATGATCTGTTTATTTGTCACTGAAAGAGTAATCCAACCTACGTCTACGATACGATTAATCAATGTAGATAGAAAGTATATATTGCGCCTTGTCTCTAATTAATTAATCCTAGAAATTAGAGTTATCTTATTAATTAAGGTTTGCATGGATTCTCGTTTCAGCAGACGTACTGTACGGACAAAATATGCAGAGACTTAGGAGCCTATATCGCTCTTCAACAGACATTTTACAACGCCCAAACCTAAAGAAGTAGCCATTAAGCCTAATCAGCCTTCAACAGACGTTTCTTATAATCAAAACGTACAGAGAATTAGGCCTATTCACTCACTCTTCATCAAAAGTTCTGCATTTTCAAAATGTGGAGAATTTTTAGGCTATTCATTCTTCAACAGAAATTCCGTATTGTCAAAAGAAATAGAGAATTATTACGCCTATTCATTCTTCAACTGATGCTCAGCTGTCAAAACGTCTTTAACGCAGTTTCTACATTGCTAGAACGTAGAAATTCTGCATTGCTAAGGGTTCATAGAATTAGGCTTAATAGACAATACCGCCACAAAAACAACAACAACAAAAAGGACATCTCCCGCTGAAGGGTTAGAGTCCCGAAGGATGAGTAAAGGACTGTCTTTATCCGGTAATCTCCGAGATTACTGATAGCGAGCCAAGACTGACCATCAATCTATAAGGGATAATCTCCCGCGGTGTTTGTGGCCTCAGCGAGTTTTGGTTTTCCTCTCTCTCTCTCTCTCTCTCTCTCTCTCTCTCTCTCTCTCTCTCTCTCTCTCTCTCTCTCTCCCTACAGAGAGAGAGAGAGAGAGAGAGAGAGAGAGAGAGAGAGAGAGAGAGAGAGAGAGAGAGAGAGAGAGAGAGAGAGAATATGTAGCCTATATGGGATGTGTGTAGTGATTCGTATATTGCAAATAAATGTCCCGCAAAATACTGTTTTAATCATTTAAATGTGCTTCTATTTGTAAGTGTCAATTTTTACCGATTTCCATATTCATATTTCAAGCAACCTTTTTTTTTATGAAGACACAGATCTTCTTATGATTCGTGAATGAAATATTTTCAGACACTGAAATTTCTAGACCTGCTCCTTCTTCAAAGAAAAGTTTTTTACTGTTCTGTAATATGCTGTATTACGCCGTAATATGCTGTAAAACATTATTTTTTTATTTCCCAGGGTACCATGATTTTTAAAAGCATATGGGAAAAATTATTAATTGCGTTACTTACAATAATTTGAATAATTGTAGGTATAATTCGTATCGAAATTTAAGTTATATTAAGGTTTTATATGAAGAAACAAAGAAATAAGCTACAAAACTCATCTTGTCATTTAAAAGTCGACCATGAAAGTTTTGTTCGCTATGAGACTAAATAAACGTACAGAAGAAACTTTCCCAGTGTCTTCTTGTCAGTATAAATCTCAATAATCATATACATACTCCTGGACACCTAGTATCAGAATTTAAGTACTATTGACATTCATGCAGTTAAAGCAAAGAAAAATCTACAAAAAGGTTTTTTTCTTTTATTCTAAACCCGACCATTTAAGTTTAGTTTGTTATGAAACTACTTATTAAACATATGGATTAAACTTATCTAGCGCCTTATCTCTTCTTTATCTACAGTGATTTTAATAGCCATACGCTCACTTAGGTATTCCTAGTATCAACTTTTAAGCAATATTAAGATTTAAGTAGACGAACATGAAGAAAAAAACATAAAAAAAACCCTTTTTTCTTTATAATTCGATCATTGAAGTTCCGTTGTGAAAATACGTAAACACGAGAAGGCAGAGAGGAAACTTTGTGCCTTATATATAGTCTTATGTAATTATATATACTTACATTTGCAGAATTAAATAATATTAAGACTACAGTGAACAAATTAAAAAAAGACCTATATAAAACTCTTGTTGCCGTTTACAAATCGACCATCCTAGTTTGGTTCGATGTTAAACTTCGTAAACAAATAAACTTACCAGACACCTTAATTAAAATGACTGGTAATTCTAGTATCAAATTTAAGTAGTATTAAGCTTGGAATACGTAAAAACCAATGAAAACTTTTCTTTCCACTTGAAACTCGCAGTACTCGGGGGGTTGCGCATTTCGCATCGCGCTTGTCTCCTCTCCTATCAGCTGTTGTTCTTCGGGAGGCTTATTAGTGTTAGTGAATGGGAGAAGAACATCGTCCGACCAGCACCCGATATATTTATTAAGTTTCGCGATGTCCTCCAGGTACCTGATCAAGAAGAAGTACCAGCACCTGTCTAGGTATCGCTTCTACAAGAAGGAGCTGAGCGGACACGACACCAACGCCATATATATGGTGAGTTTTAAGCGAGAGAATTTTATTGTGAGTGTTTTTGAGGGATACCTAGGTACGTGTTTTTTGTCTGTTTGTTTATCTTCTGTTTCCCCCGTGAGATCGTTTCTCTTTAGACGTTTGTTTTTCCGTTAATTAGGTTTTATTTACGTCAAATTGGCGCTTAAATGGTGAGTTTTGAGCGATTTTTAATATTATATATGCGTTTTAAAGGGTACGTGTTTGTTTTCGTTTGTTTACTTTCTGTGCTTTCGTGTCTTGTCCTGGGAAAAATTAGCGTAGGTTTTTAATTAGTACCTTATATTTTGGTCAAAATGGCTTCTTTATAATCGTAATCCCCTATGTTTTTAATGACGAACAAATAACTCTGGGTAGTAGCTACCTATGTAGCATACTAATTGAGGCTAGGCTAGCTAATTACTACTAGGTAGATGCTTTTGGGGATGGGGGAGGACCTTACTTTTCATTTTTTGCATAACGAGAAAGTTATTTTTTTTAAACATGATGCATCATAGCCTATATAACCTAATCATACCTGGGCTAGTCGTGCCCGCTCGTTGACCACCTTCCCGAAAGAGTATTTTAATACATCTTGACACCAGAGATGGACACCAGTCACGAGTCATCGGTCGTGGAAGCAGCACCTCGAGACCTCTACTTTCCTCGCAAAATAAGTGTTTTCTCGCAAAGTAGAAAATACTAGGGTAGAACATCACAGCAGGCCAAGCAGGCCACCTACAATCAATGCAAGCCACCCTCCGAAAAAGTACATTATAACGCGTCCTGACACCCGAGATGGGCATCAGTCGCGACTTGTTGTTGGTGAGAAACGGAGCTAAAGACCTCTACTCTCCTTTCGAAGTAAGTATTTTCTCCAAAGTTAGAAATTAAGGCCAAATTTTAAGATTTAAACAGAGGGTACTGAAAATGGCGCCCACGGCAGTGGAAATCTCGCCAAAACGCTTTAGAAATTTTTACTTACAACTAAAAATGTTTCGAAGATTGACGCCATCTCGATGTTTACGGAGTCGCTTGTGTCAACAAACTTTCCATTTCCTGTGATAAATCCGCACACCACTTGTACCCACAGACGCTGGAGCACTTTTATCACAACAATCGAAACACGATTTCTCATCAACAACAAGCCAGGCGTAAACAGCTGTTTGGGTAGAAGATGACGAGAGCGTGCTCTTGGCTAATTTTTTAAATAAGTAGTAAAACATCAATAATATTTTACATATTTATGATGATTAATTTGAAAATATTCGTTATTGAAAAAGTAACTCGACTCTGACTCAAATTTAAGTAATTATTTTTCTGAATTAGAACGTTCTTTCAAGTTCTGTATTATGACGTCACGACATCTTGACTTTCGTACCTATTGTAAATAATTGCTATACTCAACTGTCATTGCAGAACAGTTTACCAGATTGTTATCAGCTATACATGTAATTGTTATAATCGTAATGCGCATATATATCTTTATTATTTACTTTTTGGATATATGAAGATGTTTTACTGCTGGATTATCGCCGTAGTGTGACGCAAATCGTTTTCGGTACCACAGGGCCTCTGTCTGTTTTCGCACCATAAGAAATTATGGGGCCGAATTTGCAATGACCAGAAAGTCGTTAAAAGAGGAAAGTTAGCATTGAGGGGCATATGTTTTGACTGAGAAAAATACAAATTTATTCAATAGCTAGCTTGTAAAAAATACTTGTTGTTCCGACACGGCATACAAACCTTCGGTCCTTTTACAATAGGAAGGTACTAGCGGCAGCTGGATAGGTCGTAAGCTTTCGAACAAGGGGTTCGGTAGTTAACTGCTTGTCCGACAGGCGCGCGCGCGCGACTGGGAGGTAAACAAACCACTTTTGCTTTCGGCCTGCTGGCGTGTGGACGTGTATCATCGCTCTCTGCCCGCTTCATCGTCGTTTGCTTTCGCATGATTGTGTTTTTCTTTTTACTAATTATCTAGTGAAACTGAATTGTAAGTACAATCATTTCATTCAATTCTTTGTGAATTAAGGATCTTGGTGTCACCACGCCCTCCGATTACCGAGTGCCGGGACTGAAGGGCGTAAGTGCGGGAATTCATTTTCCAGAAATGATCCTCGTATTGGGTATGCTCGGTGCCGAGGGCGGGAGCAGCACGCTACCGAGCGTAGATTGGGTTGGAAATGTGTAGATGAAAATCGTAAGTAAGTGCTCTTTTCATTTATATTTTTTTTTGACCTGTATGCCCGTTGCCGAACGAATGCGCTCGGCACGGAAACTTATTTAGTATGGAAGTGGAATCGCAAGTACAGTATTCTTTTTCCATTTTCATATATTATTTGATTGTAGCAATACTCATTTTGGATCAGTTTCCGAGCTTACCCGAAATTGATCCTTCCCCCTTTTTATTTTGAATGAAGTGAAATCGCAAGTGCAGTTCTTTTTCATTTTCATTTTTTATTGAGATTGCATTGTTTACTGGGATCAATGTTTCTGCTATTCCCGGGAATTGATCCTTCCCCTTTTTATTTTGTGATGAAGTGAAATCGCAAGCGCAGTAGTCTCATTTTTTTCATATATTTTTTGATTGCATCAATTCATTATGGATCAAGGTTTCCAGAAAACCTTGATCCATAAAGGTAAGGAATTGATCCTTTCACCCTTGCGCTCGGTACCTAGGGCGCAAATGCGCTCGATCCGAGCCCTTATTCATTGTGAAGTGAATCGTATGCAAGATGCATTTTCATTTTATCCCTTATTATTGATTGCATCAATATTTTATTTGGTTCAAGTTACGCTCAGTCAGGGAATTGATCCTTATGCCCTTGCATTTTTCGGGCCGAGGGCACGATTGCTCTCGGGCTCTTATATTGTTGTTGGGTACATGGGTACTGTGCGGGGGTGGGGAACGAGGGAAACCCCCCCCGCTCAGCTCCCACAATGGCCCTTCCCCCCCCTTTGGGGGGGGGAGGTTATCGGCGTTCTTCTCCTCGCCCGATCCGTCGAGCGCGGGGGAGGGCGCTCGGTGCCCGATGTACAATTGTATTAGGGGTCTTCCACTCGTTCGGAGAGGGCTCACCCCCCCGCGCGAGGGGACTTCCCCCCCACTAATCGCTACTACTGTTATTTCCGCAGGTGCTACTGCCACGAGGGTGGACCTTGGTGAGGTATGGGCGTCCTTCCAATTGCAGGGCGCTAGTGTCCGGGGCATGGGGCGGTGTTCTATGTCTGGGCACCTAACTGCGGTCACCCATGGAGTGGTGACCACGCAACCAGGTGACGACGTCCCTCCTCACCGGTGTACTCGCCTCACGTGGTAACAGTCTTGCCTACAGCCGCTGTGAAAAGTGCCGTTCGCCGTACCGAGAGGGGGGCGTGGGGGGCCGCCGCCGCTCGTGGTTGCCGCGCTGCAGCGACCACACTTCCGCTGCCCTAGAGCTCGCCCCTGGACCTGCCGCCAGTACCAGGATGTTGCTGGCGCTGCTCCACTTCTGTGTTTCCGGTGCTGCCGATTCTGGGCTGATGTCCATGCAGTTGCTGCGCTGGCTGTCCCTGCCGTGCTGCGCTGGCTGTCCCTACCGATGCTGTGCTGGCTGTGCCTGCTGTTCCTGAGATGCCCCCATTACCTGCTGATGTCGTCCCTGTTCGTGGTGGTACTACCCCAGACTTTGGTCTGTCTGTACAGGTGCGTCCGGGCCGGGCCCTGTGGCTTCGGCTACAGCAGCCCGGCTCCGCCCTGATAGCAAGATCTTACGTCTGTCCTGAGGAAGCTGACGAAGAAGAGGAGGAAGGTGTCGTCGTCGTCGTCTTCATCTTTCTTCATCGTCGTCGGCTGCCGCCTCCTTCCCCTTCGACTTCTAAGGCTTCACAGCCGAGGAAGAAGAAGGTTGCCTCCTCCCTCCTAAGAAGTCTCCCTCGGGAGCTTCTCGGGACCCGTCTCACCTCGGTGGGACGGGAGGGTTCCTTCCGCTGGTCCTCCTGCTCCTTCGGGAGCGGGGCCCGTCTCTTCTTCCGCAAGGAAGACGACTACAGGGACCAGAGGGGTACCGGCTAACACCGGTACTTCCTCGCCTGGTGTCAGTGGTTCTTGCCACTGCATCAGGGTCCGCTCGGCCTCGGTCGTTCGCGGGAGGTACCGAGTGTACGGTCGCCTACAGCATGACCGTGCAGCCACGAACCAGACCTCTGAGTCCGCTCAGCGTCAGGTTCACACGGCACGGGGTCGGAAGACTGGTGACAGACCAGCCCCTTTATTGCGACTCTCACCAGACCAGCTCTCACTCTCGCGGCGAACAGCTGGCTGGCCCCACGGGGACGTGACGGTCCACGACCAACCACGGGCTGAGGCTGAGAAGAGGTCCTCCCGTTCGCCGGTGCCAGCCACGGCTGGAACCAGCGACGTGACGTGCCGTGAGGACAAGCACCGGTCCAACACTGTGACAGTGGAGCCTGCAGGTCGCCTGACCGTCGCTCTCACAGAAAGCGACCGGGTACGGCAACCAGCCACCCAGCTCTTCTGATACTTGAGATCGGGGTCCGCTGTGCTCAGTCCAGCCGTTCTCCACAGGAGACGTTCGACCAGGCCTGCAGCTCGATCGCCACCGCGGGGTTGACGATCGCCTGCAGCCCTCAAAGCCTGCTGGTGCTGCCAGCGAGCAAGGAGGGAGCGTCAAGGTCTGTCCTTCCCGTACCTTCAACCTCCTCGGGTTACACCGGGAGGAGCGAGGTATTGAGGAGTGATCGTGAGGGGTGCGCCCCTCACGATCCCACCACAACGCCCTACGTGCCAGGCACGGTTCTGGGACCGGCCAGGACGTATGCGCCAAGTGGATGGGGAAGGACCGAGAGGGCTGTCGCTGTCACCCCCTTCTTAGGAGGAAGGTTCTCGGAAATGCTCTTGTTCGAAGGGCTTAACGGTCCCACTCTGCAAGATGCTGTGACTTCCGAGATCCAGAGGACTTTGTCGAGGTTACGGCGCTGATTCGTCAGCACAATGATCTCGGGGAAGGATCACCGCTCCCACCAGCAGAGCCACGTCTCGGCTCGAGTCGTTTTGGGGCCCAGAGAGGGAACCCAAATCGACGGTGGGTCTGCCGCGATCGGAGCTTGCCGACTGGGTTGAACCAAGTAGTCTCTCGTCTCCGGACAAGAAGGCTCTCTCAGTTCTGGACGGTCGAACAAGCTACTTCACCTCCTCTACTGCGACAGAGGCGTTTCTACGTGTCTTCGGACACCGTATTTAAATACCCCACTTCGTCCTCCTGAGGTTTCGACCTCGACGAGGGACTGGAATGAGTCGGAGCGGTATCGGCCCTCTCCTGTCAGGTTGGGGTCGATTAGCCCCACCCAGACGACGTTCACAGTGGAAGGACGGCGTTCCCCCTCACCTGCTGCCGGAAGTGGGGGGGTGCCTGGCCTGCCATTGGGCAACTTGGCAGCGCCACGGCGCCGAGACCTGGATTGTAGATGTCCTTCGGGAGGGAGATCTATTAACCTTCGAATCTCGCACCCCTCACCTCCAACCCGGTCCAACAGCAGGCGTACGTTCAGGGGCATCGAAGGACGTAGCATTGAGACAGGAGATCAAGACCCATGCTGAGCAAGAGAGCTGTAGAAACGGCACGGATCAGTCACCGGGGGCCGGGCTTTTACAGCCGACTCTTCCTGGTGGAAAAGTCTACGAGAGGCTGGCGCCCGGTGATAGATCTCTCTCCCCTGAACCGGTTGGTTCGCCAGACCCGGTTCACGATGGAGACGGCACGCGCAGTGCTCGACTCTATCAGGGAGAACGATTACATGCTTTCAGTGGACTTGAAGGATGCGTATTTACAAATACCCATTCATCAGTCCTCCAGAAAGTACCTCCGCTTCATCCTCGACGGGACGTGTACAGCTCAGGCCACGTTGCTTCGGTCTTTCAACCGCCCCACAGGTGTTCACGCGAGTGTTCACTCTGGTGTCTGCTTGGGCCCATTCGCACGGGATACGTCTGATGGGGTATCTCGACGATTGGTTAGTCCTGGCGAGCTACCGCTCGCAGTTGCTACAGGACAGGGATCGGACTGCTCGAGTTCTGTCGCGATCTGGGGATCGTTCTGAACTTCGAAAAGTCCGATCTCGAGCACAAGCAGAGGATGAAGTACCTGGGTATGCGGATCGACACGGTAGCAGGGCGAGTCTTCCCCGCAGACTCGCGGATCAGCAGATTCAGGGAGGCAGCCAACCAGTTCCTGTCTCGGCAGGAACAGGTAGCTCAGCGATGGCAAGTCGTGATCGGACACTGTCGTCACTCGGGGAAAGCCCCCCCAGTCCCTAACGGGCGTCTTCACCTGCGGTTTTCTTCAGGGAGACTGAAGGAGAGTTGGTCACAGGCGGACGGATCCCCCAAGCTTTCCATTGTCACGGACACAGGAGGTGAGGCAGGGACCTAGCCGGGTGACTGGACGACAGGAACCCTTAAGAGAGTGCCTCTGCGCACTCTCCCCCCGGGACATGCAGCTGCTCTCAGACGCATCGACGAGGGATGGGGCGCACACCTGGGAAAAGGGGAGATTGCGGGGGACTTCAGGAGTTGGTGGGTTAACGGAAGAACGACAAGCACCTTCACATCAATGTACTGAAACTCAAGGCAGCGTTCCTCGCTCTCCAAGAGTTCCAGGACCGCTTGATGGGACACTCAGCGGTGTTGATGTACGTCAACACCACGGTGGTGGCTTACGTCAACAAACAGGGGGGGCCTAGTGTCTCTCCCGTTGTATCAGTTGACTCGGCAGGTGCACGAGGTTGGGGCCGAGGCGCACTCAATAGAGCTGTCGGCACGCTACATTCCAGGGAAGGAATGTAGTAGCAGAGACGCTCAGCCGTCGGGCATCCAGGTGATTAGGGGGGGGGTGGGACCGAAAAATGGTCTCTCTTACCCCACCAGGGTGGACGTGGCGGGGAGGGAAAAAAGGTTCTTCGGGACCTCCTGTGGCGGCGTACCAAGGTCGAGGGAATGTCTGTTCGCCATCCGGCACAACAGGTTAGCTCCAGGTGTTCTTCTCGGCCGTGCCGGATCCATGGGCAGCTGCAGAGGACGATCTTCAACACCCGTGGGACGACCTCTTCGCCTATGCCTTTCCCCCGTTCAGCCTGATTCGCAAGGAGATCAGTCGAGCACGGGATTCAATCCCAGGGGGAATCTCAGGATGATCCTGATGGCTCCCAAATGGCCACAGGCCATTTGGTATCCGGACCTGCTGGCTCTTCTCGCAAGAGAACCGAGAGAAATTCCCCCCATTTTGGCCAACCTTCCACCTTCTCGCCCCAGCCACTGGCGTCGAGCGGGTACCAACCGGGGGCAGCCCGCAGTCCAGTTCCCTACGTCTTCACGGCTGGCTATTATCCACCATCTCTTGCGAACGAGAAGCTTTTTTCTTTTTTTTTTTCGTAGCGCAGCAAACAGAAATGGCTGGAAAAAACGTTCCGTCAGTTCCTCTGCAGCTGTGTACCAGGGGAATTCGGCCGTCGGTTCTGTTGGTTGGTGTCGTAGACGGGGCCTATCTCCTCTCAGAGCCACTCTTCAGCAGGTAGCGGTTTTCCATCGTTTTTCTTCGCCGAGGAAAGCTCCTCTAAGTTCCCACAAATCAAAGGATACAGAGCCGCCTTGACGCTCGTCCTGAAATGACGGGATTGGACATCTCGAACTCGTTCGAGATCTCCTTGCTTAAGAGCAGCTCCAAAGGTCTTGCCAACCCAGGGAACTCACAAGACCCTCTTCTTGCTGGACCTGCATCGGCGAAGAGAGTACGGGAACTTCATGCAGATAGTGATGTGGATGAGATGCTGCTTTGTCCTGGGAGGACGCTACGGCGCTATCTGAAGAGAACTCGACACCTCGGGCCTGAGTGTCGACGCCTCTTCGTTTAGCAACGGGGTCACCGAAGGAAGAAGTATTCAAGAACACTCTTTCGTCCTGGCTGCGTGAGGTCTTCAGGAGGGCATATGAGGCTGATGGTAGTGACGACATCCGTACGTCCCGTCCGAGAGCTCACGAAGTCAGAAGTATTGGCCCCTCGTTGGCGTTTTCGTAAGAACTTCTCCGTGGCGCAGGTATGGAAGGCAGGGTCTGGTACAAACCAGACTACCGGCACCTTCCTTATACCTCTTGGATATTGCCCATAGGTCCTTGGATCGGTTTCCTTGGAGGACCCGTGGTGGCTGCTCAACACGTCGTCTAGCTAACCAGACCCTAGCAGGCGCTGAACCAGCACCTCGAGTCCTGGTGTGACTGTATGAATAGATAGTGAATGAGAAAGTGACTGGCTTCTCTTTCTATCTTTTTCTACCCCTCTACTGTGGGTAGAGGGATACGGTCATTACCCTGCTGGATAGGAGCGAGATGCCGGTGAGCTATATGACAGAGCCCCATCCTATCCCTTTCCACCTAGGGATAGGAAGCAGAATATCCACCACTTCCTTCTTACAAGGGGGGGAAGTGGATGCCTACAAGAGTCAAAACCATGACTTTATCTTTGCTCCTGTACAGGAACAAGTTTCTTACATTGCTGGTGACGAAGAGATACGCTTGCCTCTCTCTTAGTACTCGGGTCCAGAGGTCTGACCATTGATCCTGCGGTGCACACCCCGATCAATCGGACAGAGGCTTGGATTCCCTCCCTCGGCTCTTACGACCAGGGAGGCTTCCAAGGTTGGGCGAACACCAGTCTGTTCACAAAAGAACTCAGATTCCACCCACCAAGAAGTGAGTCTTCCTATTGTAAAAGGACCGAAGGTTTGTATGCCGTGTCGGAACAAATGACAATTTGTCCAAAATTGCATTTTTCCTAACTATACAAACCTGAGGTCCTTTTACACATAGCCCCACCTCATGCCACCCCTCACTCTGCAGTTTTTGCTTGGGCCAAAAGCAAAAGATTTGTTTACCTCCCAGTCGCGCTGCGCGCGCCTGTCGGACAAGCAGTTAACTACCGAACCCCACCCCTTGTCGAAAGCTTACGACCTATCCAGCTGCCGCTAGTACCTTCCTATTGTAAAAGGACCTCAGGTTTGTATAGTTAGGAAAAATGCAATTTTGGACAAATTGTCATGTTATAAAAACTTGATTGACAAACTAAGCAGCATGTCTATATGGGTTTCAGAGACAGTGCAAGCAGGTTTTTGGGCAATACCTATTTCTGTAACGAAAAACACTCTAACAGAACGAGATTTTGCTATAGTGCATTACACCCAGTGCTGTAATTTATAAGGGTATCGTGAATCACTAATCGTAAAGAATAACGACACTTGTCCTTGTACCAAGAGACAAAAACTCCATTATGCAGAAATGGATACGAACACGCGTATAAAGCTCCACCTACCCTCTCCCCAACCCCCCCCCCCCCCCCCCCCCCCCCCCCTCCACCGCCATCCCTTTTCTTCTTCGTTCCTCCGCCTTCCTTTCTCTCTCTCTCTCTATCTCTCTCTCTCTCTCTCTCTCTGTTGCCATCGGTTATGTGTTTGACCCTCCAAACTGGGTATAAGACTACACACAAAACGTTGAAATTGGTGAAATTAGGCTATGTATTGGGAAGATATATACATAAATATTAAAGCAATTTATCATTATTTGCATTACTATAACTAGAATTCATGGAAACAGTTTATAAACCTGTTAAGCGTCACCCAACGTAATAATACGTTTACCGCGATCTACTCGGTAGCGCCTTCAACGGGATATTACGTTCAAGACTTTAACTGTGCTTGTCAAGCCGTCAGCCCCGTAATAATACGTTTACTCGTTATAGAAAGTGTAGGAACATCATTTGGTAACCACTCTCAGCACATGGGAAACTTATTTCCAGCCTGGCAACTCTTTCCTGGTGGTCGCTTATGCTAGGAAAAACTGCCTGTCCCTGTTGGTTTCAATACGCTTCGGGCGTTTATCGAGACAAATTGGATTCGCGTCTTTCACAATGAATGTCCCAAAGAGGAGGCCATCATTTCTTTAGGTGAGACAATCAAATACTAGATGAGGAGTGTGATATTGATAAACCTATTGATGATGAGAGCTCTAGTTCTGAATCCTCCAGTGATGATACAAACTTTTCTTCCAATTGCGGGAGTGAAGATGGACTTTTCTTTGCCGAGGTGGACTGGACTCCGAGAGAGAGAGAGAGAGAGACGAGACGAGAGAGAGAGAGAGAGAGAGTTAGAGAGAGAGAGAGAGAGAGGAGAGAGAGAGAGAGAATTTCCTACAGTTAATTACAGTATGTAATAACAAGCATAAAAATCAATATTTAACTTTGAAAAACTATCATCAGTGCTATGATCGCTGATTACAAAAAAAAAAGCGTGACGGTAACGTTAGCAGCGAGCTCATCAGGGGCGGACGCTTAACAGGATAATAATGGAACGGCGTATGTGTGAAGCCTCCACTAATGTGGCAACGATGGATTTTGCCATTCTTAGCATGCAAACATTAAAGGTTACATTTATTTCTGGCATACGATTATTAAAGAAATTCAAATACTAATAAAGACTGAAATCAATGAAAAGTGCTAGCAAAAACAAAAAAGCAAAAAAAAAACAAAAAAACGTAGTCGTTCCTCTGCACTTTTCCGTATTCGTTCCTCTATGGTTTTCGGCAGCCAGAGTACGGGGAAAAAAAAACGTAGAAAAACAATTTGATTTATCTACTTTAGAAATATTCTGTAATTTTTCGGGGTAATTTAGTTGCAAAAAAAAGGGATTAATAAATACATGAATTAAATCAAGATTTTTAAATAACAAAGTAAATTTAAACTAAATAACGAGTAAAGTAAACAGTTTAGGAATAAAACTTTTGCAGTTTCGTCGTCTGTCGTCGTCTGCTGTTCGAAATTGTGTTTATGGCGCGCGCGCTTAGAAACCAGGAACAGCAACGGGTTTAAAGTGGAATGTGGAGTGAACTGAGACCAAAATGTGTATAATAACAATCAAATAAGCACTGTGGAGTTTCAGTTGTGATGGCAGTAAGGATAAAAACCGCCCATTACAAGGTAAGAATGAATTCAGTTCCAACCATAACCCCACGGGAATAACAAGTTTCATATTTTCACTAATATAGGCAACAAAATGTTGTTTTATTGTGCTGATTACAACTGCAATCTTGAGTAAGATCAATAACGTTACATACATACGCTAACATTGTTCAAATGAGTGCTGGGAAGGCTGGGGAAAGATGGTGGGCCGTCACTGATGAGAACCGTCCATGCAAAACGTAGCCGCCATATTGGATTCAAAACTGCCTTGAAAACATATTTTAGAACAAGAGCTCACATGCTTATTTTAGTTCGTATGGGGCTTTCATATCACAATATGTTGACGAAACTTCAGTCTTTTAAATGTATGCTTAGAGTTGCAATTGTATTCATGTTTCACCAATTAAATATCGAGTGAATAAGGGGGGACCCGTCTACCGTGATGAGGGTTGGCCTGTCGTGATGTTTCCCCCTAATGTCATAATTTAAGATTAAACAGGTTAATGAAAGTCTAGCCATGCGCAGTGCAAACTTACCTTCATGATGCTTTTCAAAATTTTTACTTGAAACTTAACGTGTAGAAGATTGATAATTTGTTCCGACACGGCATACAAACCTTCGGTCCTTTTACAATAGGAAGGTACTAGCGGCAGCTGGATAGGTCGTAAGCTTTCGAACAAGGGGTTCGGTAGTTAACTGCTTGTCCGACAGGCGCGCGCGCGCGACTGGGAGGTAAACAAATAACTATTGCTTTCGGCTCACAGCGAGTGGAGCCGTGTGTTCGACGCTCTCTGCCCGCTTCTCGTCGTTTGCTTTTCCTGAGTATATGGTTGTGTTTGTGTATGATAGAATCAATTGTAAGTACAATCATTTCTCTCTTTCTAATTAATTGTGATCTATTGGTCAATGATGGAATCTCCTCGCCTCGCTACCCCACGGAGACTATGCCCGGAGGGTACCGAAGGGCGTAAATGCGGAAAGTTCCGCTCATTCCCGGAGATTGACCCTCATATTTTGTCGCGGTGTGGCGGGGGCGCGAATGCACCCGAGCCGAGCCATGTGAAGTTTGTAATAATTGGTCGGAGGCGCAGTGGACTTTGTATGAGGGCAGGAAGAAGCGAAGGCTGCAAAGGAGTCGTCGGAAAGCTCTCCCGCGACTCCTTTTGGTTACGGACACTTCGTCTTCTTTCCTGCCACACCCGCTCAGCTTCCACGTTTGGCGCCTTTCCCTTCGGGGGGGGGTTTCTAGGTCCTCTCCTCACCTGACTTGTCGAGTGTGGAGGAGGGCGCTAGATACCCTGACGTCGAGTTGTACTCTGGGTCCTCTATCCGTTCGTCTCGCGCGAGCGGGTAGAGGATCCTCCTAATCACCCGACTTTTGCTTCCTCAGGTGCGGTTGCCGCGAAGGACGACCTCGGACAGGTGTGGGCATCGTTTGGGGCTGGCAGGGCGTGCCGAGTGTCCAGGGCTGCTCTACCATCTCGCTGGCTCCGTGGCGGTCACCCATGCGACGGTTACGACCACCACCACGACCCTTACAACACTACTACATCGGTGCAGGGGCCAGTCGCCATACCTCGTGGGAGTGTGATGCCGCCACCTGGGTTTTGCCGTGCTGCCGCGACCGGACTTAGTGTGCCCGAAGAGCTCGCCCCTGGACCTCCCACCAGTACCAAGGGATGGCTGTGTGCCGCTGGTCCGTCCATCTGGACCGCCTGCACAGCCCTGCCGTACCTGCCGTGCCTGCCCAGCCGCCGTTCACGGACGTGACGTTGACCACGTGCTGCCGTTCCTGTACCTGCTCCTGCCGTCTCTAACTGCCGTTCCTGTGATGCCTGCACCTGCTGACGTTGTTCCTGTTCCTGGCGCCGCTGCTCCCGATGCTGATCTGTTCGGACAGGTGCGTCCGGGCCCTGTTGCTTCGGCAACAGCAGCCCGGCTCCGATCTGGATGACAGACTGACGTCGGTCCTGAGGGAGGTTGACGAGGAAGAAGAAGAAGAGGAGGAAGGGTGTCGTCGTCGTCCTTCATCGTCCTTCTTCGTCGTCGTCGTCGTCGTCTGCCGCCTCTTTCCCCTTCTTCTTCTAAGGCTCCCCGCCGAAGAAGAAGAAGGTCGTTCCTCCCCCCCCCCCTAAGAAGTCTCCTTCGGGAACTTCTAAGGGCCCGTCTCGCTCTGGTGAGACGGGGGGTTCCTTCCGCTGGTACCCCCCTGCTTCTTCGGGGGCAGGACCCGTCTACTTTCTTCCGCAAGGAAGAAGACTACGGGGGACCAGAGGAGTGCCGGCTAACACCTTGGCACTTCCTCACCTGCTGTTAGTGGTTCGGGCCACGGCAGCAGGGTCCGTCTCGGCTCTCGTTCGCGAGAGGTACCGAGTGTACGGTCGCCTAACAACAGCGGCCGCCATGCAGCCAAGAACCAGACCTCTGAGTCCGCTCAGCGTCAGGTTCACGGCACGGAGCGGAAGACTGTGACAGCCGCTCACGCGACTCTCACCAGACCAGCTCTCGCTCTCGCGGCGAGCAGCTGGCTACCCGGGCGGACGTGACGTCACGGTCCATGACCGGCCACGGGCTGAGGCTGGGAAGAGGTCCCCCCGTTCGCCGGCACCAGCCACGGCTGGTACCAGCGAACTGACGCACCGTGAGGATACGCACCGGTCTCACCGTGACAGTGGAGCTCGCCGGTCGCCTGACCGTCACTCTCACAGAGAGCGATCGTACGGCGACCAGCACCCCCCAAGCTCCTCATGACACACGAGACCGGGGGGCCGCTGTTCTCGGTCCAGCCGTTCTCCACAGCGAGACGGCTCGACTAGGTCTGCAGCTCGATCGCC
Organism: Macrobrachium nipponense; assembly: GCF_015104395.2. Taxonomy (NCBI): domain Eukaryota; kingdom Metazoa; phylum Arthropoda; class Malacostraca; order Decapoda; family Palaemonidae; genus Macrobrachium; species Macrobrachium nipponense. Next base: position 91,970,501 of record NC_087206.1, read on the forward strand.
ACCGCGGGTTGGCGATCGCCTGCAGTCTTCCAAGCCCACTGGTTCTGCCAGCGAGCGAGGAGGGAGCGTCAGGTCTGCCTCTCCCATACCTTCAACCTCCTCGGGTTACACCGGGAGGGGCGAGGTATTGAGGAGTGATCGTGAGGGGTGCGCCCCTCAGGATCCCACCACGTCGTCGTACGTACCAGGCACGGTTCTTGGACCAGCCAGGTCATACGCACAAGTGGTTGGAGGAGACCGAGAGGGGTCTGTCGCTGTTCCTCCCTTGATTTGGGAGGAGGGTCTCGGGAGAGCTCCTGTTTGAGGGACTGGATGGTCCGACTCCGCAGGACGCAGTCACTCCTGAGATCCAGAGGAACTTTGCCGAGGTTATTGCGCTGACTCTGAGACAGAGACTGCGAGGTTATTGCGCGAATTTGTCAGGCACAACGCCCCCTCGCGAAGGATCGCCGCTCCCACCTTCCGAGCCCATGTCCCGGCTCGAGTCGTTCTGGGGCCCGAAGAGGGAACCCAGACCGACGGTGGGTTTGCCGTGTTCTGAGCTTGCGGACTCATGCTGGGGACCAGGTTGAAATCGCTTGTCTCCGGACAAGACGGTTCGCTCAAGTCTGGCAGGTCGAGCAAGCTGCTTCCACCTCCTCTGCTGCGACAAGCGGCGTTTTTACGTGCCATCTGAAGACCCGATTGCCGCCCAAACAGGTGAACCCGGAGTAGCCAGGCTGACTCCGGGTGTGTCTCTGCAGCAGCTCCTGTCCGAGAACCTATGGTTCTCGCAAGCAAAGAGGCACTCGGCCTGGAATCTACCGCCATGGCAGCTTTCCAGGCCGTCTCCTGGCTAGATCTGTGGTCCCTCACAGTATCTAAGGTCGCAGCCAACTCCGGGGGAATTTCTCCCGAAGATGACTCGGCCTTTAGGAGACTTTGCCAGTCTGGAGGAAGAGCCATCTCCTTCCTTGCCCACCAGACGGTGAACCTGTGGGCCAACCTGGTTCTCCGACGAAGGGACGCTGTCCTTACTCGGGTTTCCAGGGCGGCCGGGCGTGAAGCGGCGTTGGGACTTCGCAACGGACCTTTACGGAGTTCCACGTCTCTCTTCCCAGGAGAGATGGTGGACGCTGCGGTGGACAGACGGCGCACTGACCGTCTGGTTCACCAGGCAGTCTCGAAGGCTTCTGGGCAGCCTCGGACTGCGGCCAAGTCTAAGAGCTCGGCTAGCGCTTCCTCGGTGGCTAAGACGGTAGCTGCGTCGAAGCCCCGGGGAAAGACTCTGTCTTCTTCGACTTCTACCAAGGGGAGCCGTAACCAGCCTCCTCCCAGCCCTCCTCCTCCCGTGGAGGCTCTGGGAAGAAGTCGAAGAAAGGGGGGAAACGCTAGGGACGGGCGTTCCCCCTCACCTGCTGCCGGAAGTGGGGGGGTGCCTGGCCAGCCAGTTGGGGGGCAACTTGGCAGCGCTACGGCGCCGAGACCTGGATTGTAGATGTCCTTCGGGAGGGAGATCTATACCCTTCGAATCTCGGCCACCCCTCACCTCCAACAACCCGGTCCAACAGCAGTCGTACGTTCCAGGGTCATCGAAGGACGTAGCATTGAGACAGGAGATCAAGACCATGGCTGAGCAAGAGAGCTGTAGGCGAAATCGTCACGATCAGTCACCGGGCTTTTACAGTCGACTCTTCCTGGTTGGAAATGTCTACGGGAGGCTGCGGCCCGGTGATAAGATCTCTCTCCCCTGAACCGGTTTGTTCGCCACGACCCGGTTCACGATGGAGACGGCACGCTCAGTTGCTCGACTCCATCAGGGAGAACGATTTCATGCTTTCAGTGGACTTGAGGGATGCGTATTTCCAAATACCCATTCATCAGTCCTCCAGAAAGTACCTCCGCTTCATCCTCGACGGGACGGTGTACCAGTTCAGGGCACTTTGCTTCGGTCCTTCTCAACCGCCCCACAGGTGTTCAACGCGAGTGTTCACTCTGTGGTCAGCTTGGGCCCATTCGCACGGGATAACGTCTGATGAGGTATCTCGACGATTGGTTAGTCCTGGCGAGCTCCGCTCGCAGTTGCTACAGGACAGGGATCGACTGCTCGAGTTCTGTCGCGATCTGGGGATCGTTGTGAACTTCGAAAAGTCCGTTGTTCCGATACGTAATACAAACCCTCGGTCCTTTAACAATAGGAAGTAGCTAGCGGCAGCTGGAACGGTCGTAAGCTTCGAACAAGGGGAGAACGGTAGTTAACTGCTTGTCCGATCGTCGCGCGCCGCGCGACTGGGAGGTAAACAAATCACTTTTGCTTTCGGCCGTGTGTGGAAGGACGTGCTCGTCATCGCTCTGCCCGCTTGTCGTTTGCTTTGAGTTTGAGTATTTGCCCTCTTTTTCTGTATAAATCAGTGATTGTAAGTACTTTTGCATTTCTTTTGTTGATCATTGCAATGAGTGAAGAAGAAATGGAGATATCACCACGCCCCCCGGTCGCCCGTAGAGTGTGTCCCGGGCTGGAGGGGCGTAGATGTGGGGGATTTAGATCGTTTGTCGATGTAGATCCTCACGAGGTTTGTACTCGTTGTCGGGGGCGAGAGTGCTCCCGCAACGAGCCCTGTGTAATATGTATGAAGTTGGTCCGAGGCGCAGTGGGTGCTGTACGAAGGCAGGAAGAGACTTAGGCCGCCCAAGAAGTCATCGGAAAGTCCAGTGACTCCTTTGGTAACGGACACTTCGTCCTCTTTCCTGCCCCCCCCCACCAGCCCCCAGCCCCCACGGTTTGCGCCTTCCCCTGCGCTGGGGGTAGCGGAGTCCTTCTCCTCTCTCGATCCGTCGAGTGTGGATGAGGGCGCCCGCTACCCGGAACGTCCATTGTACTCGGGGTCTTCCGTCCGCTCTGGGGGGGGGTTCTTCTCCCCCCAGGCGTGAGGAAACCCCTCTAACTAACCCGACTGTTGCTTCCGCAGGTGTGCCATCAGCGAAGGACGACCTGGGACAGGTGTGGGAGTCGCTGGGACTGCAGGGAGTGCCGAGCATACAGGGGTTGATTCAGCGGTTGGCGGTGGGGTCGGCAGTGGTCACTCATGGTGCGGTGACCACTACAACAACACAATCTCGACACAGCATATGAGATGCCACCGCATCTGGTGTATACACCACATATCATGTCGGTGACACCCACGGCTGCGATCCAAAAACCCATTCCTGCCGTGTCAAAGAGGACGGTGCCACCACCACCTGGGTTCTTTGTATTGCCGACCCCGGACTTCCGCTGCCAAAGAGTACCCCCTGGACCTGCCGCCAGTGCCGAGGATGACGGTAGCTGCCGACAGGACGCCTGGCTCTCCTGTGGTACCTGCCGTGCCTGCCGTACCTGTTGCTGTCCCAGCCGCTCATTCCTTTTTCAGATCGGGGGCCTGCTGCTCATTTCACTTTCAGATGTTCCTGCCGTTCCTGCTGTTCCCGGACCTGTTCCTGTTGTTCCTGCTGTTGGTGGTGCTGTCACAGTCTCAGGTCTTTCCGGACAGGTGCAGTCGGGCCTGTTGCTTCGGCAACTGCCCCCGGCTCCCTCCTGGATGGAAGACCTGACGTCTGTCCTGCGGAGCCTGGCGAAGAAGAAGAGGAAGAGGAAGAAGGTGTCGTCGTCGTCTTCGTCGTCTTCTTCGTCGTCTGCTGCCTCTCCTTCCCCTTCGACTTCTAAGGCTAAACAGCCGAAGAAGAAGAAGGTTGCCTCCTCCCCCCTAAGAAGACTCCTTCGGGATCTTCTAAGGGCCCGGCTCGCTCAGGCGAGCTGGGGAGCTCTTCTGCTGGTCCTCCTGTTCCTTCGGGAACGGGGCCCGTCGCTTCTTCTGCAAAGAAGAAGTCGACGGGGACCAGAGGTGCACCAGCCTCGGCTGGTGCGTCCTCACCTGGTGCTAGCGGTTCTGCCGCTAAACCAGGTTTCCGTCTCGGCCGCTTCTCGTTCGCGGAGAAGCACCGAGTGGACGCTCTTCCAAAGAAGACCGTCCAGCCAAAGTTTTGACGCCCGAGCTCGCTCGCCGTCAAGACAGCGGCGCGGAGCAGAAGACTGGCGAGAGTCGTGCACACGACTCTCGCCAGGCCAGTGGACGCTCTCGCAGCGATCAACTGGCTGCTCGGGCTGACGTGACGGTCGCTGACCGGCCGCGGGTTGAGGCGAGGAAGGAGTCCCCACGGCCGCCGGTACCAGCCACGGCTGGTACCAGCGGCTTGACGCGCCGAGAGGACGCTGGCCGGTCTCGACGCGACAGAGAGCCTAGCAGGTCACCCGTCCGCCGCTCCCGATGGGATCCGGGCGGAGACGGTGACCAGCGGCAGCTCGCCTGACGCTAGAGATCGGTCTCGACGTTCTCAGCCGAGCCAATCGCCCCAGGCGAGCGGCAAGGCTAGGCCTGCTGCTCGACCGTCCACGAGGGTTGACGATCAGCAGCAGCCCTCCACGCACGCTGGTCCGGCCAGCGAGCGAGGGGGGAGCGTCAGGTCTGCCTCTCCCGTACCTTCAACCTCCTCGGGCTATACCGGGAGGAGCGAGGTACCGAGGAGCGATCACGAGAGGTGCGCCGCTCGTGACCCAGCTATGACGCCGTACGGATCAGGCACGGTTTTAGGACCGACCAGAACGTACGCGCAAGTAGTTGGAGGCGACCGTCAGGGGTCTGTCGCTGTTCCTCCTTCTGAAGGAGGAGTACCGCGGGATATGCTCTTGCTGGAGGGACTGGACGGTCCTACTCCACAAGACGCTGTAACTCCCGAGATACAGAGGAACTTTGCGGAGGTCATTAAGCTGATGCGTCTGCATAATGACCTCGCGGAAGGATCGCCGCTACCACGGCAGAGCCCACGTCCCGGCTCGAATCATTTTGGGGTCCCAAGAGGGACCCAAAATGATGGTGGGTTACCGCGATCTGAGCTTGCAGACTCGGTCCTGGATCAGGTGGAGAATCTCGTCTCAGGACGGGAGGACTCGCTAAAGTCCGGACGGTCTTCTAAGCTGCTTCCTCCTCCTCTACAGCGGCAGAGGCGATTCTACGTGCCTTCGGAAGACCCGATACTGCCGAAACAGGTTAACCCGGAGTTAGCGAGGCTGACTCCAGGTGTGTCCTGCAGCAGCTCCTGTCGGAGAACCTATGGTTCTCGCAGCAGGAGGCACTTGCCCTGGAATCTACCGCTATGGCAGCATTCCAGGCAGTTTCCTGGTTGGATTTGTGGTCCCTCACAATATCCAAAGTAGCGGCCGGCTCTGGGAGCTCTGCTCTCGAAGACGACGCTTCTTTAGGAGACTGTGCCAGTCTGGAGGAAGAGCAATCTCTTACCTCGCCCATCAGACTGCTAACCTGTGGGCCAACTTGGTTCTTCGACGTAGGGACGCAGTCCTTACCCGAGTGACCAAGGGGGACCGGGCGTGAGGCGGCACTCGGGCTTCGAAATGGACCTCTTAGGAGTTCCCAGCTCTCTTCTGGAGAGATGGTGGACGCTGCGGTGGAAAGGCGGCGCACTGACGAGAGTGACCGCTTAGTTCACCAGGCAGTCTCGAAGGTTACTGGCAATCTCGAGCGACTGCGGCCAAACCAAAGAGCTTGGTAGCGCTTCCACGGCGGCGAAGACGGTTGCACCGTCCAAACCCCGTGTGAAGACTCCTGTAGTTTCAACTTCTGCTAGAGGAGGCCGCAACCAGCCCTCCTCCCAGCCCTCCTTTCCCCGAGGGGTGCTGGGAAAAAAGAAGTCGAAACGAGGTGGGAAACGCTAGGGACGGCGTTCCCCCCTCACCTGCTGCCGGAAGTGGGGGGGTGCCTAGCGAGCCATTGGGCGACTTGGCAGCGCTACGGCGCCGAGAACTGGATAGTAGACGTCCTTCGGGAGGGATATCTACTACCCTTCGAGTCTCGGCCCCCCTCATCTCCAATCCGGTCCACCTACAGACCTATGTCCGGGGATCAGTAAAGGACAACGCTCTTCGACAGGAGATCAAGACCATGCTGGCGAAACGAGCTGTAGAAATCGTGGAGGACCAGTCACCGGGCTTTTACAGCAGCCTCTTCCTAGTGGAGAAGGCATCGGGGGGCTGGCGTCCGGTGATAGACCTCTCTCCCCTGAACCGCTTCGTTCGCACGACGCGGTTCACGATGGAGTCGGCACGATCGGTGCTCGACTCTATCAGGGGGAACGATTTCATGCTTTCAGTGGACTTGAAGGACGCATATTTTCAAATACCCATCCATCAGTCCTCCAGAAAGTACCTCCGCTTCATCTTCGACGGGACGGTGTACCAATTCAGGGCACTTTGTTTCGGTCTCTCAACCGCCCCACAGGTGTTCACGCGAGTGTTCACTCTGGTGTCAGCTTGGCCCATTCGCACGGGATACGTCTTCTGAGGTATCTCGACGATTGGCTAGTCCTGGCGAGCTCCCGCTCGCAGTTGCTACAGGACAGAGATCGACTCCTCAAGTTTTGTCGCGATCTGGGGATCGTGATAAACTACGAGAAGTCCGATCTCGAACCCAAGCAAGAGAAGATGAAGTACCTGGGTATGCTGATAGATACGGTAGCAGGGCAGGTCTTTCCCGCAGACTTGCGTATCAGCAAATTCAGGGAGGCAGCCGGCCGGTTCCTGTCGCGGCAGGAACAGGCAGCACAGCAATGGCAAGTCGTGATCGGCCATCTGTCGTCACTCGAGAAGTTAGTCCCTCACGGGCGTCTTCACCTGCGGTCTCTCCAGTGGAGGCTAAGGGAGAGTTGGTCTCAGGCCAAGGATCCTCCTTACTTTCCCGTGGCTATCACGGACAAGGTGAGGCAGGACCTAGCCTGGTGGCTCGACGACAAGAACCTCTTAAGAGGAGTGCCCATACGCACTCCCCCCCCGGAGATGCTTCTGTTCTCAGACGCATCGACCGAGGGATGGGGCGCACACCTGGAGGAGTTGCTGACTGCAGGTGTGTGGGACCATCACGAAAAGCACCTTCACATCAATGTCCTGGAACTCAAGGCGGCGTTCTACGCTCTCCAAGAGTTTCAGGACCGCTTGGTGGGACACTCAGTGGTGTTGATGTGCGACAACACCACAGTAGTGGCATATGTCAACAAGCCAAGGGGGGGCTAGTGTCTCTTCCGCTCCATCAGTTGACGGTGCAGGTGCACGAGTGGGCCACGGCTCACTCGATAGAGCTGTCAGCACGCTACATTCCAGGCAAGAGGAATGTAGTAGCAGACAAACTCAGCCGTCGGGATCAGGTGATAGGGACCGAATGGTCTCTACACCAAGACGTAGCGGAAAGGCCTCTTCAACCTGTGGGGGCGACCGGTCGTAGACCTGTTCGCCACCCGGCACAACAGAAAACTTCAGGTTTTCTTCTCAGCTGTGCCGGACCCATGGGCAGCTGCAGAGGACGCTCTCCAACACCCCTGGGACAACCTCTTCGCTTACGCCTCCTCCCTTCTGTCTGATTCGGAAAGTGATCAGCGAGCGCTGGTCACTCCCAATCTCAGAATGATCCTGGTGGCTCCAAACGGCCGCAAGCCGTTTGGTATCAGGACCTGCTGGCTCTTCTTGCGGACGCACCGAGAGAGCTACCCACTTGGCACAACCTTCTAGCCCAGCCACACGTAGAACGGTACACCAAGCAGTCCAGTCCCTTCAACTTCACGGCTGGCTGTTATCCACCATCTCTTGCGAACGAGAGGCTTTTCTCGTAGCGCAGCAACAGAGATGGCTGGACACGTCCGACAGTCCTCTGCAGCTGTGTACCAGGGGAAGTGGGCGTCTTCTTGGTTGGTGTCGTAGACAGGGTCTGTCTCCTCTCAGAGCCACTCTTCAGCAGGTAGCGGATTTCCTCGTGTTTCTTCGCCGAGAGAAAGCTCCTCTCAGTACCCACAGTTAAAGGATATAGAGCAGCACTGGCGCTAGTCCTAAAACTGAGGGGGACTGGACATCTCGAATTCGTTCGAGATCTCCTTGCTAATGAGGAGCTTCGAAAGGTCTTGCCCACCCAGGGAACTCAGGCCCCCTGCGTGGGATGTGACTCTCGTACTTAGGAGTTTGACTCGAAGACCCTTCGAGCCACTCCGAGAGTCGTCAGACAGGGATCTGACTCTCAAGACCCTCTTCTTGCTGGCCCTGGCATCGGACGAAGAGAGTAGGGGAACTACATGGCCTTTCTTATGATGTTAAACATACCAGAGGCTGGGGATCTGTGACGCTCTATTTCGTCCCGAACTTCGTAGCTAAGACTCAGAATCCGTCGATCCCTGACGACAGGTTCGAGTCTTTCACGATCCCCTCCCTTCTGGACTTCACCGATAACGATGCGGATGAGATGCTGCTTTGTCCTGTGAGGGCGCTACGGCGCTATCTGAAGAGAACTCGACATCTCAGGCCTGAGTGTCGACGCCTCTTCGTTAGCACTGGGGTCACCAAGAAAAAGAAGTCTCCAAGAACACTCTTTCTTTCTGGCTGCGTGAGGTGATCAGGAGAGCGTACGAGGCTGATGGTAGCGACGACATCCGTTACGCTCCGACCGAGAGCCCACGAAGTCAGAGGTATCGGACCCTCCTTAGCGTTCCGTAAGAACTTCTCCGTGGCGCAGGTCCTGAAGGCAGGTGTCTGGGCCAACCAGAACCACCTTCACGTCCTTCTACCTTCGGGATATTGCCCGCAAGTCCTTGGATACTTTTTCTTGGGACCTGTGGTGGCTGCTCAACACGTTGTGTAAGCTTACCCAGCACCCGAGCAGGCAGAACAGCATCGATTCCTGGTATGACTGGGAGAATGAATGTGCGAATGAGAGAGTGACTGGCTTCTCTTCACATCTTTCTCTACCTCTACCTGTGGGCAGAGGGATACGGTCGTTACCTTGCTGGAAGGGAGTCAGATGCAGGTAAGCTATTCAACAGAGCTCCATCCTATCTCTTTAACTAGAGATAGGAGTGTATATCCACCACTTTCTCCAACAAGGGGGAGAAAGTGGATGCCTACATGAGACAAACCCATTACTTTACATTTGCTCATGTAAAGGAAAAAGTTCTTACAATGCTGGTACAAAGAGATACGCTTGCCTCTCTCTTAGTACTCGGCCCAGAGGTCTGACCATTGATCCTGCGGTGCACACCCCGATCAATTGGACAGAGGCTTGGATCCCTCCCTCGCTCTTACGACCAGGGAGGCATTCCACGGATGGACGAACACCAGTCTGTTCATCAAAGATTCAGATTCCTCCCACCAAGAAGTGAGTCTTCCTATTGTTAAAGGACCGAGGGTTTGTATTACGTATCGGAACAAATGACAATTTGTCGAAAATTGCATTTTTCCTAACTATACAAACCTGAGGTCCTTTACATATAGTCCCTCCTCATGCCACCCCTCACTCTGCGTATTTTGCATGGGCCAAAAGCAAAAGTGATTTGTTTACCGCCGCGCGACGATCGGACAAGCAGTTAACTACCGTTCTCCCCTTGTTCGAAGCTTACGACCGTTCCAGCTGCCGCTAGCTACTTCCTATTGTTAAAGGACCTCAGGTTTGTATAGTTAGGAAAAATGCAATTTTCGACAAATTGTCATATCTCGAGCCCAAGCAGAGGATGAAGTACCTGGGTATGCTGATCGACACGGTAGCAGGGCGAGTCTTGCCCGCAGACTCGCGGATCAGCAGATTCAGGGAGGCAGCCAACCAGTTCCTGTCTCGGCAGGAACAGGTAGCTCAGCGATGGCAAGTCGTGATCGGACACCTGTCGTCACTCGAGAAGTTAGTCCCTCACGGGCGTCTTCACCTGCGGTCTCTTCAGTGGAGACTAAAGGAGAGTTGGTCACAGGTGACGGATCCCCCAAGCTTTCCAGTGTCACTGACACCGGAGGTGAGGCAGGACCTAGCCTGGTGGCTGGACGACAGGAACCTCTTAAGAGGAGTGCCTCTGCGCACTCCCCCCCCGGACATGCAGCTGTTCTCAGACGCATCGACCGAGGGATGGGGCGCACACCTGGAGGAGTTGCTGACTTCAGGAGTGTGGGACGAGAACGACAAGCACCTTCACATCAATGTACTGGAACTCCCAAGAGTTCCAGGACCGCTTGATGGGACACTCAGTGGTGTTGATGTGCGACAACACCACGGTGGTGGCCTACGTCAACAAACAGGGGGGCCTAGTGTCTCTCCCGTTGTACCAGTTGACTCGGCAGGTGCACGAGTGGGCCGAGGCACACTCAATAGAGCTGTCGGCACGCTACATTCCAGGGAAGAGGAATGTAGTAGCAGAGACGCTCAGCCGTCGGGATCAGGTGATAGGGACCGAATGGTCTCTACACCAGGACGTGGCGGAAAGGCTCTTCGACCTGTGGGGGTGACCAGTCGTGGATCTGTTCGCCACCCGGCACAACAGGAAGCTCCAGGTGTTCTTCTCGGCCGTGCCGGACCCATGGGCAGCTGCAGAGGACGCTCTTCAACACCCGTGGGACAACCTCTTCGTCTATGCCTTTCCCCCGTTCAGCCTGATTCGCAAGGTGATCAGTCGAGCACTGGTCACCCCGAATCTCAGGATGATCCTGGTGGCTCCCAAATGGCCCACAGGCCATTTGGTATCCGGACCTGCTGGCTCTTCTCGCAGGGGAACCGAGAGAGATTCCCCCTTGGCACAACCTTCTCGCCCAGCCACACGTCGAGCGGTACCACCGAGCAGTCCAGTCCCTACGTCTTCACGGCTGGCTGTTATCCACCATCTCTTGCGAACGAGAGGCTTTTCTCGTAGCGCAGCAACAGAGGATGGCTGGAAACGTCCGTCAGTCCTCTGCAGCTGTGTACCAGGGGAAGTGGGCCGTCTTCTGTGGTTGTTGTCGTAGACGGGGTCTATCTCCTCTCAGAGCCACTCTTCAGCAGGTAGCGGATTTCCTCCGTTTTTCTTCGTTTTTTCCGAGAAGAAGCTCCTCTCAGTCCCCACAGTCAAAGGATACAGAGCCGCCTTGGCGCTCGTCCTGAAACTGAGGGGATTGGACATCTCGAACTCGTTCGAGATCTCCTTGCTCATGAGGAGCTTCGAAAGGTCTTGCCCACCCAGGGAACTCAGGCCCCCTGCGTGGGATGTGACTCTCGTCCTTAGGAGTTTGACTCGAAGACCCTTCGAGCCACTCCGAGAGTCGTCAGACAGGGATCTGACCCTCAAGCCCCTCTTTCTTGCTGGCCCTGGCATCGGCGAAGAGAGTAGGGGAACTTCATGGTCTTTCCTATGATGTACGACATTCCAGGGGATGGGGATCTGTGACGCTCGATTTCGTCCCGAACTTCGTTGCGAAGACTCAGAAACCGTCGATCCCTGACGACGGTTCGAGTCATTCACGATTCCCTCCCTAATGGACTTCACCGATAATGATGCGGATGAGATGCTGCTTTGTCCTGTGAGGGCGCTACGGCGCTATCTGAAGAAAACTCGACAACTCAGGACCTGAGTGTCGACGCCTCTTCGTTAGCACCGGGGTAACCAAGAAAGAAGTATCCAAGAACACTCTTTCATTCTGGCTGCGTTGAGGTCATCAGGAGGGCGTATGAGGCTGATGGTAAGTGACGACATCCGTACGTCCCGTCCGAGAGCTCACGAAGTTCAGAAGTTATTGGCCCCTCGTTGGCGTTTCGTAAGAACTTCTCCGTGGCGCAGGTCCTGAAGGCAGGGGTCTGGTCTAACCAGACTACCTTTACGCCCTTCTCTACCTTCGGGATATTGCCCACAGGTCCTTGGATACCTTTTCCTTGGGACCCGTGGTGGCTGCTCAACAAGTTGTGTAGCAACCCAGACCCTCGCAGGCTGAAACAGCATCGAGTCCTGGTGTGACTGTGTGGATGGAGTGTGAATGAGTGAGTGACTGGCTCCCTCTTCCTGTCTCCTCCTCCTCTAACCTGTGGGCAGAGGGCCACGGTCGTCACTACGCTGGATGAGGACGAGATGCAGGTGAGCTATATGACAGAGCCCCATCCTATCCCTTTCACTAGGGATAGGAGCAGAATATCCACCACTTCCTCCTACAAGGGGGGGGAAGTGGATGCCTACAAGAGTCAAACCCATGACTTTATATTTGCTCCTGTACAGGAACAAGTTCTACATTGCTGGTACGAAGAGATACGCTTGCCTCTCTCTTAGTACTCGGTCCAGAGGTCTGAACCATTGATCCTGCGGTGCACCCCGATCAATCGACAGAGGCTTGGATCCCTCCCTCGCTGCTTTACGATCCAGGGAGGCTTCCAAGGTTGGGCGAACACCAGTCTGTTCACAAAAGACTCAGATTCCACCCACCAAGAAGTGAGTCTTCCTATTGTAAAAGGACCGAAGGTTTGTATGCCGTGTCGGAACAAATGACAATTTGTCCAAAATTGCATTTTTCCTAAACTATACAAACCTGAGGTCCTTTTACACATAGCCCCACCTCATGCCACCCCTCACTCTGCAGTTTTTGCTTGGGCCAAAAGCAAAAGTGATTTGTTTACCTCCCAGTCGCGCGCGCGCGCCTGTCGGACAAGCAGTTAACTACCGAACCCCTTGTTCGAAAGCTTACGACCTATCCAGCTGCCGCTAGTACCTTCCTATTGTAAAAGGACCTCAGGTTTGTATAGTTAGGAAAAATGCAATTTTGGACAAATTGTCATATTGATGCCATCCCGATGTTTGCGGAGTCACTTGTGTCGACTAACTTCCCATTTCCTGTGCTAAATCTGCACACCACTCATACCCATAGACACTGGACACTTTCTTCATAACAGTCTTAAGGAAACTTGCGACTTTTCGGGAGGAAGAAGAAGAAGAGTGCTGTAGGTAATTTTGAAATAGTGGTAGATCTAGGGTACTTATCCGCGGCGGCCTATACTATGGCAGTTGCGGTTTTTCTATGCAGTTTTACTTACTGAACAATAATTTCAAGTAATATTTATTTGGACGACTGTAATCAAACCCCCAGATGCCAGTACTAAACACGGCGAAATACATTGGACGCCCCAATCCCTAGTGGATTTCGTATTCTCGGTTACGTTCCTTGCAGTCCGTGCGGACTGCTTCTGTAGAAATACCTAAATAGTTAAACATCAGTGTAAGGTTATGAATTACATAAACATATTATATACATATTCATGATAATTAATTTAAAAATATTTGTTGTTGTAAAAGAAACTAGATTCCTGACACAAATGTCAAAGGTTTTGCTGTGAACAGTAGCTACGGTGTTGGTCGCACTTTCCTATTTTTTTATCAATGTTGCCAATTGGTATGTGTTTACCCTCCAAACTGGGTATAAGACTTACTAAAAACCATGGAAATAAGTATCTATACATAAATACTAGAGCAATTTTATCATTATTGCATTATTATGACAACTAGAATTCATGGAAACAGTTTGTAAATCCATTGGTGTATGTTTGAAGCTCCACTAAATTGGCAACGATGAAATTTTGCCATTCCTAGTAAGCAAACATTAAAGGTTACGTGTATTTCAGGCATAGGTACAATTATTGAAAAAAAAATAGCAATATAGACTTAAATCTAATGAAAAGTGCTAGCAAAAATATATATATAAAATTTTTGTCATAAACAATTCTTATCTGTCGTCTGCTTAGCGATGGTTTTCGGCAGCCAGATGTATGACAAGGCTGGAAATTTGTTCCTGCCACGACTTCACTGTCAACAAAGTCAATATAGGGTAGAACATCACGGCAGGCCAACCCTCACCACGGTGGACGGGTCTTATTCACTCGATATTTAATTGGTGAAACAAGAATACAATTGCAACTCTAAGCATACCATTTAAAAGACTGAAGTTTCGTCAACATAATGTGATATATGAAAGCCCCATACGAACTAAAATAAGCATGTGAGCTCTTCGTAAAATATGTTTTCAAGGCAGTTTTGAAATCCAATATGGCGGCTACGTTTTGCATGGACGGTTCTCATCAGTGACGGCCACCATCTTTCCCCAGCCTTCCCAGCACTCATTTGAAAAATGTTAGCGTATATATGTAACGTTTATTGATCTTACTCAAGATTGCAGTTGTAATCAGAACAGTAAAACAACATTTTGTTGCCTATATTAGTGAAAGTATGAAACTTGTTATTCCCGGGGTTATGGTTGGAACTGAATTCATTCTTACTTTGTAATCGGTGGTTTTTATCCTTACTGCCATCACAACTGAAACTCCACAGTGCTTATTTGATTGTAATTATACACATTTTGGTCTTAATTCACTCCACAGTGCACTTGAACCACGCTGTGGTTCCTGGTTCCTAAGCACTCACTCCGCAAACACAGTTACGAGCAGCAGACGACAACACTGATTATGAGATGCAAAGCTTTATTCCCTTAATTGTTTACTTTACTCAATATTTAGTTTAACTTTACTTCAAAATGTTTATTTAATTCATGTCTATTATCCCTTTTTTGCAACCAAATCAACCCCCAAAAATTACAAATTTTTATACATTCAACTTCCCTGCCAGATATATACTTAGCTATAGACTCCGTCGTCTCCGACAGAATTTCAAATTCGCGGCACACGCTACAGGTAGGTAGGTCAGGTGATCTACCGCCCTGCCCTGGGTGGCAGGACTAGGAACCATCCCCGTTTTCTAATCAGAATTCTTCTGTCGACCCGGACCATCAACATTGTTGTTGGTTCCTCTCGATTGGTTTTTCTTTTTCTTTTTTCACCGGCAATTGATCTTCTTGACCGACTTTTGGTGACGTATCTGGATTGTTGGATTGGCATACGCTTTTGTGGACTGTTTTGTGGACTTGATTTTGGAATTTTCTTTAATAATGTCTGACTCTGGTATGGTTGTGAGACGTTGTGTGAATGTAGGCTGTAAGGTGAGGTTGCCGAAAGCTTCGGTAGACCCTCACACGGTATGCAAGAGGTGCAGGGAGTATGAATGTTCTTTTACTAATACTTGTAAGGAATGTGAGAACTTGAGTGAGAACGAATGGAAGAATCTAACTAATTATTTAAAAAAGTTAGAAAGAGAAAGAGTGAGGAAGGCTTCTCATAGAAGTTTAAGTAGTTCTAGATCTGAACTAATTCCAAGCTTGGGATCTTCCCCAAGGGTAAGTATTGCTACTTCTCCTTCCATTGCAGCCCCTTCTCCTATTGCAGAACCTGTAGATCCAGCAAAAGAACTTGCGGATCTAAAGCAGCCTTCAAGTTGATGGAAAACAAAATGGCTGCCATACAGGTAAGGCTAGTGATTTTTCAGTGGACAGTGATATGAGTGTCCCCAGTGTAGTGGAGGGGCATCTGGTCGGCTCAGCAACGCTCCTAGGTCTAGACCTC
>NC_087206.1:91986281-92198781 GCF_015104395.2 Macrobrachium nipponense
AGAGGGATCACCTGTCAAACCATTAGCGCTACCGCGAATTTCAAATTCTGCCGTGACGTCAGGAGACGACAGCTATAGACCTAGTAACCACCGGGTAAGTATAAGTGAAACTTTATATATTATAAAAAA
The DNA here is from genome assembly GCF_015104395.2 of Macrobrachium nipponense. Classification (NCBI taxonomy): domain Eukaryota; kingdom Metazoa; phylum Arthropoda; class Malacostraca; order Decapoda; family Palaemonidae; genus Macrobrachium; species Macrobrachium nipponense. The sequence goes on from NC_087206.1 coordinate 91,986,411, forward strand.
TGTCATTTTTGTCACTTTAGAGGTGTTCAATTTTCTGGATTGGTCACTCGGAGTTCTGGCCACAAATCTAAGGATCCGGAGTTTCTGAAAAACCCAGAAATTCTCCATAGCGTCCTGTCCTGCATGGACAAGGCAGTACAGGACTGGTTCGGGTGAAGTGGCTTCCCTTTTTGGTGCTGGTCTCCTGAAAAAGAGATCAGTTTATGGATCCCTATTATCGAAAGGGGTTTCTCCGAGCCAGAGGACTGCCTTACTGTTCGCCCCTCTATCGGATCATCTGTTTTCCTTCTCAGTTAGTGAAGGATATATCTCGCTCGCTAACTGAGAAGGCGACACAAGACCTACTAACGCAAACGTCCAAGAAAGGACGCCCTGTAGTGTCGACGGTTAAGAAGGACTCTCGTCCTCCTCAGCAGCCCTTTCGTGGAGGTGCAGCGGCTCGTCCCCCTGCCAGAAAGAAGAGCTCTGAAAAGAGAGGAAGGTCTTCATTTAGGCCCTTCAAGAAATCAAAGTGACTTGTTGCTCCTCCAAGCACCAGTGGGCGCCAGACTCCTGAACTTTGCAGGAGTATGGGCAAAAGGGAGCCGACCCTTGGTCAGTGTCGGTCCTGAAGAAGGGATATGTAATCCCCTTCGACGAAAGCCCTCCCCTAACATCTACGCCTCGGAACTGTCAGCGAGGTACAGAGACCCGTTAATGAGAAAGACTCTCCTTCAAATGGTGGAGCAAATGTGGGAAAAAGAGGCCATCGAACTTGTGCAGGATGCCACACTCCCCGGGATTTACAATCGCCTTTTTCTAGTACCAAAGGCATCGGGGGGGTGGAGGCCAGTTCTGGATGTAAGCGCTCTGAATCGCTTCGTACAGAAAAAGAAGTTTCGCATGGAAACGTCCGCCTCTGTAATGTCGGCTCTTCGTCCAGGATTGGATGGTCTCTCTGACCTGCAAGACGCATATTTCCACGTTCCCATTCACCATTTGTCAAAGAAATATCTTCGCTTTGTAATAGGAGACAAGATCTTTCAGTTCAGGGCTCTCTGCTTCGGTCTGTCTACAGCTCCACAAGTATTCACCAACCTGATGGCGAATGTAGCAAGATGGCTTCACCTAGAGGGGATAAACATCTCCCTCTACTTGGACGACTGGCTGATCAGGGCCAAGTCGAAGATTCAGTGCTTGGAGGACTTAGAAGTAACAAGGAACATGATAGATTCGCTAGGGTGCTCGTCAGAACTTGGTCTATCTGGGGATTCAGATGGATTCTCGGGGGTTTTCGGGTATATCCTTCGCGAGAAAGAATCGCTCGAGGTTTGTCGAGAATCTCGAGCTTCTTAGAGAGAAAGAACAGCTCAGCGAGGAATTACCTGAGCCTTTTAGGGACCCTGTCCTCACTGGAAAAGTTCTTCTCGCTAGGGAGACTTCACCTTCGCCCTCTTCAGTTTTTCCTCAAAGAGGTGTGGAGTTGGAAGACGGGTCAACTCTCGGACATCTTCCAACTTCCACAAGAAAGTAAAAGATCATCTTGAAGTGGTGGATCCCCTCCGCTTCAAAAGAACGAGGGCGTATCGCTTGCTCTGCAGAACCCAGACCAAGGGTTATTTACCGACGCTTCGGAGTCGGGATGGGGAGCGACGCTAGGAGCAAGGGAGGTGTCAGGCACCTGGACAAGGAACAGGTGCCTGGCACATCAATTGCAAGGAACTTGTGGCCATACACCTAGCCTTAAAGTTCTTCGAAGAGATAGTCAGAGACGGGGTGATACAGATAAACTCGGACAACACCACGGCTCTGGCTTACATACGCAGGCAATGAAAGCAAGGAGGCACGCACTCTTTCTCCCTCTATCAGTTAACAAGACACCTGTTAACCTGGACGGAAGAAAGAGGCATAACTCTCCTCACAAGGTTTGTTCAAGGGATCAAGAATGTGAGAGCGGACAGACTGAGCAGGAGAAATCAGGTCCTTCCCACAGAATGGACTCTACACGAAGAAGTGTGTCGAAGTCTTTGGTCCCTGTGGGGGAGACCTCACAGACCTGTTTGCGACGTTCCTCTCCAAAAGAATAGAGATCTTTTGCTCTCTAGTGGAAGATCCGAGAGCCTTCGCAATAGACGCGTTTCTCATGGATTGGTAGGGTGTGGACGCATACGCCTTTCCCCCGTTCAAAATCCTGGGGGCGGGGAAGTGCTCAGGAAGTTCGTAGCTTCGAAGAGCACGAAGTTGACACTCATAGCCCCATTTTGGCCAGCCCAGGAATGGTTCACGGAGGTACTGGAGTGGATAGGGTGGACTTCCCAGATTGCCTTCCAAACAGACACGATCTACTCAGACAACCCCACTTCGAGAGGTTTCATCACAACCTCCCAGGTCTCGCTCTGACTGCCTTTCGACTATCGAAAGACTTGTCCAGAGCGAGAGGCTTTTCTCGCAAGGCTGCGGGCTCTATCGCTAGAGCCCGCAGAGCTTCGACGAGAAGAGTTATACCAGTCAAAGTGGGAAGTCTTTCAGGAGGTGTGTAAGGGTCAGAAGCTGTCCTCCTCCAGTACCTCTATAGTGAATATTGCCGATTTCCTCCTCTTTCTGAGAGAGGAATCACACCTATCTGTCTCGACAATAAAAGGATACAGAAGCATGCTGTCTTCAGTATTCAGGAATCGAGGCCTGGACATTGCTAACGACAAAGATCTACACGATCTAATTAGATCTTTTGAGACTTCGAAAGCAGCTACTCCTAGAACACCTAGTTGGAATCTAGAGTTGGGTCCTGGAAATTCTTTCATCGGATAAAATTCGAGCCTTTACATCTGGCGTCCCTTTCCGCGACGTCACTAGAAATGCTTGTTCCTGGTGGCTCTCGCTACAGCCAAGAGGACGAGCGAATTACACGCTCTGGATTCCACGGTGGGGTTCAAAGGAGATGCTGCCATCTGTTCTTTCCAGACAATGTTTCTGGCAAAGAAACGAAAACCGTCAAAACCTTGGCCAGAAGTTTGAGGTAAAAGGCCTATCTAACCTGGTAGGCAGAGAGATAGAGAGATCTCTCTGTCCAGTGAGAGCTCTTAAATACTATTTAGAGAGGAAGAAGACAGATGGGAGCTTGTCACTTAAGGTCTTTGGTGTGCGGTGAAGAACCCCAAAAAGACTCATGTCCAAGAACGCCTTGGCTTTCTTTGTGAGAAAGCGTTATTACGGACGCTCACAAGAACTGCTCGGAGGAATCCTTCGGTCTTCTAAAGGTCAAGACTCATGAAGTGAGGGCAGTAGCAACGTCCTTGGCGTTCCAAAAGAATATGTCTCTAAAGAATATCATTGAGACTACATATTGGAGGTGCAATTCAGTGTTTGCATCTCATTATCTGAAGGATGTGAGAGTGACTATGAGAAGTGCTTCTCGCTAGGTACCTTTTGTATCAGCAGATACAGTACTGGTCTTGGAGCAAGACTGATCCTTAATTTTGTGTTTTTATCGTACATAAACCCTCTGTCAGATATGTGCTTGGTTTTCTATTAGCAAGCTCACTACTGTCGCACGGGAGCAGAGTGTCATTGCTGGTAGGGGATCAAGGGTATGTATGACTAGTAGGGGAGTACAAAATTTTTTTTTGTATATTTTGTAATGAAAGTGTAATTATGTTTCGAGTTTTGGTTGTTTGTAAGGAGTTGGGGGATAACTCCTTACAATCTTAGAACTAACATGGATGTTAGGATCAGGTGATCGGGATCGGTTTTGTGCTCCTTGAACAAGGTGTATTGTCATGTTAGTGGAATAGCACCCAATGACAAAGGCCTTTAGGCTCTGCCGAGTAAGTGGATAAGACCCCATTGGCAGACCCACAAGAACTCTTAGCCATAGATCAATATCTCGCTGAGGCTCTTGAGCTAAGCAGACTCCAAGGCAGTAGCCGCGAAGTCTTCAGCCTAATAAGGTAGGAACCAAGGTTTATTAATACCTACAACATATGTTGTTTACCTGTCTATTTCAGTTGTTAGCTGTCTCTTACCCACCACAATGGGTGCTAATCAGCTAAGTATATATCTGGCAGGGAAGTTGAATGTATAAAAATGATATTGTCATGTTACAATAAAGTTTTATACATACTTACCTGACAGATATATACGATTAATGGCCCACCCAGCCTCCCCGCAGGAGACAGGTGGAAGAGAAGAATTCTGATTAGAAAACGGGGATGGTTCCTAGTCCTGCCACCCAGGGCAGGGCGGTAGATCACCTGACCTACCTGTAGCGTGTGCCGCGAAATTTGGAAATTCTGTCGGGAGGACGACGGAGTCTATAAGCTAAGTATATATCTGTCAGGTAAGTATGTATAAAACTTTATTGTAACATGACAATACATGTTTCGTCGGATGTATACTTACGAGCAGCGACGTGAGGAAAAAATGACTCATCGTTGCAAATCTAGTGGAGCGTCATACATACGCCGATGCATTTACAAACTGTTTCGATGAATTCTAGTTGTCATAGTAATGCAGTAATGATAAAATTGCTGTAATATGTACGTATATATAATACAAAGAGATACGCTAATTTCACTTATTTCCCCGGTTTTGTGTAAGTCTTATACCTAGTTTGGAGGGTAAAAAACACATACCAAATTGACAACACTGATACATTCCGAAGAGCGCAAAACGCCGCAAAGAATGCCGTAGTCCCCTTGAATAAGTGCTTGGTTAAGAGGTTGGTTTACCTATTGTTGTGATGAAAGTGGCCCCATACGTCTATGGGTACAAGTGGTTTAGATCGTGCAGATTTAGCCCAACAGGAAATGGGTAAAAGTTTGTTTGACACAAGCGACTCCGTAAACATCAAGATGGCGTCAATCTTCGAAACATTTTTAGTTGTAAGTAAAAATTTCTAAAGCGTTTTGGTGAGATTTCCACTGCCGTAGCCACCCTTTTCAGTACCCTCTGTTTAAATCTTAAAATTTGGCCTTAATTTCTAACTTTGGAGAAAATACTTACTTCGAAAGGAGAGTAGAGGTCTTTAGCTCCGTTTTCTCACCAAAACAACAAGTCGCGACTGATGCCCATCTCCGGTGTCAGGACGCGTTATAATGTAATTTTTCGGAGGGTGGCAAGCGTTGAATGTAGGTGGCCTGTTTGGCCTGCTGTGATGTTTTACCCTATTTCAAGTGTTATTTGGAGTGAATTAAGGACAAAATGTATAATTATGTTCAATTAAGCACTGTTGTGATGGCAGTAAGGATAGAACCACCGATTACACAGTAAAAATGCATTTCAGTTCAAACCATGACCCAGGGAATAAGACGTCTCATACTTTCACTAATATAAGCAACAAAATGTTGTTTTATTGTGCTGATTACTACTGCAATTTTGAGTAATATCAATAAACGTTACATATATATGCTGATATTGTTCAAACAAGCTCGGGGAAGGACGTGCTCTCGATGTCAGAGGTGAAAGGGACCGAATGCGAGGAGATGCCGTATTGGATTTAAAAACTGCCTTGAAAATATATTTTACGAAGACCTCTCATGTTTATTTTAGTTCATAATGCGCTTTCATATATCCATTATGTTGACAAAACTTCAATCTTTTGAATGGTATGCTTAAAAATTGAATTGTTTTATTGTTTCTCTAATTAAATATCAAGTGAAAAGGGGTGATCTTCTTGAGTAAGATGTACTCAAAGCAGTTGTTTACCCTAGCCTATGTGGAACGTTGAACTAACCTTTTCAACCTAGGACACTTGAAGTTAATGTAGATTAAAATGCAAAGACTTAGCATAGTTTAAAATGCCTAGCGAAGAGGGCCATGGCCTGAATCATTATGCAGTAGAGTAAATGACTGAGCAGCGACATAGCGGCCATCTCTCGGAACTCGGTCATTTCCCGAAAAAACTCTTGAATTTTGCCATTATTTTGTAATTTAGGAGAAAACACTTCGCGAGGAACATGAGAGTTCTCAGGTTGATGCCTGGATGGGCCACAACTCTTGACTGATGTTTGTGGCAGCGAATTCAAGTACTTTTTTGGGAAGGTGGCCTAATAGCCTATATGGAACTTTGACTTAGCAAAGGAGGTTTGTAAGGAAAGCCTTATGAACCGGGCAGGGTACATACTCCTTGCTTACCCCCATTCTACTTTTTGACCTAGGGCACTGAATATTACAGATTAAAGCACAGTGCATCTTGTTGCTTTCAAACCTGACCTAGCCAAGAAGGCTGTGGCTTAAACCATAAAGGTGATATATAGAACCTTGACTTAACCTACCAGGTTTAGTAGGGGGCGTTATGTTCTGGGTTGGGTATGTATGCTATCCCCCCCCCCCCCTTACTACCCCCTTACTCCCCCCTTTTTGACCAAAGTCACTGGAAGTTAGATTAGAACACAATGATGCATCCTAACCGGACTTAGCCTGTAGGGTCGTAGCTTGAATCATAAATGTTATGTATAGAATCTTGATCTAACATAGTAGTTGTTGGGGGAGGGGTCCCTTACATACTTGGCTGGGTACACTTGCTTTGCCCAACCAACCCCCTTGTTAATTTAGGCCACTTAAAATAATGCAGACTTAAGAACAATGATGCATCTTGACTTAACCTAGCATAGAGGTCTGTAGTCTGTCATTAAGGCAATAGTCTATACAGAACCCTGACCTAAACTTGCAGGTCTTGGGGTGCAGGGCCTTTTGCACATATTGCCCACTTCCACACCCCTTTTTGACCTAGGGCACCAGAAGTTAATTTAGATTAAAGCACAAGGATGCATCCTAACCTGCCCTTGCCTAGAGGGCCATAGATTGATCCAGAAAGGTAATAGCTGGTATGGAACCTTGACCTCATCCAGCTGGTTTGGGGTGGGGGCCATTATGTACAACTTACCCACCCCACCCCACACTCACCTTTTTTACCTTGGATACTGGAAACTACGTAAGAAGAATGATGCGACCTGTTCATCCTAGCCTAGAGGGCCATATATGGAAGGTTATATATGGAATTTTGACTTAACATGGCAGGTTGGTGGGGGGGGCAGGGGGCACTTTATATACAGTTACCCACTCCATCTACCTTTTTGATGTAGGGCAATGGAAGTCACGTAGATCAAGTACAATGGTGCATCATATGTACCCTGATTTGACCTAGCTGAGACTTTTATATGTGATACTGGAGATTTTATGCTGCATTCTTAAGTTTCCTGAACATGGTTATGAAATTCGTGCTCAAATCTATCAAAAACTTAGGCTACTGTTCAGAGTTATTTACAGTCTTTTGTTAATGTTTTACCATTTCTATGGGGCAGGTACTAAATACTGCACTTATGGGAATGGCATTGGTTTGAAAGTAAATCTCTATAGCAAAGAAATTAAAGTCAGAAACATTCAAAGCATACAATAGGCCTAAACATAAGAAAGTGATATTTACAAATCTAAAATATGTTCAGGATTAAAGTAGAATTTGTTCATGAAACTTACCTGTCAGATATATATATAGCTGTATTTTTCCGAATCCGACAGAAATTTAAACACTTTACGACACACGCAGTGGGAGTCAGGTGGTTAGTACCCATTTCCCGCCGCTGGGAGGTGGGTATCAGGAATCATTCCCATTTTCTATTCATAATTTTTCTGTCGCCGGTGCTGAAAACACCTGTTTTCAGTACCTCCGTCTTAGGATTTTGGAAACTTCATTGCCGCTAAGTATCCTAATTGTCTTTTGATTTATTCACTTGGATTTGTGGCTAGGCATACGCTATCTTAAATTGATTTGAATTTGATTCATTTTTGCATAAAATATCTGAATCTAGTTAGGCTAGTTTCAGACGGGGTTGTCTGCAAAGATAGGGTGTGGCTACCGAGAGCTTCGGTAGATTCGCACTTGGTATGTACGAGGGGTATGGGTCTTGCTTCTTTGTTGAGATTTGTCATGTAAGGAGTGTGACTTTGTCTATTTGTCTATTCTTTTCTAATTCCGTAAGGAAGACGTATGATTCGTATGTACGCAATTAATCAGTAAACAAAATGCTAATTCCGTAAGGAAGACACGTATATATGCAATTAATCAGTAACAAAAGTCTAAGTAACCTTGCTAACCTTCCTGTAGACTTTATTTTGCATAACCCTGTAGTATGGCCTACGGGCTATGTATATGTCTAACGCGAGGTGCTCGCAGTTTCTCCTTCATTGCTGTGAAGTGGCTACTTCTGTAATTTGTTACTCCTAAACCCTGCAGTGTTGCCTTCGGGCCCTAAGCAGTGTCTGTAGAGAAATTGCCCTTTCTCTGATACTCCTTCGATTCGTAACTTAGAATCGAAAGTGCTTGCTTTAGAGAGTAAAAGTGAAGTGCAGAAGTGCAGTGATACCCCTTGTGTAGTGGAGGGTGCGTCAGATCGGCTCGTTTCGCCTCTAGGCCGGGACCTCATGCTTGACTCCCAGAACGAGGGAGAGAGCATGTCGAAAGCAGAAGGAGGGTTACGAGGAACCCCCACCGATCTGGCGTGCCTTCGGCAGTTTTCTGATGAAAATCCCCAGACTGCCTAAGTAGTGCACGTGCACGAATCCTGAAGGATTGCTTCTCGTCCTCCGAAGCGTCCTCCCCGCGCAGGGGTTGAGCTTTCGGATGGACTCCCGCCCCGCCCTCCCTAAAATAGATGCTTTATAGAAGAGGACGCTTCACGTCCTCTCTCTCTCTCTTCTCTCTCTCGTTATGCGTTTCAGTGAGAAGTAAGAAGGCGAACGTCGCCTGAACTCGTGTCCGTCTTTCCACCGAGAAATACGTAAAAGAAGTCATAGTAGCAGTAAGCTTTTGAGAGCGGACGCCCAAGCCAGGGGCGCGCGGGTGCACGCCAAGCGCGCGCCAGTGGACGCCGAGCGTGCGCGCCAGTGGATGCCGAGCGCGCTCCAATGGACGCCGAGCGCGCTCCAGTGGACGCCGAGCGGTGCACCAGCGCACGCCAGGTGTGTCGCCTGGCTGAACGTTTCTGTTGAACTCTTCAAGCTCTTGTTTCAGATTTGGGCTTAAAGAATTTTTACCTCTACCTTCGATGATACCTTCTACCTCACCTGCAAAGAATGTGAAGTAGGCAGTGCTTCGGAGTAAGCTTAATACTTGAAAGTGAACAGACAACTTCTTCTTCGAAAAAACCCAGCAAGACATCGGGTTTCGTGAATTCAAGAGGTCTCTGTCAATTAATATTGCTTTTCGCATAGGTGGATGGAGTTAAGGAAAGCTCAAGGGAAGTTCTCGTTTGCTCTACCGCAAGCTTTGCCATTCTGCCAATAAATTTAAGTTGCCACTACCGCAGTCAAGACTTTGGCGATAAGGCAGTTACGGGTTATAAAGGCTCGATGTCCTGCACGTCAGGACTCTCGGGGGGCAACGTTCAGTAGGATTCTTGCAAAGGCACTCATCAAAAGTACGCTCTTCAGAAAGCGCAAGACAGGACTGCCTTTGCCATACTGCCAATAAATTTTAAGCTTTAGCAGGCATTAGTTGTGATACGGGAGAGGAAGCTGGTTGGAGAGTTTCTTCCTCTTCCCAGGATAATTTTGCCAGCTTTTTAGCCCATCTGAAAGGGCTTTTCAGATGATAGATTTTGTTAGTTCCTAGTCGGGATTACGCTGCCGAATTGAACATCGTCGTTCTACCTGACGTAAGCCCAAGTCCCTCTTCAAAACAGGGATTCTTGCCCCTTCCTCGTTTGAGACGGGAATCGGAAAATTAAAATGCTCGACTTCCTGGATTACGTTTTGTCAATTCAGTGACTTTCCCACCCCATTGACAATATACTATCGTTTTGTCAAGTAAGTGGGTATCCCCTCATTGACAAAATATCTCTTTGTCCCGTAAATGGGTTAGTTCTCATTGACAAACATCTCATTAACTTGATATTGCGTAAGCGAATAAGCTCTTATTGACAAGATTCGGAAGAGCGCTCATTCGTCATTCGCAGACTCGTACCAATGAAATAGACTTGTAGACTACGTCAAATGAACGCTTATGTCCACATAACAATAAGAAGCTTGAGCTGACTGCTTCGATTCTCCTAAGTTTTGTTCATGAAACTTGCCTGTCAGATATGTATGTAGCTGTATTTCCGAATTCAGCTATATATATGTCTGCCAGGTAAGTATGAACAAACTTTATTGTGATATAATTTCATAATTTTGCCTTGCGTTATTTTATTTCTGGTTGGTTCAAGTCATATACGCTTGCTGTAGTTACCTCTTCGGATGGCAACCGAGAGGTCTATTGGTCCATTTTAAGGACTTTAATTTAACGGTTACTCCCTGCAGCCTTCCAGGAGTTTCCGATTTATCTTTACAAGTTGTATGGTAGTGTTCTGACGACACCAACGCATCTGTATATTTAGCGTTTTCTGTTTCGCTTAAATATACCAGCTGAGTCTCTCTTTATGCTAAAAAATAACGGACTTTTTTCTTCATAGAATAGGGTAGCTGGCAACCCAGGCATAAAGTTAAGAGACGACGATGACGGACGATCGTAAGCTGCTGCTGTCACTGTCCTCTGACTCCTCTCCTCCAGTCCAAACGAGGCCAGTACCAACTCGTTCGCTGTCGTTCGCTGTAGGTTCTCTCTCTCCTGCTGGGATTGACTGACTAACCGTATCTCTGTGCTGGCAGTTACGTCTCTCTCTCTCCTGCGGGATTGACTGACGAACTGTATCTCTGCCCTACAATCACAGACTTTAGCCTTAGATTGAGGGGATTTCTTACATGAATGAATAAACATTGCATTCGTTTGGCCTTAATATGTTCTACAGAGATATCTTACTCCTTTCGGTGCTCGTTACCGCACGGTATAGGACTACGAGTCTACCACAACATTGCACTATTATATGCTCTCTTGCTTAGGCAAAGTGCAGCCTTATTAGGGAAGTAAACATACTGTGTGAGGGAATGGATGAGCTTGCTGGGGACCATTTCCTTCCTAAAGAAGTTTTGTTTCCCTGAATAGACTGCAATTCAGACCTCTACAGTTTTTTCCTACCGGGACCGGGAAACTGAAATTTTATTAAAGATCTAGGAATGATTCTGAACATCTCTCGGTGCGTTAAGTATCTCTTGAGGTGATAGAAAGAAGGTGCCGGACATCTGGAGAGGGTTTCAGATGTCCTGGATCATAATCTGAAGAAGTGGAAGCAATTCAGTCGTCCCTCCAGTCCTCGAAACGAGTTTTTGGAACCATGGTCCATATCAACTCTGATCTTCCACAGCTCTCTCATATCTTAGGAAGTATCTTCTCCTCGGTCCCGGTTAGGGTTTACGAGAAAGAGCCTATTATAACAACAGGCGTAGAATGTAACGATCCTCTAGAGGTTCGTTACAGGATTGCAAAAGTCCGTTGCGAATCGTCTCGATCGAAGGCAGCAACTACTGACTTCCGAGTGGAATCTTTCTTTAGAAGTATGTTGAGAGTTGTGGAGACTTTAGGGACGTCCTTTCATTCATCTCTTCGCTAGGTTGAGGACGAAGAGGCTTCTTCTTCTCTGCTCCCTTTTTCTCGATCCGGGAGCGGAACTTAACATTAAACGCCATCCTATGATATTGAACGGGGATGGATGTTTGTCTCTTTTCCCCTTTTTCAATCACTTAGGAAATGTAATAAGGAAATGATTTATATCATCACGGAGCGACAATGACGCTAATCGCCCCATGTTGGCCTTCAAGACCCTAGATTCACAGAGGTCACGTCCTTCCAAGGACCTTTCCGAGAGAGTCGTCTCCTTTACACGAAAGGTACCTATAACCTCTCCGCTCTGAGTCTGACTACGTTCAGACTATCGAGATGTTGACAGCATAAGATTGCAGTCTTCCCTTTCCGTTTGAAGAATGGGATAAGCTGGCAGTCACAACTATTAAGAATACGCAAATATGTTGTTGACGGCCTTTGGGCTCAGAGATTTGCTTCTGTCAAACAACAAATCCCTTCACGATCTTTGAGTTCTGTGAAATCTCGAAACTCGCTCACCATCTACTTTTTGTCTCACCTGTTTTCTCGGAGTCAGGACACTCGTGCGAGATCAGGAGACATATAGTAGCCCTGAGTTTCTTGTTGACGAACACGGTTGCGTTTATACACCCACGATGATCGTTTAACATGAGACCAGGTTGGACTGTCCGGCATTCGTCCTTCGGGACTGAATCGCCTTTTTGCTCCTCGCTCCTTTCTCCTGGCACAGAAAAAAGCCCCTAGTCAGGAGTGGACTCAGGAGTTGTTATTCGCTAACGACGTTGGGTTGCGTTGATACACACCCCCCAATGTTTGCTTTAGCTTGAATCGGCCCAGGCAGTCCAAACACTCATCCTTCAGCGAAGAATAGTGCCTTATGGTCTTCAGGGTACAGCCTTGCTGTCCTTGATTCGTCTGACTGGTCAACTGGTCGGTCACCTGACGTTAGTACAGACGGACTGACTGTGCATGTCCAGATCGAAGCTTTCAATATGGAACTTAGACATAGTCTGAAGTTCTTGATGTCAAAGCATTCGAACATCTCCTACCTGTTAACTTCTTGCATGTGATCAGGAAGGCATTTTTTCTAACCACCCTAGATACGACAAAGAGGGTTAGTGAGATTTTAAGCCATCGTCACAAGTTTTGGCTTTAGAGAACACAAGGCGGTGTGCTCTCTAAGCTTTTCATTATGGCCTAAGAATGGAAACCCGTTTTGTCCGTTGGGCCAGGAGCTTGGAAGCAAGGATGGCACAAGTTAGTGGGCAGGAGCCAGAGAGAGTCCTGTGCCCTGTCAGGTCTCTCAAGTTTTATCTACATAAAACTCAAGAAAGTCGAAGTCGTACGGACAATCTGCAGTGTTCCGAAAAGACCAGACTTGCCCATATCGAAGAACACCCTGGCTTTATTGTTAAGGAGGTCTTTCAAAAAAGCTCCTTCTTTGTGTTTGCACAAAGATTTGAAATCTTTTGATTTGAATGCTCACGAGGTGACGCGGCTTGGAAGCATTTCAACAGAGCATGGCACTCCAGCAACATCCTGAGTACCATGTTTTAGCGAAGCAACTCTGTGTTCAATTCACACTCCCTGCGAGATGTGAAGATGGCATATGAGATCTGCTGCTCGCTAGGGCCATACGTGTCTGCAGACACAATCTTGGGGGCAAGAAGTACCACTCATCCTATCCTGTAGAAAATGGTTAGGAAGAGCTCTTAATTTAGTAGTTGAGTCGCCGACAACGGTGACTTCTTAACTCTTAAGCCTTAGTTAACACACCTTTAACTTTGGCTAGGTGGGTCAGGTGGTGATATATATTTTTTATATATATATTTATTTACTTCTTAGCCCTCATGATATGGTCAATATGGTCTAGTCACGTTGTGGTCTCGCCCCTGTTGACAGATCATCTGGAGTGCACCAGCTATATAGGTCTCTACCTCGCTGGCAACTCTAGTAGCACAAGCAGACTTACGCGGCAGTAACCACGAAGTCAGCTATGCTAACAGGTAAGGAATCAAGATATCAATTATCTGCTATCATATGTTTTTTCCTAAAATTCTTCTATTCTGTCTACTCCCACCACCAAAGGTGGGATTCATCTATATATATATCTGACAGGTAAGTTTCATGAACAAAATGATATTGTAATGATACAATTAAGTTTGTTCATACTTACCTGGCAGATATATATATCAAGACACACCCACCTCCCCTCAGGAGACAGTGGAAATAAAAATTATGAATAGAAAATGGGAATGATTCCTGATACCCGCCTCCCAGCGGCGGGAATGGGTACTAACCACCTGACTCCCACTGCGTGTGTCGTAAGTGTTTAAATTTCTGTCGGATTCGGAAAAATACAGCTATATATATATCTGCCAGGTAAGTATGAACAAACTTAATTGTATCATTACAATATCATCTTTACCATTCCTTTTAACCCAGGGCTACAAAGTATAACATCTGTGAAATCTTAGGTTATTACTATGGCCTGATTCTTGCCAGTCACCACCAAGGTTATTTACCATCTTGTGCTTATGTTTTTGAGATTTGCTATCATTTGTTTATGTTTTTACATTATTCCCAAGCAGATGGTACTAAACACGTAAACCGCTAATTGCCATGTTAGGGTGCTGTGGTAGTAAGCTATAGTTTTACTAATGGGAACAATAAGACTGCTTTAGATTATTGGTAACCTTGACAATGAAATTCAACTAATCATCCTGACTTTGACAGCAGAATTATTTATAGCCTAACCTAGTGTTGACCAGGTGAATCACCACTGGGGCCAGATTACATTTTCCACGACTACCCAAGGAAACTGAAAAGACAAAGAAATTAAAAGTAAATTTAAATATTCATGGCATTTTATTTTTAATCTTGTTTTTGCTGATATGAATACAGATCATCACCTTTTGTTGCTAGGTCTTTTTGTGCTGCTGTTTTCAGGGCAGGTGTAGGTGGATGATATATCAGAATTTTTTGTAGTGGAAATCTCCAATTATGTCATAAATATAGGTTTGTTCATGAAACTTACCTGTCAGATATATATATATAGCTGTATTTTCTGAAGTCCGACAGAATTTAAAAAAAACTTCCGACACACGCAGTGGTCGGCCAGGTGGTTAGTACCCATTCCCGCCGCTGGGAGGCGGGGTATCAGGAACCATTCCCATTTTCTATTCATAATTTTTCTGTCGCCGGTGCTGAAAACACCTGTTTTCAGTACCTCCGTCTTAGGATTTTGGAAACTTCATTGCCGCTAAGTATCCTAATTGTCTTTTGATTTATTTACTTGGATTTGTGGCTAGGCATACGCTATCTTAAATTGATTTGAATTTGATTCATTTTTGCATAAGATATCTGAATCTAGTTAGGCTAGTTTCAGAGGGGGTTGTCTGCAAAGATAGGGTGTGGCTACCGAAAGCTTCGGTAGATCCGCACTTGGTATGCACGAGGGGTATGGGTCTTGCTTCTTTGTTGAGATTTGTCATGTAAGGAGTGTGAGACTTTGTTTATTCCGTAAGGAAGACGTATGATTCGTATGTACGCAATTAATCGTAAACATGTCTAATTCCGTAAGGAAAAAGTATTCGTATGTACGCAATTAATCAGTAAACAAAAGTCAGGGTAGTGAACCTGCTAACCTTCCTGTAGACTTTATTTTGCCTAACCCTATAGTATGGCCTACGGGTTATGAATATGTCTGCGAGAGGTGATCGCTCTCCTTCATTGTTGTGAAGAGTGCTACTTCTGTTATTGTTACTCCTAATCCTGTAATGTTGCCTTCGGGCCCTAAAACAGTGTCTGTAGAGGTTATTGCCCTTTCTCTTATACTCTTTCGATTCGTAACTTAAAATCGAAAGTGCTTGCTTTAGAGAGCAATAGTGAAGTGGCTAAGTGCAATGACAGTGCCCCTTGTGTAGTGGAGGGTGCGTCAGATCGGCCTTATAACGCCTCTAGGTCTAGACCTCTGTCGGACTCCCAGGACCACAGGGAGAGGGCATGTCGAAAGCCGAAGGAGGGTTACGAAGAACCCCCACCGATCTGGCGGGCCTTCGGCAGTTTCTGATGAAAATCCCCAGACTACCAAAGTTCGTGCACGTGCACGAATCCTGAAGGATTGCTTCTCGTCCTCCGAGGCGTCCTCCCACCGCGCAAGGGTTGGAGCTCTCGGAAGGACTCGCGCCTCTAAGAAGCTTTAGAGAAGAGGACGCTTCACGTCCTCTCTCTCGTCAGGAGGGAACGTCAGATCCGCCCCATAACGCCTCTAGGCCTGGACCTCTGTCGGACTCCCAGGACCAGGGAGAGGGCATGTCGAAAGCCGAAGGAGGGTTACGGGGAACCCACATCGATCTGGCGTCCCTTCGGTAGGACTCGCGCCCTCTAAATAGAAGCTTTATAGAAGAGGATGCTTCACGTCCCCTCTCTCTCTCGTTATGCGTTTCAGTGAGAAGTAAGAAGGCGAACGTAGCCTGATCACGTGTACGTCTTTCCACCGAGAAATATGAAAAAGAAGGCAGTTTCTCTCGCTTGTTTTGACGCCTGTCAGGAGCGTGACGCTTTTCTGCACGCTTCTTTTGACGCTCGGCTTGAACGGGACGCTCGGATGGACGCCAGGCGCGCGCCAGTGGACGCCGAGCGTCCTCGCCAGTGGACGCCGAGCGCGCGCCAGGACGCCGAGCGTCCTCGCAAATGGAACGCCGAGAGCGCGCCAGCGCACACCAGGTTTGTCTCCTGGCTGAACGTTTCTGTTGAACTCTTCAAGCTCTTGTTTAAGATTTGAGCCTCAAGAATGTGAAGTAAGCAGTGCTTCGGAGGAAGCTTAAAGTGAACAGACAACTTCGTCTTCGAAACCCAGCAAGACCTCGGGTTTCGTGAATTCAAGAGGTCTCTGTCAATATTATATTGCTTTTCGCAAAGGTGGATGGAGTTAAGGAAAGCTCAAGGGAAGATCTCGTTTTCTCTACCGCAGTCAAGACTTTGCGATAAGGCAGTTACGGGTTATGTAAAGGCTCGACGTCTCGGCGACGTTCAGTAGGATTCTTGCAAAGGCATTCATCAAAAGGACGCTCTTCAGGAAAGCGCAAGACGGGACTTCCTTTGCCATACTGCCAATAAATTTTAAGCTTTAGCAGGCATTAGTTGTGATACGGGAGAGGAAGCTGGTTGGAGAGTTTCTTCCTCTTCCCAGGATAATTTTGCAAGCTTTTTACCCCATCTGAAAGGGTTTTTCAGATGATAGATTTTGTTAGTTTCTAGTCGGGACTACGCTGCCGAATTGAACATAGTCGTTCTACCTGCCGTAAGCCCTGTCTCTTAACAGCATTCTTGCCCCTTCCTCGTTTGAGACGGGAATCGGAAAAATAAAATGCTCGACTTCCTGGATTACGTTTTGTCAATTCAGTGACTTTCCCCCATTGACAATATACTATCGTTTTGTCAAGTAAGTGGGTATCCCCTCATTGACGAAATATCTCTTTGTCCCGTAAATGAGTTAGTTCTCATTGACAAACATCTCTTTAACTTGATATTGCGTAAACAAATAAGCTCTTATTGACAAGATTCGGAAGAGCTCTCATTCGTCATTCGCAGACTCGTACAAGAAATAGACTTGTAGACTACGTCAATGAACGCTTATGTCCAATAACATAAGAAGCTTGAGCTGTCTGCTTCGATTCTATAAGTTTTGTTCATGGAACTTGCCTGTCAGATATGTATGTAGCTGTATTTCCGAATTCTGCTATATATATGTCTGCCAGGTAAGTATGAACAAACCTTATTGTGATATAATAAAATATTTTGCCTTGCGTTATTTTACTACTGGTTGGTTCAAGTCATACACGCTTGCTGTAGTTACCTCTTCGGATGGCAACCGAGAGGTCTATTGTCTATTATTTTAAGGACATTTAATCGTTACTCCCTGCAGCCTTCCAGGAGTTTCCGATTTATCTTTTACCGTTGTATGGTAGTGTTCTGACGACACAAACGCATCTATATATTTAGCGTTTTCTGTTTCGCTTAAATATACCAGCTTGAGAGTCTCTTTTTGTTAAAAAAATAACGGACCTATTTCTTCGTAGAATAGGGTAGCTGGCAACCCAGACATAAAGTTAAGAGACGACGTTCGTAAGCTGCTGGCTGCTGCTGTGTCTGACTGTCAGTGTCCAACCGAGCCAGTTACAGATCGTGCGCTGTCATGCGTTGTAGGTTACGTCTCTCTCTCCTGCGGGATTGACTGACTAACCGTATCTCTGTGCTGGCGGTTACGTCTCTCCTGCGGGATTGACTGACTAACTGTATCTCTGTCCTACAATCACGGACTTTAGCCTAAGATTGAGGGGATTTCTTACGTGAATGAATAAACGTTGCATTCGTTTTGCCTTACTATGTTCAACAGAGTTATCTCTTAATCCTTTCGGTGCTCGTTACCGCACGGTATAGAACTACGAGTCTACCGCAACATTGCACTTTTATATGCTCTCCTGCTTAGGCAAAGCGCAGCCTTATTAGGGAAGTAAGCATACTCGGGGAGGGAATGGATGAGCTTGCTGGGGACCATTTCCTTCCTGAAGAAGTTTGTTTCCCCGAATAGACTGCAATTCAGACCACAGTTTTTTCCTACCGGGAAACTGAAATATTATTCAAGATCTAGGAATGATTCTGAACATCTCTCAGTGCGTCATGATAGAAAGAAGGTGCCGGACATCTGGATAGGGTTTCAGATGTCCTGGATCTTAATCTGAAAGAAGTAAATGCAATTCGGTCGTCCCTCCAGTCCTCGAAACGAGTTTTTGGAACCAGTGGTCCACATCAACTCTGAAATTCCACAGCTCTCTCATATCTTAAGAAGTATCTTCTCTCGGTCCCTGCTCGAGTTTACGAGAAAGAGCCTATTATAACAACAGGCGTAGAATGTAACGATCCTCTAGAGGTTCGTTACAGGATTGCAAAAGTCCGTACGAATCGTCTCGATCGACGGCAGCAACTTTTGACTTTCGAGTGGAATCTTTCTTTAGAAGTAAGTTGAGAGTTGTGGAGACTTTAGGGACGCCCTTTCATTCTTCTCTTCGATAGGTTGAGGACGAAGAGGCTTCTTCTTCTCTGCTCCCTTTTTCTCGATCCGGGATCGGTACCATTAAACGCCATCCTATGATATTAAACGGGGATGGATGTTTAGTCTCTTTTTTTCCCCTTTTTCAATCGCTTAGGAAATGTAATAAGAGGATTTATGACGTCACAGGGAGCGACAATGACGCTGATCTCCCCATGTTGGCCTTCAGGATCCTGGATTCACAGAGGTCACATCCTTCCTAGTTCACTTTCCAAGGACCTTTTCCGAGAGAGTCGGTCTACTCTAACTCGAAAGGTACCTATAACCTCTCCGCTCTGAGTCTGACAACGTTCAGACTATCGAGATGTTGACAGGAATAAGATTACCGTCTTCCATTTCCGTCTGAAGAATGGGATAAGCTGGCAGTCACAACTATTAAAGAATACGCAAATATGTTGTTGACGGCTTTTGGGCTCAGAGATTTGCGTCTGTCAAACAACAAAGCCCTTCACGATCTTTGAGTTCTGTGGAATCTCGAAACTCGCTCACCATCTACTTTTTGTCTCACCTGTTTTCTCGGAGTCAGACACTCGTGCGAGATCAGGCGACATATAGTAGCCCTGAGTTTCTTGTTGACGAAGTCGGTTGCGTTTATACACCCCCGATGATCGTGTAACATGAGACTAGGTTGGACTGTCAGGCATTCTTCCTTCGGGACTGAATCGCCTTTTTGCTCCTTTCTCCTGGCACCAGAAGCTCGAGTCAGGAGTTGATTCGCTGACGACGTTGGGTTGCGTTGATACACCCCCCAAGGTTTGCTTAGATTGAATCGCCCAGGCAGTCCAGACACTCATCCTTCAGCGAAGAATAGTGCCTTATGGTCTTCAGGGTACAGCCTTGCTGTCCTTGATTCGTCTGACTGGTCAACTGGTCGGTCACCTGACTTTAGTACAGACGGACTGACTGTGCATGTCCAGATCGAAGCTTTCAATATGGAACTTAGACGTAGTCTAAAGTTCTTGATGTCAAAGCATTCGAACCTCTCCTACCTGTTAACTTCTTGCATGTGATCAGGAAGGCCTTCTTCTAACCACCCTAGATACGACAAAGAGGGTTAGTGAGATTTTAAGCCATCGTCACAAGTTTTGGCTTTAGAGAACACAAGGCGGTGTGCTCTCTAAGCCTTTCGTTGTGGCCTAAGAATGGAAACCCGTTTTGTCCTTGGGCCAGGAGCTTGTAAGCAAGGATGGCACAAGTTAGTGGGCAGGGGCCAGAGAGAGTCCTGTGCCCTGTCAGGTCTCTCAAGTTTTATCTACATAAAACTCAAGAAAGTCGAAGTCATTCGGGCAATCTGCAGTGTTCCGAAAAAGACCAGACTTGCCCATATCGAAGAACACCCTGGCTTTAGTGTTAAGGAGTTCTTTCAAAAATGCTCCTTCATTGTGTTTGCACAAAGATTTGAAATCTTTTTATCTGAATGGTCACGAGGTGAGGGCGCGGCCTCGGAAGCAACATCCTGAGTACCATGTTTTAGCGAAGCAACTCTGTGTTCACTTCACACTCCCTGCGAGATGTGAAGATGGCATATGAGATCTGCTGCTCGCTAGGGCCATACGTGTCTGCAGACACAATCTTGGGGGCAAGAAGTACCACTCATCCTATCCTGTAGAAAATGGTTAGGAAGAGCTCTTAATTGAGTTGTTGAGTCGCCGACAACAGCGACTTCATAACTCTTAAGCCTTAGTTAACACACCTTAACTATGGCTAGGTTGGTCAGGTGGTGATATATATATTTATATATATATATTTATTTTACTTCTTAGCCCTCATGGTATGGTCAATATGGTCTAGTCACATTGTGGTCACGCCCCCGTTGACAGATCATCTGGAGTGCACCAGCTTTATAGGTCTCTACCTCGCTGGCAACTCTAGTAAAGCAGAAGCAGACTTGGGTGACAGTAATCACGAAGTCGGCTATGCTAACAGGTGGAACCAAGATGTAAATCATCTGCATGCATTTGTTTCCCAAAATCCTTCTATTCTGTCCCTTCCCACCTCCAACGGTGGGATTCAGCTATATATATATCTGACAGGTAAGTTTCATGAACAAAATGATATTGTTATGATACAATAAAGTTTGTTCATATGTACTTACCTGGCAGATATATATAATCAAGTACCCACCTACCTCCCCTCAGGGGACAGTGGAAATAAAAATTATGAATAGAAAATGGGAATGGTTCCTGATACCCCGCCTCCCAGCGGCGGGAATGGGTACTAACCACCTGGCCGACCACTGCGTGTGTCGGAAGTTTTTTTTAAATTCTGTCGGACTTCAGAAAATACAGCTATATATATATCTGCCAGGTAAGTATGAACAAACTTTATTGTATCATAACAATATCATTTTTTCATTGAACAATTGAAATAACATCAGAAATAATGCTTTAATGGACTTTGGGCCTTCTGGTCTGCATACTTGAAGTTAGCATGGTTTTACGATTCCATTTGGACATGTGGGCTGGCATTGATTATAACTTCTTTTAGACTGCTTAAAATTATATCAAACATATTTCATTAGGGATGTGGGCTTAACCAAATCTTCTGCTGACCTTACCTTAACCTAGGCTACCCCTTAACAGTACGTAGTAGGCAAAAACTCAAGGGATACTACATCCTAACCTAACCATAACCTATGGGTGCCATGCCATGACCTAGTCAGATTTAACTCTCCTTCCCCCCTCCCCCCTTTCCAATTAATAATGGAAATAAAGACAGTAGAATGACAGATAGGATGTCATCTTTGGAAACATCGGACTGGCCTAGGTTATCCCTTAACGTTAGTAGGTCACAATCCTCACATTTCCTTGTGAATGTTTTCAACAGGTTTGCATAAAATGTGAGGATTGCGACCTATGACTATTAAGGGGTTACCTAGGCCAGTCTGATGTTTCCAAAAGACAACATCCTACCCATCATTCTACTATGCCAACATTTTGTATTCAGAATCACATGGGTTAACATTTTTGGGTTCCAACCTCTTTGTTTTTGCCTTCTTCAGTTGATTGTCATTGAAATCATAGAGCTTTGCCCAAGTCATAGTGTCTTTGTTCGGGAGGATAGCAAATCTTCATTAAGCAGTGTTAGTTATGTCTGAATAGATTATCATGCTAATTAATACCAGAAACACCAAATTGCATTTGAACAGAACGTATCTGAACATTGTGCATGGAAAAATAACTGTCTGTCAGATTTTTTAAAAGTAAATTCATCACTTGTTGCAGCAGTCAATGGAATTTATGAGAGATGTTTCAGTTTTGTAGGCATGCAAGGGATAAGATGGCTGAATCTGGTTTTGTGCTTGGGTATCTGCTGGCACCAGTATGCTAGGTTGGATTTAGATAAACAGTATGCTCAGGACATGACTTAGGTTGATTAGGCATATATGTAATTGGCTGAGTAATTGGTTGTTTAGGGTGCCATTGTACAGCCATCTAAGAACTGTGGGAGAGATTTGCTGAGGAGTCAGTTTTACATCAAATTGGGAATGGAAAAGTTACTGTCATTGGTGAACTTGGCAATCCACAAAGAAGGTGTTAATTGGCCTATGAAATACTCTTTTGTATGTTTCCAAACATTTAGAATGACTTATTCAATAATAGTATATAATGATCTAAGATACATATTAAAATTAAGACATAACATATTGTCTATGGTGCATCACTATGCCGTGACCGGAGATGATCAGTTAAAAGCCACAATAACTGATATGATACTGTATTTTTGTCCAAAAATACAGAGGTTAAAAGACAGGGATCTTTCTACTGTTTGCATAATGGTTCCCATCAGCCAATTGAAGAAAAATGCATGCTTTCCTTAAAAGACAAATTGAAGTGTTTTTTTTTCTTTTTTTCTTTCTTTTTTGTGACAGTCCAGGAATCCATCAAACAACTTTGTTGTGAATGTAGCAGTCATGTAATGGCTGTTTCACCGCATCTACAAGCCAACTGTGGGATCTTTTTACCGGCTGTCCCTTGATCGAATGCTGCTCATACCTAGTGACTGGGTGATTCCTGGGTGGCAAATGACTCTCAGCATTGGTGGCTGTTGTTTCTGTGACAAGTACATCTGGAGTTAGATTTTGTGCAGATGGCTGCAAATCTACGTTAGTTAAAGAAGCATATGATCCTCATTCTAGAAGCACTAAATGTTGGGGTCAGGAGTGTTCGAAGGAACTAAGATGTACTGTATGTCAGGGTTGGGACGAGGAGAAAAGGAAACTGTGCATTTCACATAATACGTCAGTGTTGCAAGATAGGAAGAGAAAGGCAGCTAGTGTAGCTCCTTCGCCTTCCCATGTTGGTGAGGACCTCTGCGCCTGCTGCTTCTCTTATTCTTAGTCCTCTGACCCATTCACTTCTTACTCCTTTGCCAACTTCCCATGTTGCATTTTCTGATACCATTGCCAGCCTTGAATCAAGGTTCGAGAGGAAGTTGAAGTATTTGGCCATTACTATGATGGAGTTAGGTGCCTCCATGAAATCGTTCATGGAGAAAAGTGAGGTGAAAGTGCCTAGTTCTAGTGCTAGTGCTGTGTAATCTGAGGGGGTGGCTGTCTGTCCCTCCAGTTCTCCTAGACAAAGGTCACTGTCCCGCTCCCCCGCCTCAGGGAGAAGGCATACTGGAGGTCCAAGGGAGACTGGTGGGCCTTCCCCACAGGCAGTTGCTCCCTCTGTCGATCCTGAAGTGTCATATCAGGCATTGACTGAGTGCCATTGGAAAGGCGTCTCTTTTGGTGCCCAGTTATTGTTGGACTCCAGTGGTTCATCTCCTCCGGGTTTGCATTGCTGGCGCAGATCCATGGCCTTTCGAGGATATCTGCAGTATATAGTTGACGAGTCCCTATCCCAGTCGAGATCCAGGAGGGATACAGTTTCCAGTCTCTGCCCATCTTGCAGTTGTACTGTTTCAGCTCGTGACTGTTACGCTTCGACTCGTGACTCAGTGAACTCGACTGAGGAATGACAGACTTTGACTACGAGTCCAAAGCTTGCTTCTATGTCGTGACGTAAGTCTTCGTCATCTGTTCGCTTGGATCAACCACACCAGGATCCTCCTTTTCAACAGCACTTTGAAGAGTTGTTGTCCTGTAAGGGAAGATGCCGCCGTTGAAGAAGGAAGAACCGACTCTGTCTCCTGTGTCTTCAGAGGAGGAAGAGCAAGAGCAGAAGCAGGAGTTAGAGCAGGACTTGACTCAGCCTCCAACAGCATACTCTTCTTTAATGAGGTTTCTTTTGGAATATTTTCCGGACCGTTTCTCTCCTGCCACTCCTAGTTCCCCTCCTTTGATCTATCTTATGAAGAAAAAAAAACAACGGGAAGATCTCCTTCCTAAGTTAATTCTCTCCTCTGCAGCTGGGAAGGCTCTTTGCTTGAAGATTAATGGCTGACTGTTAAAAGAGGTGATGAGAAACTTCTCTGTCTTGCCCTCACAGGAACCTCAGTCTCTAGAAGGCATTTGACTCTCATCTAATATGCACATACCTCATGAGAATGATCATCTCATCTCTCAACATTGTTGGTGAAGAAGATAGACGATTTGCATGGTTCATTCTCAACATCATCCCTCAAAAGGCGGATGTCATGTCGTGACTCCGTCTTGGATGCACAATCATTTGGGCAGCTGTTGATGAGTCCGAATTCATCATGATCTCCTGCGCTTTGGACTTTGTATTGGTTGATCCAGATCAGTCATTACTTTGTCCCACTGGTGTGTTGCTGTATCTACGAAGGATCGACACCCTTCATTGAGTGTCGGTACCTTTATCCATTGCTGACTTCCAATGCAGAAGTGTCTAATGACACATCTTCCTCTGAGTCCTACGGGATCTGGAGAAACCCCTTTGCAGTTGGATATGTCCACTGTACACTTTCTCAGAGAGCAAGCAGTGCCTGTGGCTTGGTACATTTCATCACTCCGAAGAATATGTCGGACTAGAAGATAGACGTGGTCTCATTACAACCACATTTATGTCTTTATTCCTTCAGGTCTGCCCACAGGTCCATGGAACCTCTTTTCCTTGGACTGGTGATGGATGCTCACAAGTTGTGTTTGTTTACCTGGCTCCTTCAAGAAGACAAGTTGCATCTCGCCTATGGTGTGCGGTTCTAGAGGTAAGAAGGAAGTGAGAGTGACTGGCCTGTCCACCTTTCCCTCCTTGTCATTCTACTCCTCTTCTTTCAGGTTGAGGATAGGACTCAAACTTTCACTTGCTGGTTGGGCGTTTGATGCGGTAAGCTTGCACATTGAGTTTCTTTCTATTTTTCGTATCAGAATCATAGCAAGGGGAGGAAGGAGACTGGCAATAATGCAAACCCTTCCCATAACTTTGCATTAATGCCTCCAACTCTAAATATTCTTCCCAGCTCTTTTTTGGATGAGTTATGATTCCTCACTTATTTCAAAAAGGCCCAGAAGTCTGGCTCTTAATCATGCAGCTCCTATACTCCGATCAAGTTTTCAGAGGCAGGGCAGTCCTCCTTGCTCTTACGACAGGGAGAAATAGCCCAGGTGTGCTGAACTTCAGTCAGTTCTAGAGGCTCACTCACATTCACCCACCAATCAGTGAGTCTTCCTAATGTAAAAGACCGAGGGTTTTTATATTGTGTAGGAACAAATCACAATTTTATAAAGTAAATTTGTATTTTTCCTAACTATACAAACCTGACTTCTTTTACATTAATGCCCACCTCATGCCCACCCCTCAATTTGAAACCTGGGCCGAAAGGCAAAGTGGAGTGTTTGCATCAGGGCAGGCAGGCCTACCTGCCTACCAGATGGTAGTTACTGCCTAACCACCTTGTTCAAGAGTTTCACGGCCATATTCCAGCATACGCTGAAAGTAATCCCTAATGTAAATGACATCAGGTTTGTATAGTTAAGAAAAATATAATTTACTTTTAAAGAATTTTGATTTTTGGGAGCTTCCTAAAGTGCTAATCAAGATATGTGCTGTAAGTAAAGATGAGATAGGGTAATTAGCTAACAAAATAAGAAATTAAAAGGGTGATTAGCTGACAAAATAAGAATTTCATACATTCAACTTACCTGTCAGATATATACATAGCTATCGACTCCGTCGTCCCCGACAGAAATTCGAATTTCGCGGCACACGCTACAGGTAGGTCAGGTGATCTACCGGCCTGCCGCTGGGTGGCAGGACTAGGAACCATTCCCGTTTTCTAAGCAGATTCTCTCTGTCGCTGGGAATGTAAACATATGTTTACTTTCCCTCCTGATTTGATTTTCGTGTTTCATCGCCATCGATCTTCTGGGCCAACTTTTACAGGGAAGTACTGGATCGGTGGTTCGGCATACGCTTTTAATAACTTTTTAATAACTTTTAATGAATTAACTTCGAAGTTTTCGAAGAATAGAGGATGTGTAACTACCGAAGTTTTCGGTAGACAATTACATAGTTTGCAAGAAAGGGAAATATTTATTCATTGATAAAGTGTAATAAATGTTAGAATTTGATTGAGGAAAATAAGGTAACTTCCTTTTTGAGGAAGTCAGAAAAACATAGAACTAGATATGCTTTTTTTAGAAGCTTTAATAGCTCTCGTTCTGACGAGCAGTTAGAATATTAACAGTAATAGTAGTGTAGTTTCCTCATCACCTTCTTACTTCACAGAAACTACAAATTCATTTGCAATTTGAAGATAAAGGAATGTAGCTCAAGATACGAGCTATTATAAGGTAAGAAGTGATTATAGTGTTCCCCATTGCAATAGAGGGTGCGTCTGATCGGCTCTTGTCTCGCTCCCAGGCCTAGACTTCTTCCAAGCTCACAGGCCCAGAGGAGAAGGAATGTCGAAAGCCTTACGGAGGTTACAGAGAATCCCCACCGATCAGGCGTCCCCTCGGCAGGTTCTGTAGGACGTCCCAGACTGCCAGGGATAGCCATTGGAAAGGCATCCTAATTCAATGTGTTCCCCTTATTATTATCGTCTTGACTAATAAGGAGAAGAAACATTCAACGGCGTAGATTAAATGAAGATGCAAGATAATCTCGTCTGGCTATCGGAACCTCAGAAGAGACGGAGAAAGGAAGACATTATTCGATAACAGTTGCGGTAGAGGCATTGCCCTATCCGGGTTCGTCCCCCGTACAGCTGGACGGGGGGGGCTCTATCCCATGGGGGTATGAAATAGTTATTTCAATAAATTCCTCATCGGTACATGTATATGAAAATATATCTATTCTGAGAAGAACGAATTAGATATTAAAGAATATTTGTTGATGGAATGAATTATATGGATCTCATTTAGTGATTACACATATATATATAACTTTTAAGCTTCTAGCTCCTTGGGCATGAAGCTCCGGTAACGAGGCTCAATGCGCCTAAAGCGTCTGAAACAAGGCGCAAAGCGCCTGAAACGAGGCGCAAAGCACCTGATGGGCCTGAATATAGGCGCAAAGCGCCTGAAGCACTATGAACCAGGATCTTCATCGGAAATGGAAGTCCCTCTCATTCAGAAGAAAGGGAGGGCTATGTCGAAAATGGAAGTATTGTCGAATTCTAAGCAAGAACAAATGTACAAGAGATCGGAACCTTCCGCACACAGAACCTTCCGCACAAGCGGAACCTTCCAGAAGGCGGAAGATTCCAGATTCAAATAACCTTCCAGACGTACAGAACTTTCCAGGTGAGGATCGCCTTTCAGATGCTCGGAACTTTCCAAGCGGGAATCTTTATCCGGATAAGCGGAACATTCCGGACGCGGAACTTTCCAGGGGCGCGGAACCTTCCGCACAAGAAAACTTTCCAAGCGCGATAAGTCTGCTAGGATCCAGGAGTATTCTGATCACGATACTCCTCCTAGGCGCCAGGAGTATCGTGATCGGAACGCGATACTCCTGCCAGGTGCCAGGAGTGTTCCGATCACGATACTCCTCCCAGGCGCCAGGAGTATTCGGAACGCGATACTCCTGCCAGGCACCAGGAGTATTCCGACGAGCACGATACTCCTCCCAGGCGCCAGGAGTATTCGGAACGTGATACTCCTACCAGGCGCCAGGAGTATTCCGATCACGATACTCCTCCTAGGAAAGCGATACTTCTGCCAGGCGCCAGGAATATTCCGAGCACGATACTCCTCCCAGGCGCCAGGAGTATTCGGAACGTGATACTCCTACCAGGCGCCAGGAGTATTCCGATCACGATACTCCTCCTAGGAAAGCGATACTTCTGCCAGGCGCCAGGAGTATTCCGAGCACGATACTCCTCCCAGGCGCCAGGAGTATTCGGAGCGCGATACTCCTGCCAGGCGCCAGGAGTATTCCGAGGACGAGGAGTATTCCGATCGCGATACTCCTCCCAGGCGCCAGGAGTATTCTAGGCAAGATACTCCTGCTTAGCGCCAGGCACTTTCTCCTACAAGAAGAGCCTGACAACCGCCAAGAGTCCTCCAGGCGAAAGGTGAAAGACATTCGAGGCTTCTCCTGATAGGGACGGGAGTTGTCGCACAGGCGGCCGTCGCCCTTGTCAGGATAGTCTTAATGCAATAAAGGCAAGAGCAAGTTCGGCTTTTTCCAGGCAGGGACTCAAGATGTAGCACAGGCTGCCGTAGCCCTTGTCAGGTTAGAGTCGGTACTGCTAAAAAGCCCTTCACCTTTCGAAAGGAAGCGCTCTCCTCCGGTTGCTCAATCTTCTCCCAACTTGAGGAATGGAAGATAGAGCAGAATTGTGAGAATTAGTTCAGTATTAGTAAGAGGATATTAAAATCATCCTCCTTCTAAAAAATAATGCAACCAACCATTTACAGAAAGAGGGGCAATCGTTTGGAAGTTGAACAAGATTCGTACGAGCTCTCATTCATTGATTAGAGGCACTTCCAGATAAGAAAGGCGTAAAATACGGACTTATCTCCAAGATAATAAAAGCTGGAGAGATTCTCTTCGATCCTCGGTTGTCATTTGCGATCTCTTTCGACTAATACTCATTCGGGATTATTGACGAAAAGAACGAAGAGAGTAAGATTTCCATTCTTTCTCTGCATGTCGGAAAGGAAAGAATGTCGTAGAAGGCTTGGTGTATACGACTACTGAATGACAAGTCATATACGCATACCATAGTTGCCTTTCTGGTTCGCTACGGAATTATCTATATCCTTACAGGATTTTCCTAGTAAGGACTTCGCTTAAAAGTTTTTTTAGACTCGAGAATAATTTTTTTTTATATCCATTCATTGAAGGGAGTAACTGGCAACTCAGAATGAATGCAGCCAGGCAGTGAACGAGACGGCTGTAATGGTAAGCCAATCCAGTACCATCCGGTTCTCGGTCGTGAACGGTTGGTTACATCTCTCTCTCCTAAGGGATCGAATGCTTCACTGTATATTCCCCCTACAATCAGGGACTTAACCACGAATTGAGGAGATTTTTAGGCAAACATGAGTAGCATCGGATTCGTTTTGCTAAGGATCTCTCTCTGCCTCGGCGAGGAAAGAATGTAGTAGAAAATTCACCTTAAGATAACGGTTACGGTTAAGCCTTATGCACACACCGTGGTTAATTACAGAATTCCTACTATCCTTACAAGTTTCCTAGATGAATGCTGTTTACCACAATGTAACGGTATTATAAAGGATTTTAATTCGGCAGAGCACGATTTAACCTATTTGGAAACAGACACGGAACGTAACGATCCTTACCAGGTTCGATGCGGGATTTTGCACGTCCGCGAGAACCTTCTTGATCGACGATAATAACTGTTAACGTATGTTTAACATTTATTGGAAAGAGTTGTCAGAACCTGCGGAAAGTATTCACAGATCTCTTCGCAAGGTAGAAGGCGAACGAGCTTCTTATAAATTGCTTCCTTTTCCTCGAAACGAGAGGTAGCAAGATACGCCATCTTTAATTTAAATAGGGGAATAAACTTTAGTCTTTTTTCCCCTAGTTATATATATTCTTAACAGATATTAAAATAAATGGGCGTCAAAGGAAGAAGATGAATGCATCATTTTGGCAATAAAAAGGTTGGATTCACAGAGGTCACGTTCTTCTTTCAGCATGTGTCGGAAGGTTTTTCTAAGAGAGTAGAGATTTTATCGGAATCTATTATAAATATTGGACCTGAAAAACCTATCCACTCTGAGTCTGTCTGCGTGCAGACTGACCAGAAGTAAATATGAATGAGAGGATTTTTCAAGGGAAGCTTGATAATTCCTTTAAATATGTTAAAGACATAGAGTTGCTGCAGATCGTGCTAGATGGAAAGGGGAAACTGTCCTCTTCCGATACCTCTGTGAACCACATAGTAATGGTTTTCTGCCCTTTCAGAGGGAAGAATCACCTTGGTATTTTATGCTATCAATGAACACAGTAAAAAGATATACTCTGTCTCGACAAAGAATATTAGAGATAGTAGAGAATTAAGATCTTCGGGATCTTATACAATACCTCTATACGATAAGAGTAAGAGATCTTATACTTAGAATGGGATCCTAATTTGGGCCTCAGATTCCGTGTTCCGACAAGATGGAACTGCTCCTAATCAAATGTTTCTCTTGGTCCTAAACGATCAAAAGGACAAGTGAAATTGTGGGCTTTAGAATCTGGAATCAAATTCTATGAAGACTCGGCAATGGGTTCTGGCCAGCATAGTATGTTTGGCAAAAGAACTAAAGCCTTTTATTCCTGGATCAACGCTTTCAGATAGAGGTTTCGTTGTCCAGGTAATGTATTGACATTGTCATCTACAGAAGAAGACAAGGTTTAAACGTTTACTGACAGAGTCTTTGGAACGCGATGAGGGCTCAAACTACTTCCCAAAAGGTTCAGAGAGATACATTCAAGAGCTAGAAATCAGGAGTCCTACCAATTTCAGCTCAGAATCTCTTTGAACTTCCAGGCTCCTTCCCTTCCTTCGGGCAAGGATAGGGAAGCTTCTGCAACGAGAAAACTCATCAACATGTAGGAGGAGAACTCGTTAGCAACGGAAGTATTCAATAAGGATCCTCCTCGGAGGAAGACTTGTCTCTCGGACTTTTAGATTTCCTATCGTCTACTGGATGTAGCTGACTAAAATCACCTCCCCTTGCCGGAAAGGCCAAAAGCTCAAAGTGAAAGAATTTCTTCCACCCTTCTCCAGTCTCCTGATAAACGATGGTGGATCTTCAGGACTTTCGGACAATGTAGCGCCAGTCAGGCGCCAAATGCCAAAACAGGCGTGAAGACGCCAGAGAAAGACAGTCAATATGAGCACTGTCATTGTTTGATAAGGAGAAGAGCGGGCCTCCAACCTGGGGCAGTGCGCTAGAGGCGAACAAAACGGGAAAAAGTGTCCGATGTGGACATCGCCAGTTTTCCTCGAGACTCTTAACAAGCTCGAAGCTCCAGCAAGTGGGGAGAAGTCAGCCACGCGCCAGGTGCGAGGCTCCAAACAGGCGCAAGGCACTGGCAAGGTGCGAGGCACCAGCCAGGCACGAGGCGCCAGGCAAACAGGATGCGCCAGCCAGGGCGGAGGCGCCAAGCAGGCGCAAAGCGCCAGCCAGGCGCAAGCCAGGCGCTAGGTTTCATCCAGATGAGATCCAGTTCAAAGAAAGTCCTAGTCTTCTTTGAAACAATGGTGATCTCTAAAGCACTTCATAAGTGACTTGATGATACCTTCAAACAGCTGAGAATTTAAAAGCTCATGAAGTGCGAGCTTTTGCAAATTCTTGTTCTTTTCGTAACGATATGTCAGGAAGACATATTAGCTTTAACATATGAGAGATGCAACTATGTGTTGACTGCTCATTACACGAAGGACTTCAAGTTGACCTACGAGAGATCCTTCTCTCTTGGTTTATACGTATCAGCGGATACGTTGCTGGGATAAGGAGCCGACACTGATCCTTTAATAATGAGTTGAATTTATTTTAACTTAGTGATTTTTTTTTGAGGTTTGAAAGGAGTTTGGGGGATAACTCTTTTTCAATTTTAGCGCGAACCCTCATGTTAGGAACAGGTGATCGGGATCGGTGTTGCGCTCCTTAGTTATGCCAATAGGCATAGGCATATTGTCATATAAGCGGATTAGCACCCATTGACAAATGCCAATTAGGCTCGACCGAGTAAGTGGATAAGACCCCATCGGTAGACCCACAAGAACTCTTGGCCACAGATCACTATCTTGCTAAGGCTCTTGAGACGAAGCAGACTCCTATGCAATAGCTAGGAAGTCGACCCTTCGTCTAGAAACACAGAGGAACCAAGGTCTATAAATACCTACAACACATGTTGTTTACCTGTCTAGTCAGGAGTTAGCTGTCTCTTGCCCTCCACCAAAGGGTGTCAATCAGCTATGTATATATCTGACAGGTAAGTTGAATGTATGAAAATGATATTGTTATGATACAATAAAGTTTCATACATACTTACCTGGCAGATACAGTAGACCCTTGACTCACGAACGCATTGACCCACGTACAACTCGATCCCCGACCAAAATTATAGGTAAAATTTCACCCTTGACCTACGAACTAACTTTGAGATACGAACAAAAAAAAATGCGGAAAATAAAAATTCTGTTTGGGTCATGAACTAATTTTGAGACATGAATATTTGAAAAATGCTGGAAATTTCTGGAAAATAACAATTCACTTTGTTTCACAAACTAATTTTTAGACACAAACATTTGAAAAATGCGCGAAATCGCCCAGCACACGTGAGAGCGTTTGTTGTTTACCATGGGAACAGCCATCCTCCAGCCGCCCACGCACGGCGTCACCCACGCATCGCTCTTTGTCTCATCTCATTGTGTACAAGACGTTCGTCAATTCGCTTAGCATTTTTTGCGCTAAAACTTGTGATTTTCTTCATAATGGGCCCTAAGAAAGTGAAGAGTGGTGGTGAAAGTAAGAAAGTGAAGAGTGATGGTGAGAAGAGGGTGCAGAGGAAGATAACCATTGAAATAAAGAAAGAAATTATAGAAAAGTTTGAACGTGGTGTTCGCGTGACCGATATCGCAAGTGAGTACAAGATGGCCAAGTCGACAATTTCGACAATTTTGAAAAACAAGGATGCCATTAAAGAAGCAAATGTTGCGAAGGGAGTGACAGTACTAACCAAGATGAGATCGCAAACCCTCGAAGAGGCAGAAAAAATAATTTTGAAGTGGGTACATGAGAAACAGATGGCAGGTGATAGTGTAAACGAGCCGATCATCTGCGAGAAAGCTCGGCAAGTGTATCAGAGTTTGCTGAAGGAAACTCCTTCTACTAGTGCCACGCCAGATGATTTTAAGGCTAGTAAAGGGTGGTTTGATAACTTCAAGAAAAGAACTGGAATTCACTCTGTAATTAGGCATGGTGAGGCTGCTAGCGCAGACAAGGCTGCTGCTGAGGCATTCGTGACTGAGTTTGCCGAGTTCGTGGAGGCCGAAGGATACGTCGCTCAACAGATTTTCAATTGTGATGAAACGGGCCTCTTCTGGAAGAAGATGCCCAACAGGACATTTATCACCCAAGAAGAGAAGGCGCTCCCAGGCCACAAGCCAATGAAGGATAGGCTTACGCTTTTGTTATGCTCAAACGCAAGTGGCGACTTGAAACTAAAGCCGCTACTTGTCTACCATTCAAATAACCCGCGTGCCTTTAAGCAGCACAACGTAAATAAGGCCAGACTGCCTGTAATGTGGAGGGCCAATACAAAAGCATGGGTGACACGGAACTTGTTTATGGAGTGGATTGATGAAGTGTTTGCGCCGACCGTGAGTCAGTACCTAACAGAGAACAAGCTACCCCTGCGGTGCCTTCTGATCATGGATAATGCCCCGGCACACCCTTCGTACTTGGCTGACTGCAGTGAACATGACTTCATTCAGTTCAAGTTCCTTCCACCCAACACGACCTCTGTTCTCCAGCCCATGGACCAACAAGTCATTAGCAATTTTAAGAAATTATATACGAAGGCGCTCTTCTCCAGATGCTTCCGTGTAACTGAAGAGACAAAATTAACCTTAAAAGAATTTTGGAAGAAGCACTTTAATGTTTTTCACTGCATAACCCTCATTGATAACGCATGGACTGAAGTTACGTACCGCACATTAAATTCTGCGTGGCGGAAACTTTGGCCCCAGTGCGTAACTGTCCGTGACTTTGAGGGCTTCGATGCAGAGATTGTGCAAGAAATTGTGTCCATGGGCAACAGTATGGGTCTACAAGTCAACGACGAAGATGTTGAAGAATTGGTCGCTGAACATTCAGAAGATTTGAACTGCGGACGAACTTGTTCAACTCCACAAAGAGCAGCAGGAGCAACTTGCTCGGGAGCAATCAACTGACGAAGAGGAGGCTGGGGAGGAAGTTACAGATGTCAGCAGTGATGTGATAAAAGCCGCATTGGAAAAGTGGAATGATGTCCAGTGCTTCCTTGAATTGTATCATCCGGACAAAATTGTTACGAACAGGATCGTGAATATGCTCAATGAAAATTTAATGAGCCATTTCAGAAAAGTTATGCAAGGAAGGAAAAGGCAACAGACATTGGATAAGTTTGTGATTAAACGTTCACCAAAAAAACCTAGAAGAGTTGAATCTCCGGAACGAGATCTCCCCGACCTGGATGGGGGAGGGTCTCCTTCCGCACAATAACCTCCTCCCCACCCACCACCCTCCTCTTCTCTTGTCCGTCAAGCCAGAAGTCTCGCCAGTCATA
This sequence comes from Macrobrachium nipponense, assembly GCF_015104395.2. NCBI lineage: Eukaryota > Metazoa > Arthropoda > Malacostraca > Decapoda > Palaemonidae > Macrobrachium > Macrobrachium nipponense. Next base: position 92,020,624 of record NC_087206.1, read on the forward strand.
GTAAGTGTTCACTTTACAAACATTTTTATAGTGTTAGTTTACCATTTTAAATTATATTATTAGATATATTAAGGTTTTTTACACTGACTTTTACATTATGTGTAAAATAAGGCAAAATATACATAATATATATTGGTTCGTAGGGGTCGAGAACCAATTAATATTATTCCCATTAAACCTTATGGGGAAATTAGCTCCGAGTCACGAACAATTTGGAACACGACCAAGGTCTAGGAACGGATTGTGTTCGTGAGTCAAGGGTCTACTGTATATACGATTGAAGACCCACCCAGCCTCCCCGCAGGAGACAGGTGGAAGAGAGAATCTGATTAGAAAACGGGAATGGTTCCTAGTCCTGCCACCCAGCGGCAGGCCGGTAGATCACCTGACCTACCTGTAGCGTGTGCCGCGAAATTCGAATTTCTGTCGGGGACGACGGAGTCGATAGCTATGTATATATCTGCCAGGTAAGTATGTATGAAACTTTATTGTATCATAACAATATCATATTAAAATCTGTATATGCATTTTAGACTTAATATTATTGCACCCGGTATTTATATAGGTGCTGTGAGTTACATTCAGTAGAATAAGGATTCCATTGATAATTTTAAATACCCCCCAAAATATTCTTGTCATGTATATTCATGTAATAAAAATAGAGAGCCTAAATGGTTTATGAATAACTTCCTTGATTATTACAGGTTCCTGAGGAGGGACTTACATTTATTCCCCATGGTGAAATTCTCAAAGCATTGCGGGTCCTTGAAAGGGCAATACACTTGACGGAACTCAACATGCCTCTGATCATGGCACAAATGAAGGTAAGTAGTACTATTCTGTGTCGTATTTTGAGTTAGTTACCAAACTGGAACTTTGTCATTTCATACGACAGGTAGGTTATGTTTCTGTATCAGTTTTTGTGTTCTTATTAAATGAAAATTTTACCAGAGGGGCCTCTTGCTACCTTTTGGAATGGAGATGGAAGTTTCCCCATAAGAGGTTCATGCCATCAGTGCACTGTAGGCATTACTTGAGGCTCTTTGTAGCGTCTCTTCTTCCCCAAGCTACAGCCTCTTGTCATTCCTTTTACTATCCGTTTGTTCATATTCTCATTTCTCCATCTTACTATCCCCCTCTCCTAACAATAGTTTCATAGTGCAACTGTGAGGGTTTCCTTGTGGTACACCTTTTAAGCCTTTTTATTCTCAATTTCGCTTTCAGCGCTGAATGATCCCGTAGGTCCCAGCGCTTGGCCTTTGGCGTAGATTTAATAATCCATTCCATTCCAACTGACAGGTAGTTTAAGCCTCTGAAGAAGGTATTCTGTCTTGCTTGGGTTATGCAAAAAGTTAGGGCTCAATTTTTATAAACATTTTACACAAGTGCCCCTCGTAGCTGAAAAGAAGTGACTGAAGTTGTGTTAGGTCTTTGCTTGATAAGGGAATATTTGAAGTAAAGTTGAAATGTTTAGCCTTTACAGAAGTTTGCGGCCTCAGAACTGTCATTTATACATGGTTTTTTTTTTTTAAACTAACCCATTTTTATATGGGGTCGCCATTATGAATGAGTGGTCTCCATCGATTTCTGTCCTGTGCATCGTTCTCGTTAATACCTTTCCATAACATATGTTTTCATACAATCAACTTACCTGTCAGATATATACTTAGCTAAGACTCCGTCGTCCCCAACAGAAATTCAAATTTCGCGCCACTCGCTACAGGTAGGTCAGGTGATCTACCGTCCTGCCCTGGGTGGCAGGACTAGGAACCATTCCTGTTTTCTATCATATTTTCTCTGTTGCCGGTGGTATCAACATTGTTGTTACTACCTTCTGACCAGAAATCGTTTTTCAAAGCAATTGATCTTCTTTCATCGGACTTTTTGGGTACGTACCTCGATCGTTGTTTTGGCTTTCGCTACCGTGGACTGGATTTGGACTTGCTTTTGATTTTTCTTCAGAATGTCAGATTCAAGTGTTAGTGTGAGAGTTTGTGTGAATGTAGGCTGCAAGGTGAGGATACCGAAGGCTTCGGTTGATCCTCACACTGTATGTCGTAAGTGTAGAGGGTTTGAATTTTCTTTGGCTAACACCTGTCATGAGTGTGAAAGGTTGAATGCTGAGGAATGGAAGACTCTAACTTCTTATTTGAAGAAGTTAGAGAGGGATAGAATTAGACGGGCTGCATCAAAGGGTGTGAGTAGTACAAGGCCTATTGAGCCTTTTCCTGAGTCTAACTCTTCTTTACATAATGTATTTGATTCTCCCTCTGTATCTGAGCCCTCACAGGCTTTGCATTCGGATTCGGCCTCTGAAATCGCCGATCTGAAGGCCACACTTCATAGGATGAGATCCAAAATGGCGGCCATGCAAGGTAAGGAAAGTGAAAGTGACATGTTGAGTGAAGTGAGTGCTCCCAGTGTTGTGGAGGGGGCGTCTGACCGTCTCTGCAACGCTGACAGGCCTAGACCGCTTCCAAGCTCCCATGCCCAGAGGAGAAGGAAAGTCGAAAGCCTTATGGAGGTCGTGGAGAATCCCCAACGGTCAGGCGTCCCTTCAGCAGGCTCTGTCTCACATCAGACTGCTCAGGACCGCTTCAGAAAAAGCGTCCTACGAGAGTGTTTCTCTTCGTCCAGTTCTCCTTCACCTAAACGAGGGTGGAAGGACTCGGACCTTTCCAGGCCCCTGAAAAGGCACTGGAAAGAACCTGCTTTTGACTCGAGCCCCGAGCGTTCTCTGATGAAGCTCCCTCCTCGATCAAGAAGGCAAAGGTGGTCTCGACATCTCCCTGTTCTGACAAAGCTGGTCGTACGCCTTCGAGGTCTCCCTCTCCTCCTATTGAAGAGGACCCTGGAGAAGCTTCAAAGAGGATCCTGTTAGCTGTTCAGGAGCAGCTAGCCTCGTTGGTCGGAGTCCTTTCAAGAGATCCTCCTCGCAAGAAGGACGTTAGGCTTCCTATTAAGAAGTCTCTTCTTCTTTCACCTGCCAGGCGCGAGACGCCAACCAGGCGTAAGGCTTCTTCCAGACACGAGACGTCTTCCAGGCGTGGAGAGCAAGCCAAGAGCGAGGATCCTTGTTTTAGCGAGGCGTCTGCCAGGCGCGAGGCGCCAGCCAAGCGCGAGATTTCTTCAAAGCGCGAGAAGTCAGCCAGGCGCGAGGCGCCAGACAGACAAGAGGAGCCTTCCAGGCACGAACAGCCAACCAGGCGCGAGCAGCCAGCCAGGCGCGAGCAGCCAGCCAGGCACGAGCAGCCAGCCAGGCGCGAGATGCCAGCCAGGCGCGAGGAGCCAGCCAGGCCGAGGAGCCAGAAAGGCGCGAGCGGCCAGCCAGCGGCCAGGCGCCAGCCGGCGCAGGCAGCAGCCAGGCCGGCGAAAGGGCGCCAGCCAGGCGCGAGGCGCCAACTCGGTTTAAGAGGGACTCTGTACATTCTCCTAGTCCCTCTCCTATCAGGAATTTGTCTCCCACAGAGAAAGAGGTTTAGGAAGACCCTCCTGACTCTAAGGCGGATTCTCCTTCGGAGCCTTTTGTTGACGAGGATTCGGAAGACGAGGCTCGTGGTAGAGAAGGACTCTCAAGCTACAAAGTTTTGACAGCCCTTCTACTTCAGGAATACGGTGATGCGTTAACTCCTGCTGCTCCTCCTTCTCCACGCTCTCTCTTTTCGAGTTCAAAGGCGCCTAAGTCCTCGTCTTTTCTGAGAATGAGACCTACCATCTCTGTGAAGAGGGCTCTTCAGTCTCTTAACAACTGGATGACAACGAAGAAGGATCTTGTCAGAACTGTCTTCTGTATGCCCCCGGCGAGACTTACTGGCAGAAGAGGTATTTGGTACCAGACGGGGGAGAATATGGGTCTCTCTCTCCCGGCCTCTGCTGAAGCGGATTTTTTTACTTTAGTAGATGCATCACGAAGACATGGCCTGAACTCTGCTCGTGTGACTTGGGGGATTTCAGAGCTTGATCATCTCCTCAAGGGACTCTTCCATGTATTAGAGGTTTTCAATTTCCTGGATTGGTCCCTTGGGGTGATGTCCAAAAAGGCCCATGATGCGGAGGGCCTCGACCTTGAAGTCCTTCTTTGTATTTTGTCATGCATTGACAAGGCGGTACAAGATGGATCGGGAGAAGTCTCCTCCCTCTTTGGAGCAGGACTCTTGAAGAAAAGGACTGTGTTCAGTGCTTTTCTGACCAAGGCTGTTTCCCACTCTCAAAGAGTAGCCCTGATTTACGCTCCCATGTCTTGACTTTTTGTTTCCTTCTCAGTTGGTGAAGGACATTTCCCGCTCACTAACTGAGAAGGCGACACAGGATCTTCTCCTTCAATCTTCAAGGAAGAAGAGACCTGCTGTTATGATTGAGAAGAAAGGACTGAGTACTTCTCTTAAGCCCTTTTGAGGAGGCCCTCCCTCCAGAGCTCCCTCAAAAAGGAAAGCTCCTGAGAGGAGAGGTAGATCTGCCTTCCGTCCCTTTAAGGGAAAATGAGACAACGAGCCTCCGAACACCAGTAGGTGCCAGGCTCCTCGGATTTGCAGAGGCCTGGGCACTCATCAACTCAGACGCTTCATCGATGTCTGTGATAAGGAAGGGATATTGCATCCCCTTCCTGGACAGTCCTCCCCTGACTTCAACTCCGCGGGAACTGTCCGCCAGATACAAGGACCCTGTTCTGAGGGATACTCTTCGACTAATGGTGGATCATATGTGGGACAAGAGAGCGATAGAACTAGTGCTGGATCAAAACTCCCCTGGGTTTTACAATCGCCTTTTCCTGGTTGCAAAGGCCTCGGGGGGCTGGAGACCAGTTCTAGACGTCAGCGCTCTGAACAAATTTGTTCAGAAGGAGAAGTTCTCCATGGAGACTTCTGCGACAGTCCTTTCGGCTCTTCGCCAAGGAGATTGGATGGTTTCCCTGGATCTCCAGGACGCCTACTTTCACGTTCCGATTCACCCTTCGTCGAAGAAGTACCTCCGTTTCATGATGGGGGGAAGGATCTATCAGTTCAGGGCCTTGTGTTTCGGTCTGTCCACAGCTCCTCAGGTCTTCACAAGCCTGATGAAGAATGTGGCGAGATGGCTTCACCTGAAGGGTGTAAATATCTCTCTGTATCTGGACGACTGGCTCATCAGAGCCAGATCAGAGAGGCAGTGTTTGGAGGACCTTACTTTGACCCTACACCTGATCAAGTCGTTGGGATTACTTGTAAACCTCGAGAAGTCGCAACTGATCCCCAGACAGAACTTGGTCTATCTGGGGATTCAGATGGTTTCTCTGGGTTTTCGAGTATTTCCTTCGCAAGAGAGACTCGTGAGAGGCTTGGAGAAAGTCTCTCTTCTTAGGGAAAGAATGTACTTCGGCGAGGGAATGGTTGAGCCTTCTAGGGACCCTTTTCTCGCTCGAACAGTTCTTTCCTCTAGGAAGACTTCATCTGCGCCTCAGTTCTTCCTCAAGAGATCATGGAATTGGAAGACCGGACTTCTCTCCGACAGTTTTCCCATTCCAGTGGAAATGAAACCTCACTTGGAATGTTGGTTGTCCCCTTTGAAAGAGAACAAGGGAATCTCCCTGGAGGTTCCGAACCCAAGCCGAGTGTTGTATTCCGACGCATTGGAGAAGGGTTGGGGAGCAACCCTAGGTACGAGAGAGGTGTCAGGCACCTGGAATGCAGCTCAGGTGTCCTGGCACATAAATTGCAAAGAACTTTTATCCGTACACTTGGCTCTAAAGTTCTTCGAACCGTTTGTGACAAACAGTGTAGTCCAAGTAAACGTGGACAACACCACCGCTCTTGCCTACATTCGGAAACAAGGAGGGACACACTCCTTTTTCCTTTACGAACTAGCAAGAGATCTGCTACTTTGGGCCTCCCAGAGGAACATCTCCCTTCTAACGAGATTTGTTCAGGGAGTAAGGAACGTCAGGGCAGACAGGCTGAGCAGGAGAAGCCAGGTCCTTCACACAGAGTGGACCCTCCACTCAGAAGTGTGTCAGAGTCTCTGGTCTCTTTGGGGGACTCCTCATGTGGACCTGTTTGGCACATTCCTCTCTAAAAGACTGGAAGTCTTTTGTTCAGTGGTAGAAGACCCCAGAGCTCTTATAGTCGACGCCTTCCTGCTAGATTGGTCTCATGTAGACGTATACGCATTTCTCCCTTTCAAGATTCTGGGACGAGTACTGAAGTTCGTGGCTTCGAAGGGGACAAGGATGACCCTGATAGCCCCCTATTGGCCGGCACAAGGTTGGTTCACATAGGTAGTGGAGTGTACAGTAGACTTTCCCAGATCCCTTCCAAGAAGGATAGATCTTCTCAGACAGCCACACTTTGAGAGGTATCATCAAAACCTCCCCGCTCTCGCTCTGACTGCCTTTCGACTATCGAAAGACTTGTCAGAGCGAGCGGGTTTTCTCGCAAGGCTGCAAGCACGATCGCTAGAGCCCGCAGACCTTCCACTAGACGAGTCTATCAGTCTAAGTGGGAGGTTTTTAGAAGGTGGTGTAAGTCGAAGAAGTTGTCCTCCTCCAGTACCTCTGTGACCGAAATCGCTGATTTCTTGTTGTTCCTTAGAGAGGACTCTCACCTGTCTGTATCCACAATAAAGGGATACAGGAGCATGCTTTCGGCAGTCTTCAGAAATAGAGGCCTAGAGCTTGCTGATAATAAGGATCTACACGATCTTATAAGATCCTTTGAGACTACAAAGTCTAGGGAACCAGCTCCTCCTAGCTGGAACCTCGATGTGATCCTCAAGTTCCTGTCCTCTGAAAGGTTCGAACCTCCGCATCTGGCCTCTTTTCGAGATTTAACAAGGAAATGCTTGTTTCTCTTGTCACTAGCAACAGCCAAAAGAATTAGTGAGCTGCATGCCCTAGAAGATGAAGTGGGATTCAACAGAGACTCAGCCATCTGCTCGTTTAAAGCACTATTTCTGGCTAAAAACGAAAACCCCTCTAATCCCTGGCCCAAGAACTTCGAGGTTAAAGGCTTATTGAGTCTCGTCGGTAGAGAAGCGGAAAGGTCTCTTTGCCCTGTAAGAGCGCTAAAATTCTACCTGCAGAGGAAGAAACAGATGGGAGGCTCTAGACAAGGTCTTTGGTGCTCGGTTAAAGACCCCACAAGACCTATGTCCAAGAATGCTCTAGCCTTCTTTGTAAGGAACGTCAATACAGACGCCCACAAGATCTGTCCTGACGACGCTTTTCGACTCTTGAGAGTGAAAGCTCATGAGGTGAGAGCAGTGGCGACGTCTCTCTCTTTTCACAAGAATATGTCGCTAAAGAATATCTTGGAAGCGACATATTGGAGGTGCAACTCAGTATTTGCATCACACTACCTGAAAGACGTTCGCGTGACCTACGAGAAATGTTTTTCTCTGGGTCCTTTCGTGTCTGCGGATACGATCCTGGGTATGGGAGCTAGCACCGATGCTTAATTTTGTGCATACCTTCTATTAGATATGTTCTAGACTTTCTGCTGGCAAAAGTGTTAGATGTCGCACTGGCGGCCGTTCACTATTGTTCAGTAAGGAACTCTTGTGATATCTTCTCAAGATGAGTATTGTAATTTTTTTTTGAAAATTTATGTATGTGTGTGTTTTGTGTTTTTCGAGTTCTGGTTGTTGCGAAGAGTTAGGGGATAACTCTTAACAATCTTTAGTACTGACATGGTGGTTAGGATCAGGTGATCGGGATCGGTTGTGTGCTCCTTCATAAGGTGTATTGTCATATAAGTGGATTAGCACTCATTGACAAAGTCCTTTTAGGCTCTGCCGAGTAAGCGGATAAGACCCCATCGGCAGACCCACAAGAACTCTTGGCCATAGATCAAATATCTCGCTAAAGTTTCTTGAGGTGATGCAGACTCCTGGGCAGCAGCCATGAAGTCTACCACCTATCAGGTAGGAACCAAGGTTTTTAAATACCTACAACATATGTTGTTTACCTGTCTATTCCAGTAGTTAGCTGTCTCTTACCCTCCACCAAAGGGTGCCAATCAGCTAAGTATATATCTGACAGGTAAGTTGATTGTATGAAAATGATATTGTTATGATACAATTAAGTTTCATACATACTTACCTGGCAGATATATACGATTAATGGCCCACCCAGCCTCCCCGCAGGAGACAGGTGGAAGAGAGAAAATATGATAGAAAACGGGAATGGTTCCTAGTCCTGCCACCCAGGGCAGGACGGTAGATCACCTGCCGGTAGATCACCTGACCTACCTGTAGCGAGTGGCGCGAAATTTGAATTTCTGTCGGGGACGATGGAGTCTTAGCTAAGTATATATCTGCCAGGTAAGTATGTATGAAACTTTATTGTATCATAACAATATCATTCCCCTACACAATTACGCCATCTCTTTCTTGAGCTTCCCTTCTTCCTTTTAGCCCAGACTTCCATTTCCATCATATGTCTTCCAACATGATGTTCCACTCTTTGTAACAGGTGTCCATACCATCGAAGCCTTCCCTCCTGTATTTTCTTTGATATTTCAACTACCTTTGTCGATTCTCTTATGTACTCATTTCTAATCCCATCTTCCCTTGTTACTCCTGACATCCATCTCAACATTCTCATTTCCGCTACATCCATCTCCTGTTTTCCTCATACTTGCTGTTGCTGTTCCATGTAACATTGCTGGTCTGACCACCGTCCTATGAAACTTTTCCTTCAATTTCAGAGGAACCGTCTTGTCACAGACTTGGACTTTACGTCTACGATATTAGTTGTAACTTGGAATTACATGTGGCAGGGTAGTCTAGTGTTCTCAGACACCATGGGTATTATAAGATACACTTATTGTTGACTGTTACTCATATAGATGAGTATAGTCTTATTTTATGAACCTTGCAACTCAGTTTGCTCTTGTTTGTATAGTAATTGTTTTGTTTCCTCTTTCAGACTATACAAACAACTCTCACTGCAGGCCAGGAGGACTATATGGGTGAAAATGTTTCATTGAATGATGTCATATGTGTCATCAACAGACATGATGGGATAAAGGTACTGTGTAGTATTGATGTGCCATGTTTATTAGTGTTGAATTGCCGAAAAGGGGAGATTACATTTACTAAATCACTTTCAGCTCGTAACTTTAACCTTAATAGGGTGAGCTAAAATGTACATTAAGAACACCCCTAGATTGGACAAGCTTTCATTTAGTCAATAAAAAAAAATGAAAAGGGGAAGATATGCAAATGCACCTCCTATGAAAGAAATAACAAAAATTTCTGCATCTTCCACAGGAATTTGAAAGTGAATACGTCCAACCATGTGCAGGGCCATTTCCAAGGCATTAATAAAAATATCCTTATGAACAACCATATTATTATTCTTTCCTATGCTACCATTATAGATGTTATACATTTTTAGAAAGCTCTCTAAAATTGAGTGTTAAATGTAAAGTAAAAGTTTAAGTTATGAGTATTTTTAAGTAGAATTACTGTCAGCAATAATATATCTTGAGAATTTTTAAGTGCAAGCTGCAATATAGGGCCTTTGTTACTTAAAAGACTGCTTATCAGAACGACCAAACCTTCAAAATGTCTGATAAGTTGAGGTACTACTTACGAAAAATATACAACATACAGCTCACACAGTGCTATGTAGGCATTACTCCAGTTTTTGCACTGTTCCTTTGGCCCCTGTCTGTAACCCTTTGTAATCCTTTTATTGTACCTTCATTCACATTCTCTTTCTTCCATCTTACTTTCCTCCCTCTCCTAACAATTGTTTCATAGTGTGACTGTAAGGTTTTCCTCCTGTTAAACCTTTCAGAACTTTTTGCTCAGTTTCTCTTTCAGCACTGAATAATCTCATAGGTGCCAGTACTTGGACTTTGGCCTAAATTTTGTATTTCTTTCATTCATTCGTTATACTAGATTATACAGACGAATTCCATTCTCTCCACAGACGTTAGTATCGCTGCTAATGATACCCGACTCGGGAGAACGATGCTGTAAAAGTGACAACTGTGACCATGTAACCACAGTTGGAAATTTGCATGCCATCACGCTGAACGTTCTCAACAGGCTAACGTCTCATGTAAGAACAGATTTTTCTTGATTTTATTGATCTTTGTTGGTGGTTTTGTGATTTATGAGCCAATATCAATAAAGAAACTGTTGCTTCATTATTACAGTAGTTGAATGATATCAGCAAGCATATCTTTGTCATTATAGACTACCATTGTTTTGTTGATAAGCAAGTAAATTGACACCAATGTAGGCTATCATTTCACTGTTGATAAGTTGGTAGAGTGTTGCCATTATAGACTTCCATTTCAGACTTCCATTTCAGTGTTAAGTAGGTAGATTGTTGCTAATATAGGCTACCATTGACTGTTGGTGAGCAGGTAGATTGTTGCCAATAAGGCTGACATTGTACTGCTGAAAAGTAGGTAAATTGTTACCAATATCGGCCTTTATTGCTCTGTTGATAACCAGGTAGATGGATGCTACACACAGGCTACCATTTCATTGTCGATAAGCTGGTAGATTTATGCCAGTGTAGACTGCCATTTCACTGTTGATAAGCATGTAATTTGTTGCCAAACTAGGCTCTCATTTCACTGTTGATAAGCAGTAAGTTGTTAATACTAACATTTCAATGTTGATAGATGGTTGGCAGTATAGGCTACCATTTCACTGTCAATTAGCCGGTAGATTTTGCCAATAAGGCTACCATTTTAGTCTTGATAAGCAGGTAGATTGTTGCCAATATAGGCTACTATTTCACTGTTAATAAGCAGGTAGATTATTGCCAATATATGCTACCATTTCACTGTTGATAAGCAGGTAGATTGTTGCCAACATAGGCTACCATCTCATTGTTGATAAGCTGTAAATTGTTAATGCTACCATTTCAATGTTGATAAGCAGGTAGATTGTTGCCAGTATTGGCATAATATCACTGTTAATTACCAGGTTGATTTTTGCTAATAAGCCTACTATTTCACTGTTGATGAGTAGGTAGATTGTTGCCAATATAGGCTACTAATTCACTGTTGATAAGCAGGTAGATTGTTGTTAATATGTATATGCTACTATTTCACTGTTGATAAGAAGATAAATTTTTGCCAATATAGGTTACCATTTTTCTGTTAATAATTGATGGTGAACCTGGCAAGGTAGAGTGGATGGAAGGGGAACCCATTCCCTGTATATATACTTGCTCACCAACTTTTTCATTTCTTCAATAGATCAAATCCATCTTTTGTTGCTGTTGCCTGGGTATTCTGTAAAGAAGCGAATTCTTTGATCACAGTACTTTAAATTTGTGACTATTTTTGACCATAAATTTGTAACTTTCTATTTTCAACTTGGTTATTTTAATTTGTGTTTGTCCTTTTTGAAATATAGTCTTCAGTTGTATTTTCATGTTTTGTGCTAATTTATTATTCTCACATGGCTTTTATTTATCACTGTTTCTATTTATGAAATTAACTGGATTTTTTAGGTACTAGACCTATTTGTCATGAGAAATACAACATGTGGGGTGCCAATTTTCCCTCCTGTGATTGACCCATTGTTTGTAAGCCATGTTAATTCAATAGAGAACTTTGTTAATAGATATTTTTGTCAACAAAGTAAAGGAGCATGTAGGAGGCCACTAATATGTCCTGAATTTACTGCATGGGACAGTTCTCTTTTCAAATATTATCTGTTATGTATTGGGAACACTATGGGTTTGGTTGGAACTCAATGTGGCTGATTCTTTATGAAGTTTTCATTATGTGGGTTAAATGTATACAAGTGAATTTCATAATAGAAGCATATGATAAAGCCCCATTTGATTTGTTATTATTTGAGATTAATCTTACTTACTATTAAATTTTGCTATATCTCCCCGCCGATTAGTCGAGTTGGCATTCAAACAAAAAATTCGAATGGCTGCCCGGATGACTGTCTAGTTTACCTGTCCACTAGGTTTGTTTTGAATGTTTTAGCTTTTGTCAGAATTCTCCTTGCCACCATTGCGGCTAGGCAATTGTTGGTATTCTGTAAAGTTTGGCTGTTTTACATCTGTTTACGGTATTGTAATTTAATTTTCCTAGGGTATCTTCCACTGGAAGCAAAACCAATAACATCAGTCTATGTAGGAATGTTTTTGGTGTAACCAGGATGTTGAAATTGGAAGTTGATCAACATTCCTTTGTACTGGCAAGGGTACAGTGTAATCTTGAACTACTAGATGTGAAGATTGTAGGGAATTGTTCTGAGAAATTTATGCCTGAATATGTCATATAGGAGAGACCGGAAATTAATAGATTGCGAAAGCAATTAATTAGGTCAGGACTTAAACCTGTCAGGTTATCCCTACTCAGACTAGGCATTTTAGTAGGCTAGTATTGACTTCCATTGTAGCTCCTCTTTCTGCTCCCCATTCGGTTCAGGAAAGTGTAACGAGAAGTTAGGACATGAACCTATTTTTAGTTCTGATACAAGTTGAACTGAGTTCGTGATGGGAATGTTCCGAATCTCTCCATAGTGTGCGCTCATTTTCGCGTTCCCTATTAGAGTAACGTGTTGGTGCCCTCATCTGTATGTAGCCCGAGCCTAGGACTGCCCTGCGACAGTTGGTAGTGACCGCTGTCAGGCAACCGGGTTGGTTCTTGGGACGATGGGATTCTGTGCCCTTCAGTACTTACTTCGCACTGTTCATGGTCTGAATCTCATTTAAAGCGTTCGCCAAAGGACCGCTATAGCGATCGCCTAGGACCATTAAAGCGTTCACATAAGGACAGTTTCGGTGAGCGTTAATGCTTGCTCCGTCGGCGCATTCTGTCGTCTTCAACACCTAGTTTAAGGTGTTAGCATGCATAGGCTTAATAATATATGATACAGGTATAGACATTTTATTGAGATGATAATTTATCTGTAGCGAGCTTTACACATTTAGATATGTAGACTCAGTCGACTGTTTATCTCTCTCATGTTTTGGTTATTCTAAATTCTCGTCTGCTAGCATACTATTCCTTTTTCTTCATAATACTTGTGTTCGTTCTTTGCGTGCTTCCTCTTCGGCTATCGGAAAATCTCTTACTACTGCCTCGATTAATGTTTCTTTTTCAAGTCTACAATGTCTGTAGTATCTAAAGTTCTCGCCAAGTTAGATATTCTAGCTTCAGATATTTCTAACTTAGTTTCATATAGGAATGCTTTCAAGTATGTACTATTGCTTTTGGACGAGGCGGGAGTGTCGTTGTAACTCCTCTCCCACTTCTGGCGCCTCGTTCTCTCTTTCCCTCAGTCGACTTGTGCGGACTGCGGACATTGTTGACTCGTGTGAACGCAATTGACTCGTGCAGACTTGGCCGAGTCCCGAGTCGCTTAAACTGTCTTCCTCTCGTTGAGTCGTGGTGGATTCGATACAGCACTCAGCTGCTGTCATCGCTTATCGACAAGTGTTGCTTTTTGTTGCCAAGGGTTGCGGAGAAAGAGCAATCCTTTAAGCTCTTTTGTTTACCTCCTGTTGGCAGCTGTCTCCTCCCATTGCCCACTGACGGAAGAAGAGATTGATTGGAGTTGGAGGAACTCGTTTGGGCCGGTCGGCGTTTGTTGCCACGCTACGCCTTGCTGTATCCTCTTTTTGTTGAGGAAAGAGGCCGCATAGAGAATATATCTTAATTGTCTTAGCGTATTTTGGTGCCTTCTAAATATTGGAGAAGAGAACCAATGCTTTCTCCAATTAGAGAGCATTTCGTAACTTCTCGTCCTCGGACACTCAATCTCCCTTTGGGTCTGCCTTGGCTTGGCTGTACAATGCTTATTGGTCCTTTAACCATCTTTAGTAGGAGGTTCACTTTCTTTCTCTTTCCTGTGGGGAAATGAACTCGAGACTGACAGATATGCTGATGGATTTTCTGTCTAGCTTGAGTTATTATCTTTTATCTACGTTGTCTCGTCTCTGCGACTTCTTAGAGAGTTGGAGACACCAACCCAGCGGGAGTTTTTAGCGAAGAAACAAGTAACTCTTTTCTGATGCTGCAGAGTAATGTCCTCATGCTTACACTCGCTCGGTTTGGAAGAAGTGAGAATACTTTCGCTTCCTGTCTGATTATGCAGCTCAGTTTAAGGCGAAAAGTGATTATCTATTGGTGGTCTTGTTTTATACCTTTCGTGGGATATGGACAGTTGTAACCTCCTAACATGCATGGAGAGACTTGGGACCAGTACGTTAATGGTGGAGACGGTGAAGGGCAGTTGTGATTCTTTTTGGTTGTCCTCCACTCTTATAGCTTCCCTTGTCTTCAGCAGAAATCTGTCATAAGAGTCTCTTAGTAGGAGATTGTATATATAGGGAATGATGGTCCAAGGGTAATTCTTTAGGACAAGCTCCATAAGTAATTGGAGATATTCTTGGACGTTTGGAGACTGAATAACAGTAAGTGTCTGCCCATATTCTTGTTGGTTTTCTAGCATGGTTTTAGTGCCTTTCCAAAGAACGGTCAGACTTGTGGTACATATGCAGAATGTATTCTACTTACCATACATCCACAGTTATGCAAGTTCCTTCAGGATGTTTTTACCAGAAGATATTGCTGTTCTGTCCACTTTGTTTGGGTTAGTGTGCAGCCCTCTATAAGTTATGTCAGGAACTTAATGCCCATTGGTAGATGGTGTCGACTTTAGGAGCAAGACACTTCTACTGAATCAGTGATTCAAGATAGCCAACTCTGTCAATAGTATTCCAAAGGCCAAGGACCTGTTACTTCTTCTGGCCCAATTTCTATGCATTATATTGTTAATTCTTTATATCCCCATTCTTATCTAGTGATGTGGGGATGATACTTAATTATGCATGCTTGTCGGTCAAGATGAATAGGTATGTGCTGCTTGAAGAATGTAAGGCCTGAAGGGAACTTACTGTATGGTAAGGACTTTTCCTCATTAGGAAACATGGCCTCACGGGATATTTTCAGGTAATCATGCACAATTAATGTACAGTTTCAGCATAAGAATTACAATTTACAAATAATGTTCACCTGGGGGGGCAACCAAGTCCTTATGGGTGCCGGTCCCAAGCCCGGATAAATAGGGAGGGTTGGTGTCAGGAAGGGCATCCGGCTGTAAAAATCTGTGCCAAAACCAAAAATGGAATGAGCCGAAATATGGAAAGAGGTAATGCTAGGGCGTACTCCGTAAACGACGCACAGAGACATCGCCCTAACTCTGTGGTAAGGCGAGGGCTACTGCATCAGGAGCGGGTGCAGCTAAAGAAGCGAGCTCACATTGGGTTCAGAGTATGTCAGCTAAATGTTGGGTCCATGACTGGGAGAGGTAGAGAATTGGCTGACTTGATGAGAGAAAAGAAAGTAGATGTTGTGTGTGTGCAAGAAACGCGGTGGAAAGGAAATAAAGCTAAAGAGTTGGGAGATGGATATAAGCTATATTATAGTGGAGCAAATAAACAAGGTAGAAATGGAGTTGGCATAGTACTGTCTAGTGAACTAAAGAACTCGGTAATAGAAGTGCATAGAAAGAATGACCGTATCATCAGATTGAAGATATGTTATGGAGGAGAGATTCTGAATATTATAAGCGCATATGCACCACAAGTTGGTTGCACAGAAGAAGAGAAGGGAAATTTCTGGAGAGACATGGATGGAATAATGCAAGAACTGGAAGAGCATGAGAGGGTGATAGTTGGGGCAGATTTGAATGCCATGTCGGAAGTGAAAATGAGGCGATTGGGCGGGTGCATGGGGGCCATGGAATTGGGGAGAGAAACCCAGAAGGAGAGAGTGTAGTGGACTTTGCTGTGTCATTCGACATGGCAATAGTAAACACATTTTTTGAGAAGAAAAGGGAACACCTAATAACATATAGGAGTGGGGGAAGATTCTCCCAGATAGACTATTTCTTGTATAAAAGGATAAATCTGGTGGAGGTCAAGAACTGCAAAGTTATTCCAGGCGACCATGTAGCCCCCCAACACAGGCTGCTATGTATGGACTTGAAGTTGAAAAGGGAAAGAAAAACCAAAGCTAAAGGGATAAGGAAAATTAAATGGTACGAATTACAGAAGGAAGGGGATAAGAAGAGAGAGTTTAAGAGGAGGGTTTTGGAGGATATTGATATAGGGATTGAAGATGTTCAAGAATGGTGGGCACGAAATGCAGCAGTAATAAGAAGGCATGGAAAGGAGCTGCTAGGAGAGACATCTGGTATCATATGGGAAGAAAAGGATAGTTGGTGGTGGGATGAAGACATTGAGAAAGTAGTAAAAGATAAGAAGGAGGCAAAGAAAAGATGGGAAGAGTCACAGTCAGTGGAAGACAGAAATAGGTACAGAGAGAAAAACAAGGTGGTGAAAAAGGTGGTAGCCCAAGCTAAAGCAAAGTCGTATGATGATGTGTATAATGAGCTGGGGACAAAGGAAGGATTAAAGAAGATGATGAAGCTATCAAAGGCTAGAAATAAGAGCACCAAAGATATAACACACATCAAACAAATAAAGAATCAAGAGGGTGTAGTGCTTAGAAAGGAGGAAGACATTGTGAAGAGATGGAAAGAATATTTCGAACAGTTGTTAAATGAAGAAAATAATAGACTAATAAGAGAGGATGGGCAAGTGAACATTGGCATGGTAATGAGGTTTTCTAGCAAGAGGTACTAATGGCTGAGAAGATGAGAATGGGAAGGCAACCGGACCAGACATGATCCCGGTGGAGGCATGGAAAGCATTAGGAGATGAAGGAGTGGATATACTGTACGATCTTATGATAAAGATCCTTGAACAGGAAAAGATACCAAATGAGTGGCGTGGGAGTATATTGATCCAATTTTTAAAGGGAAAGGCGATGTCCAAGAGTGTGGTAATTATAGGGCATTAAATTGATGTCCCACACTTTGAAGATACTGGAAAGGATGATAGATGCTAGACTGAGAGAAGAAGTACAAATAGGTAAAGAGCAGATGGGATTTATGAAGGGAAGGGGAACAACAGATGGTATATTTTGTCTGAGGCAAATAATGGAGAAATTCGGGGAAAGACAAAGGGACCTACACTATGGTATTCATTGACCTTGAAAAGGCTTATGACAGAGTCCCGAGACAAGAGGTATGGAGGAGCCTGAGGGAGAAGATGGTGCCAGAGAAGTATGTGCGATTGATACAAGAGATGTACCGGAATGTATTTACCAGAGTGAGGAGCAGTGTTGGGGAGACAGAAGGTTTTGAGGTGAGAGTAGGATTACACCAGGGGTCGGCTCTGAGCCCATTTATCTTTAACATAGTGATGGATGTTATAATAGAGGAAGTAAGGGAGACAGTACCATGGAACATATTGTATGCGGATGATATTGTTCTGTGTGCAGAGAGCAGGGAAGATCTGGAAGTGAAATTGGAAAGATGGAGACAAGTACTGGAGGACAGAGGAATGAGAATAAGTAGATCCAAGACAGAATATATGTGTACCACCACTGAGGGGGATGATAGAGAAAGTATTCAGCTTGATGGAGAGCAAATAAGGAGAGTTGATAAGTTTAAGTATTTGGGATCGTTTGTTAACGCTGGAGGAAGTATGGAAGAAGAAGTAAAACATCGGGTACAGGCAGGCTGGAAAACAACTGGAGAGCGGCCTCGGGAGTTCTTTGTGACAAAAGAGTGCCGCTTAGGTTAAAAGGAAAATTTCACAAGACGGTGGTAAGAACAGCAATGCTGTATGGTACGGAAACAGCAAGCATGAGAAAAGCAGAGCAGAAGAAGATGGATGTGGCAGAAATGAGAATGCTTAGGTGGATGTCTGGGGTAACAAGAGTGGATAGGATCAGAAATGACTACATAAGGGGGTCAACTAAGGTGGTGGAAGTATCAAAGAAAGTGCAGGAGGGGAGGCTGAGATGGTATGGACACCTGTTGAGGAGAGATGAGGACCACGCTGGGAGACATACTATGGGAGTGGAGGTGCAAGGAAGAAGAAAGAGAGGGAGACCAAGAAAGAGATGGAAGGACTGTGTGAGAGGAGATTTACATGAGAAGGGAATTGATGAGGCAGAAGTGCAAGATAGAAATAGATGGAAACGGCTCATCCGAAACGGCGACCCCATATAAAAATGGGAAAAAGCTGGGAAGAAGAAGAAGAAGAAGAAGATATTTGTAAGTAATCCAGAACTAACTTTGGCTCCAGGACTGTAGGAGGGACTCTGTAACCAGGCATTGTCCATTTTGTTCTTAAACCTAAGTCCAGGTTTTGGTCTTTTCCGTCTGTCAGGCAACACAGAGTTTAACTAGTGTCATTACACTTTCATGCAACATAGAATGGTCAACACTACACCTGGTAAAACTTTTTAGATGTCAGGGCAGTGGAAAGACATCAGGATACTTAGCAGGTTTATTCCCAGTCAGAAACAAAGTCTGTGGGAAGTTTGCTGCTTTGAGTGAAATGAAATAACATATTGGTGTGATCATTCATTCTGTGGAAGGACAGTGTTTTAGCAATTGGGGATTCAGTAAGAACAACTACCTACAATGGCCTTTACATCTGTAAGTTTGACACTTGGTGTGGATTTAAGGAGCACTCATTTAGCTTCCTAGCATGTAGATGAACAGGGACATCTGAATAATTATTACTATTTGTTGGCCCTCAGGCTTGAGCAGTGGATGTTTCCTTAAATGTTGCCTAATTCAGACTCATAGGCCTGCCCCTTGTATCTACTCTGAATTCTATTGAGAAATTTCAAGTTCAAGAATTGCTTAGTCTCCTGTAGAGCCCTTGTAGCCTCAGGGCAAATAATTTTCAGATTTTCCAATGCTCTTGGTAGATGTCTCATTCTTCCGTTGAGAAAAAATAAACTCTACTACACAATTCCATACAGTTCCATTAACATAGGCATCTCCTTAACTGCTCGGAGATGTTAGAATGTCCCCTCCCAATAATAAGATTTTCAAGTTATCTTAGGATCTATCCTTAATATAAAACTGCCATGGCCTGGGGTCAGAAGCAGTGGTCTGTGTTTTGCTGAGGGTGGATTTTCAGCACCTGGAACCTTGTAGATGTCAGTGTTTTCTGTTTAGAGGAGATAAGACTTTTTATTGTATACTTCCAAAGTTATCGTTCCATACGTACTTTCCTTGGTATTGCATCAAGTTCTTTTAGATCTTGCTGAGGACCAGCACTGTAAGGTGTTGAGATTGAAGCCCCTTCATCTCTATATCAGTCTCTCTGGAGTTTAGGTGCGGGTCTAAACTTTATCTGAATTTACTGTAAAACCTTAAAATTAGTAGTGTTTAATAAGTAAATTTATTGTCAGCACCCTTCTTTAAGCTGGTGTAAAGGGAATGCTATTTTAGCTTTCTGCCTTAGAGCTGAGGGTGATGTTAAGGCTATGCTTTACAGTGCCCTGTAAGAATTCCAATGTAACCACTTATTGGGGAAAAAGAGGAAACTTCTCTATCCTGTTGGGGCATTTGAATTTAAAGGTTAAACCTACAACATTTTTATCGTCCTTTTAGAAACCTTGAACATCTTTGTCAAAGGTAAATGCTGGAAGAGGCAAAGTTAACCTTTGGTTTTGTGTTTTTTAAGAAAAACAGATGTTGTCAAAGGTTAGCCTGGAAGAGGCAAAACTCAACCTTTTGTTTTGTGGTTCTAGAAAACCAATCTGTCATTGCCAGTGGTTACGCTTGAAGGCAAAGTTAACTTTTTGTTTTTTGGTTTTAGAAAACCTAGAATGTATTATTGAAGGTTAAGCCTGGAAGAGGCAAAGTTAACCTTTTGTGTTGTGATTTTTAGAAACTTTGTCAAGAAACACAAGGTCCTCTGTGACGTATTGGATAGGCTAGTGCAAGAGAACTAGCTCCATATCTTCTACCTTTATTGAAGTTAAACATTCATAATGTGATCAGCAGTTGCAACTTCATTTAGTAATAAGTCAATTTGTCGCTCCAGAATAGGATTGATTTGTCACAGTAGAAGTACAATTCGGTTTTTACCTGATCACTAACTTAAGTATACAGAATTGTGTTGAAAACAGTAAAGCCCTTAATCCGCTACAGTAGTGGGTAGTCTTTTCCTGAACCCCCTGAAAAAGAGCAATTCTTTAGGGTCTTTTGTTTAAATCCCGGGTTTTAATATTTTAGTGACTGTCATTTGATAGGGCTTTTGGACCCAGGCACAGGGGTCCCTCATACCGCTTGCGTTTCATGCTGGCTGAATCGAAGCGGTTTTCTCCGCAAGGCTGCTCTTTGGTGCATATGTATGAGAGCCTTGCTCCCTGAATGGAATCCAACTTCTGGTGGTTGTAAAATCCACCAAGGATTCCAGATCAGGTGAGAATGTTTTGGGTTTCGTACAGGAAACCTTTAGCTCGAATGGCTGAGCGGACTTTTGTCTAGCTGCACTACTCGCCATCCTCTTTTTAATGTGGGAATCAGCTAAATTTAACAGTAGATAAGATTCATCTCAAATAATATAAATTTTTATAATAAAATTTATTATTTGGATACTTACCTACTGTTAAAGTAAACCCACCCAGCCTCCACACAACTTAGTGGGCTGTCAAGGAGAATTCTGACAAGAGCTAAAACATTCGAAACATACTTGTTGGAGAACAAGTCAACTAGACAGTCATCCGGGCAACCATTCAAATTTTTTTTTTTGAATGCTGACTCGCCTAACACTAGGTAAGTATCCAAGTAATAGATTTTATTATGAAAATGTATATTATTATAGGATGGCGAATATTTTATTAATTATAAGGTTTAGAAGCAGCTTAACGTACACAGTATCAGTTCATACTGTAATTCTATTTCTTGCAGGACAATGCAATTGGCAGTCAGCTGAGTGAAAGTGACGAAGTATTGCAGATCTTGTTTGCAATGATGACGAGGTCAGAGACCTACACCAAAGCAGTTACATTAATTGAACACCTGCTTATCTTGAGAAAATCAACATTGCAGCTCAACACAATACGTAAGTTTTTCATGGTACAGATTCCTTGCTTTATATTTTTGAAACCGTTTAACATGTTTCTGATTGTTTTCTTATTTATCTTGATGTAATTTCCCCAGTGAAATATTTCTGTCTTCAGCAATAATTTCCATAGGCTTTCAGAACCTCATTTAGAAGTTCAATTAAAGATGAAGTACATTACTACCATAAAACAATTCTAGTATTTTATTGATTTATGTACTTTTTTATGTTTATTACTTTATTTATTTCCAAATAACTGGTCTCTTCTATCTGTATTTCCTATTGCAGTACCTTCTGTTATTTTTCTCAGATGAACGCCATATTCTATGGAAGCTTGAATTTCAAGTCAGTGACCCCTGTGGGCATGTTCCATATGAATAGGGTTCATCATCCGAGTAATGATAATGGTAATAGCAATAGTTGATGCTTGGCTAGCCAGTGGTTAATGTTTTCTAGAATGAAATACCCATGATGCAACCCATTTACATACTTATTTAAATCCATTCTTTTGATACTCAAAAGTTTTCCAATGTTTTTCTTTCAGCTGGCCTGGATCGTCTCATAGGGAAGTTAGATGGAGAGTTTTTAGCCAATTTCTGCAGTATATTGGCAGTCACGATCTCTGACTTAGATGTATATGAGAACAAGACTTTGTGTAAGTACTCTTATTATAGTTTTCTTTGAGTACAGCTTTAGAATTATATTGAAAGGTTTTGGCTAATTCTGTAAGCTGTGGCATTGTGAATGTTGATGTGGGGTATTAAATAATTCCAGAATTCAATGCCTTGGAGAAGGTTCCCTAAGTATCATTGATAAGTAGTAATGAATTTTGGCTTACACAATTTTTGTGTCAAGCGATTAATAGATTTTTCTGAACTTGAATTACAAGCTATTGCTTTTTTTCAGTGCCATTAAGTATTTTTAGTGGTAGCAGATAGTTTCAAATGACTTAATGCAGTAGTTACAACAAATGTTTTGGCGCTTGTCAATAGATTTTATTTCCAGGGTTACGACTCATGTTAAGGGTTACGACGCCTACAACGCTCATCTGGGAGATGAAATGTGACACCAAAAATGCAAAATAATCAATATTTGAAGTTTTTTTATAATGAAAAATGCCATAAGAATGCAGTTTACATAGTTTTCAATGCACCCAAAGCATTAAAAGTAAGGTTTTCTTAGGATTTTTGACGATGTTCCGGCTTACGACGCGTCTCAAGAACGGAACCCCCGTCGTAACCCGGGGACCGCCTGTATAGGAAACAATAATATAATATAATAATATAACTTAAGTACAAAATTCATTTGTGATACTATTTTAAAGAATCTCTCTCTCTCTCTCTCTCTCTCTCCTCTCTCTCCTCCTCTTCTTCTTCTTCTTCTCTCTCTCTCTCTCTCTCTCTCTCTCTCTCTCTCTCTCTCTCTCTCTCTCTCTCATATGTACTATACATCTTTAAGGGTACTAATGTCTAAGAAGACTTTGAAATGATATTAATAATATAATCTCAAGGATTAATACAGTAATATGATCATAATTTAAGGTAAATTTGTTGTAGGATGTTATTTGATATGTGAATTTTCAAGATAGGCAGATATAAGCATTTTTAGAGGAGAGTTATAACTATTCTCTGGGGTCTGGTACGCATCCCTCAGGAATTTTGGGGGACCACTGTAATTCCTGTTTTCTCTTAGGTGAATGTGTTATTTATACTCTCAAGGTGTAACACTAGCTCCTTTCTGTCTTTCAGTATATGAGCAGAGCAAACTGCGAAGCAATATAAAAAGTTTATCACCGTTACGAGATATCAATCAAGAGTTTGTTCTAGGAATATCTGAATTTCTGCCTAGACTGGTGAATTTTGCCACTAAATTGCCTTGTAAGTATTTTCCAACATTTGTTTTTAGGTTTCAAGTTTCAAGTTTTGATTTGACCATATTTCTTATTTTTTTGCAATTTGTTTTCATTCTTTCAGTTAAAGTGTGAGTTGAATATAACCTATTTTTGTTTTGCACTGTCAATGCTGTCCACATTATGCTGTTGCAGGCATACTGTTGGGTTTTATCCTTAACTCATGAGTGCCCTTGGTCCTTTTTTTTAGGTTCAAGGGAATTGCCAATAATATTTTCTAAACAATGGAACATTTATGAGATATGTTTAATAGTCATGGAGATTGAAAAAGAATGTTTAATTAGTCTTGAAGATTGAAATGTTTTTTAGATACTCTACTTACATTTTGTTGAATACAGACAGTCCCTGGTTCTTGAGGGGGGGGGGGGGGGGGGGGTTCCATTCTCGGCAGGGTGCTGATAAGCAAAAAACCCCATCAACCGAAACTTGGCCATTTATGGCAAATTACAGTTAATGGCACAGATAACTGATTAATGATGCCTCTGTCGGGTATGTTATGGTGCCTCAACTCTATTATCGGAAACTTGGCCTGTTATGGCGCCATAAATTGCCGATTTCATGGTGCTAGACAAGCGCTATGAAACAGGATTAACGGACTCCCGTCAGTAACTTGGGACTGCCTGTGTTGGCAACACTGTTGTCACTATTTATAGGATTGTGTGAAAAACAGACCTGATTTTTCCTAATTTTTCATTCAAACATTTTTTGGGCAAGTTGAAATCCTCTATATTCCATAATAACAGAGTGTAAACAAATGTTCTAACTTTCCTACTGTGTTTTTAAGATGTTCTAAAGTGGCTTGGTTTAGATACAGCATGCTTTGAAACTTTGGTCATAAAAAAGTGACATGGGCAAATGGCCATTTTTTTCGAGCCAGAATGAAAAAGAAAAAAGTATTCTTGATTTGTCTTGGAAAAGAAATGGCCCTATTTTTCAAAATTCACATCTCCAACTACTAACGGGACAAATGAAAAATTGAAACAAATGACAGTTGAACTATGTGGCAAAAGCCTAACTGAAATTTTTTAACTTTCCCCTTGCAATGATATACTAAGCAAATTTGCAGAGAAGATAATAATTGCTCCATGCAAACTTATTATTATTATTAATAGGTGTTAGTTTTTCCAGACCTCTGAGTCTCAAGTAGACTCTTCTCGGGCTGGTTCTCAGGGATCAATCCTGAGAAAAAAAAAAAAAAAAAAAAAAAAAAAAAAAAAAAATTAGACTTTATTTGAGAAACCCGTCTTATTTAAAAAATTTATGATTTTATTAATTGAAAAATCCCTGCTTTCCGCAAGAATATTTTTCATTTCTGAACTCCGCAGATAAATAGATCTTTGCTGGTCCAATTTGGGCACTCAACAAGCAAATGCTGTACTGTCATGGGTGTTTGACATCTGTTACATTTCACTGGGTCAGCATGTGGTGTTGACATCAAGTGACCATGTGAGAATCTTGTGTGTCCTATACGTAGCCTTGCTAGGATCACCTCTTTTGGCTCTTTCCTCCTGTGAGGATGTCCTCCATGCATAGACTTCAGTTTTTATATTTTTAAGTTTGTTTGTTGTTGGCACCGAGGCCCATTCTTCTTTCCAATCCTGGTAAATTAATGTTTTAACTGATTTTACCCAGTCTGACACTGGGGCATATGAAATTGTTGGAGGGATAGTGCAGGCTAATTTTGGGCAGCAGAGTCTGCATATTCATTTCCTTTTATTCCCACGTGTGCTGGGATCCAACATATTTCCATTGATATTCCTGATTGGAGGAGTTGATGAATTTTTATTTGAATTTCCTGTACTATTTGTTTCCTGATTTATACTGTCCTATTGCATCTATAGCGCTACGTGAGTCACTGAAAATTACAGAGACACTTGCTTTTGCCTCAGATATCATATCTAGAGCCATCTGTATGGCTGTGACTTCAGCAGTAAATACTGATGATATTGAAGGTAGGCTTTTTTTACTTAACATATTTTTCGAATATGCAGATGCTCCTACTCCAACATTATTTTTGGAGCCGTCTGTATATATCATAAATTTGTCGCCTTTTCTTCTAATGTGCTCCAAAGCATGTTGGCGGTACATTTCCGTACTTGTCATTTGTTTTTTTGAGTAGGTAAGACAGGGAGGTACATATCTTTACTCTATTTAAAATCCATGGTGGTGGCAATTCCATTGGTGGGTGAAAAATTGGATTCATATTATGTATGTTCATTATGTATCTAGCTCTTTTTGGGAAAGAGCTAGTACTATTAACTGCTGTTACTTGATTACAGTTTTGGAAGCAGTAAGTTGCAGGAGACCGATCCCGCTTGCATGAAAGACCTTTTGTATTGTTATTAAATTACGGTGATGTTTTAAGGGCAAAATACCTGCCTCCACCAAAAGTGAGTTTGTTGGGGACGATCGGAAAGCTCCTGTGCACAATCGCACGCCTTCATGGTGCACTGCATCGAGAGATTTTAATGCAGATTCTGAGGCGGATGAATATATTGGACAGCAGTAATTTATTATGGATAAGACTGTTGCCTTATATATCATTAATAAAATGTCTCGCTTTGCTCCCCAATTAGTGTGTGATAACTTTTTTAATATGGCAAGGGCTTTGATGCCCTTGGCTTTAATGTATTTGATGTGCTCTTTCCAATTTAAATGTTGATCAAATACTACTCCTAGATACTTGATTTTTGTACAAAATTGTATTTCAGTGCTATAAAGATGCAGTTTGATTGTTTGGTTCTTCATCCACCTTTTGTCTTTGTAGAAGACGATTGCTTTTGTTTTATCAGTTGAAAATTTAAATCCAACTGAATTTGCCCAACTACATATATTTGAAATGGCAGTACTGAGAACTCTCTGAGCATGTCTCAGATTACTACTCGTATAGTAATGACAAAGTCATCAACATATAAACTGTTTTTTACACCACTTGGTAAATTTATAGTAATGTCATTGATTGCTAAAGCAAACAATGTACAGCTCAAGACACTACCTTGAGGGATTCCTTCTTCCAGTTTATAGGTTACTGAGTAGGTAATTTTCTACTCTTACTTGAAAAGTTCTGTTTGTTAAGAAGTTCTTAATAAATATTGGTAAGTGGCCTCTTAGTCCCTTGGAGTGGAGTTTTTTGCATGATGTTATGTTTCCATGTTGTATCGTATGCTTTTTCTATATCAAAAAATATAGCTACTGTTAATTTCTTTTGTTCAAAGCCTTTTTTGATATGATCTTCTAAATGTGTTAAGGGATCTAGGGTTGATCTGCCAGCTATTGAACCAGATTGTGTTGGTGTTAAAATGGATTCTTTGGTTATTACATACGTTAATCGTGCATTAACCATTTTTTCTAAGATTTTGCATAGGCAACTTGTTAGAGATATCGGTCTATAATTGGATGGATTACTTGCATCCTTTCCTGGTTTGTTTATTGGAATAATTATGGCATGTTTCCATTTATCAGGAAAGACACGTTTTAGCCAGATACTATTGTAAAATTTTAATAAATATGATTTAGCTATAGGAGCTAATTTTTCTATCATTTCAAATGATATTTTATCATATCCTGGTGCAGAGGGATGACAAGAGTTGATGGCATTATCTAGTTCATCCATGTTAAAAATATAGTATAATTCCAGGTCTTCAAGAGTTTCAAAATTGAGTATTATATTTTCTTTTTGTTTTCTGATACTTTGAAAATGTGTATCTAGGCTGGAGTAAGCACTGATGTTTTTCAAAATGTTTCCCAACAATTATGTTTGATATTTCATAAGTATCATGGTATATTTTTCCATTTAAATGTATTGCACTTCTTGGAGGTCTTATATGTTTTCCATTGATTTTCCTTATCTTTTGCCAGACATCCCTTGTGGATGTGTTTGAAGATATGTTTGAGACATATTCCTTCCATGATGCGATTTTTTCAGCTATTACCGTTTTTCTAAATTTGGCTGTATATTTGTTATATAGTGGTTTAATGTGGTTAATTGTTATGTTTGTTATAACTATTTTGTTTAATATGTTTATACTATAGGGCATTTTGTTGAGTGATTTAAGGCGAGTTTTGAGTCTGTTTAGATTGCGACTCAATATATGTTTTATTTTACTTAATGTTGTTAATGTTGGATTCCACCATGGGACAGGGGATTTTGTGGAATGTGTTTTGGTTTTTGGAATACTTTTATCTGCAGCATTTATTATGAAGTTTGAGAAGGATTCACATGTAGTATTGTGATCTTCATTATGTGGGAATGGTGGTATGTTTCGTGTGTATAGGAAATATCCCAGTTAGCTTTTTGGATATTATATCTTGTAGGTGGCAATATTTTGACATTACTTAAGTAGTTCAGAATGATTGGGAAATGGTCACTTGTGTATGAATCGTCTAGGACGTTCCATTCAAATTTCTCCGCTACATCATTTGAACATAATGAAATGTCAATTGAAGAAAAGGTTAGGTGTGTATTTGAAAAATATGTTGGAACTTCACTTTCATTGAGACAATACAGGTTGTGTTTCATTATAGTATTCTCTATGTTGATTCCGGATGTGTCAGTGGGGTTATTAATATCCCATAATGGATTATGTGCATTAAAATCTCCTACTATAAGTAGTGGTTCCTGTATACTTTTGCTAATAAGTTCAGAAAAATCACTGAAATTTGCATTGAAATTTGGTTGGTTATATAAATTACAAATAGTAATTTTACTTTTATCAGGCATATACAGTTTAATTGATGTTATTTGATATGGCATAGATGGTATGTCACAGGTCATATGTAATGCTATTTATGAACGTATATGGCTGTGCCTAATTTTCCACCGTCAGTTGGTGAATAACAGGCAATTTTATAGTGTTGGATATTTGTAGGGTTACTTCCTATATGTTGTAGACATATGCACATTGGGTTGTGGTCTCGTATGATTCTTTGTAATTCACCCAGACGTAGTCGGGTTAAGAGACCATTTATATTCCATTGAATGATTTTATATTCCATTATTGGGAGGAATTGGTGTTAAATTCTGTAAATTGATTGCTGATTTTACTTTATCTCGTAGTTTATATGCATTTGAATTTATTTGTGGTTTTTTAATCGTTGTATTTGTATGTTGGTTATTAGATTCTGCAGTTGTTTGTTTTTCATAGTTGAATATTAATAAGTCTATTTTTGATTTTATAATTTCCTTTTTGTATTTAAGGATTCAGAACATAATTCGTTCTCATGTTGGTGTGTTAAAGGGCACCTCCTTAATTTGGTAAAATTGTCAATACAATTTCGTACTGTGTCCTCTGTCTTGGTAGTTAGTTGGTTATATGTACTTACAAAGCATTCATTACAACCACAAGATGAAGCATGTTTGGTAATGTTAATTATTGGTTCAGAAGTTTTTGGTCTAGCTTTAGAAATTTCTGGTTTTGTAATTCTATTGTTCCTTTTCTGTAGTGATAAGGACTGTTGGTTTGAGGGGTTATTTGTTTTGTTGTTGTTAATGGGATATTTCGGTCTTGTGGATGGTTGGGGGGTGATAGTTATATTTTGGTTTGGTTTGGTTTAATGGTATGATTTTCATTAGTATTATTTGATGGAACTTGTAAAGAGTGATCTTTACTGTCCAGATGTTGGCTGTTTGATTGAGATTGAGGGTAATTGTGTATTTCCACTTGTGATGAGTTAGTTTAATATCTTTTTTAAAATGTTCTCCTGGGTGTAGTTGGAGTCTCTCTGGATTGATTGTAATTTTCAATATTTACCTTTTTTCCCTTAGGTGGGGTTCTTTCTAGAATTCTTTCTTTTTGCCAGTTCGATTATCATCATTATTTAATTCTTCTTCTATTGGAAGTTCTTTTCCATGGATAACTGAATCATCTATGTTAGTGGTGGTATTGGTTGTTGTAATATCACTTTTATTTTTGTGTTTTTCAGTATTATTGGTATGAAATCCAGTTTCCATGTTTTATACTATCTTGTTTGTCATTGTGCTGTTTGATGTCTTGATTTTTAGTCACATTTGAAAAGGTGGGGGTTTTGGATGGATTGTTAACGCCTCTTACTTTTAGCTCAAAGTCTGTGGCTTCCCATTGACTGACATTCCTGTCCTATTTATTAACAACTGAAGTTTCTGTGTTATATTGGTAAAATGAACACTCCTTAGATTTTGCGTGATGGGCTAGTCCACAATTAATACATTTTGATTGATTTACAGTTCCAATTTAGTGGTATGGTCATCTGATGCACAGACTGCACATATAGCTTTATTACGGCATCTTTTGTATGTGTGTCCATACCTTGAGCACTGTGTACATTGTAATGGTTTAGGAACAAAAGGACGAACTTCTCTATTTTGTCCAAGAATTTTTATTTTAAATGGTAAGTCTTGGCCTGTAAATTTTATTTTGGCAATGTTGATATTTTTACTTTTATCTTTCCTACTTGAAATAGAGTATATTTCTAAATCGTGGATATTGTTATATCTCAATTTTAGGGAGTCTAGCAATAGTTGTTTTGAAGGAAGCTCCTGCTCGCTATTGGGTAGGATGACTGTACCCTGTACATAATTCAATGTTTCGTGGCTTGTAATTATTACCTTTATATTATTTATTTCTGTTATACTTAAAAAGGCAGTGGACTGCTTTTTATTGGTTACTTGGATAAGCCATTCATTGTCCTTGATGTGTCTGCATTCCATGTCTTGTGTTGGATATATGTTAAGTAATTTGTTTTCTAGCATCGCTGCTGAGATTTTGTTGTCAGCTTTGAGGACTAGAAATCTTGACCAATTATCTGGTCCAAAGAGGTCATCAAAATGTACAATGTGGGATTAAGTCGGTAATTTTTGTTTCTTTTTGGTCCTTGTTTTATGTATGTTGCTTGTCTATTATGATTTTTATATTTTTCTGTATTGCTGGGAGGATTATTTGTCTCTAATTCAGAATTATTGTTCATCATATATGGTTCCATTGTTACGATATTGGAGTTTACCAATTTATTTTTGTTTGTTTCTTTTTATTTATGCACTCTCATTTGGTTTATCTGGCTCTGCTGCTTTACTTGGAACAGGGTGTTCCTTTGTATCTTTTATAGTACTTTCACTACTTGTGGCAGTACCTAGGTGAAATTCGGGAGTGACGTGCCAATGGTCATCAACTGTGCCGTAGTTTTTCCATCATGGGGCCCAGGGGTTACTCAAATCATTTATTTCACAGTTCATAAATTTTGAGTTTTTACAAAAAAAAAAAAAAAAAAAAAAAAAAAAAAAAAAAAAAAAAAAAATTCTTGAAAAGATATCATTGGCCCTTCGCGAAGTTAAATCTTCTGCCAAAGGCACAAGTGAGAAAGGACTCCCAAATGTTCCGCATCCCTACCCTACCCCTACCCCAAAAGGGGATGGCATAACATGATTAGTATGGCCCAAGTGTAAGCAGAACCCGCTTGCTAGGACTAAGAGTATTATGTTAATACAATTATCCCCATACTAATTCACATTATGGGCAAACTGGATAGAATGCCGAGAGTTCTATTCCTAGAACCAGGCCCCCCTGGAATCCGTGGTCCAGCTCCACAGAATAGTTCCGCCTGAAAAACAGGTCCGAACATTGTCGGGTAGATGATGGATCTACCACAGTTTCTCACTATTTAGCTTCGGATTTAACTCCACGTTAAGCCATGATATGTTTCTCATTTTATTTGCTTTAAAAATTTTGGCAAAAAATGGAAAAGTCCACATAAGTTTACTCGAAAATATATAATGTCATATGGGACTCTTGGGTTCGAACCTGGGAAGAGATTCCTGAGGTTCGAGAGCCCCCTCACCACGTCAAGGTGGTCCCAAAATGAGGGGGCTCCATGCAAACAAATGGGTATGATTTCATGTCTGAAAAATTGGAACAATTTCTTTGGACTCTTATTGCTTTCAGGTTACCACAGATTGCTCAGTGAATACACTATTGGAGTTTGGATGATGATCTTGAAACTCACAATATTCAGAAAACGATTTAAAAGAAACAGATTTCTAAGCATCAAACACTCACTTCATTTTATTAACAATAAACATGGAGGAAACTGCTTAAGAGATAAAGGATTTAAATGGATTTATATCAAGGAAAGCAAACATTCTATTCCTGTTGGTGAAAAATAATGACAGCCTTAGTTCAAAAGTGGTTATGTCTATGATCAGTCACCTTGAGAACTCATTATACCATAAAATTTGTTGGTAAATTAATTTTTTGAGATGAATGGCTGCCCGGATGACTGTCTAGTTTACCTGTTCTCCACCAGGTGTGTTTCGAATGTTTTAGCTCTTGTCAGAATTCTCCTTGCCGCCATTGCGGCTAGGCGATTGTTGGTATTCTATAAAGTTTAGCTGTTTTACACCTGTTTATGGTATTGTAATTTCATTTTCCTAGGATATCTTCCATCGGAAGCAAAACCAATAACATCAGGCTATGTAGGAATGTTTTTGGTGTAACCAGGATGTTGAAATTGGAAGTTGATCAACATTCCTTTGTACTTGTAAGGGTACAGAGTGTGATCTTGGAACTAATAGATGTGAAGATTGTAGGGAATTGTTCTGAGAAATTTATGCCTGAATAGGTCAGGACTTATATCTGTCAGGCTATCCCTACTCAGACTAGGCATTTTAGTAGGCTAGTATTGACTTCTTTTGTAGCTCCGCCTCCTGCTCCCCATTCAGTTCAGGAAAAGCGTATTGAGAAGTTAGAACATTAAACCTATTTTTAGTTCTAATACCAGTTGGAGTTCGTGACGGGAACATTCCGAATCCCTCCATAGTGTGCGCTTTTTTTTGCGTTCCCTGTTAGAAGTAAGGTGTTGGTGCCCTCGTCTGTACGTAGCCCGAGCCTAGGACTGCCCTGTGACAGTTGGTAGTGACCACTGCCAGGGAACCGGGTCGGTTCTTGGGACGATGGGACTCTGTGCCCTCCAATACCTACTTCGCCCTTTTCACGAGATGAATCTCGTTTAAAGCATTTGGCAAATGACTGTTAAAGAGATTGCCTAGGACCGTTTTGGTAAGCGTTAATGCTTGCTCTGTAAGCACATTCTATTGTCTTCAATACCTAGTTTGAGATGTTAGCATGCATAGGTTTAATAATATACAATATAGATACAGTGGGCCCCCCGTATTCGCGTTCTCCGGATTCGCTGACTCACACGTTCGGGGATTTCTCTCAGGAACGTTTCCCTGCATTATTCGTGGAAAATT
Source organism: Macrobrachium nipponense (assembly GCF_015104395.2). NCBI lineage: Eukaryota > Metazoa > Arthropoda > Malacostraca > Decapoda > Palaemonidae > Macrobrachium > Macrobrachium nipponense. The sequence goes on from NC_087206.1 coordinate 92,052,667, forward strand.
TGTGCATTCACAGTATTTTTCTATGAGAAATATCCACAAATTCCTGGATTTTTTTTATCAATTTCATCATAAAATGCACTTTTTGGGATAAAAGTATTAAGAGAACCAAGTATGAAAATTTGTAGTGGTTTTTCTTGAGTTTTAACTAACAAAATAGGCTGTTTTTAGCGTTTTTATAGGAGTTCCAAACATTCGCGGGTTCTAACTATTCACGGGTGGGTCTGGTACGCATCCGCGAATACGGGGGGACCACTGTATAGACATTTTTATTGAGATGATAATGTATCTGTAGCGAGTTTTACACATTTAGATATGTCGACTCAGTCGAATGTTTATCTGTCTCATGTATGGGTTATTCTAAATTTTTGTCTGCTAGCATATACCTTTTTCTTAGTAATGCTTGTGTTTGTTCTTTGCTTGCTTCCTCTTCGGCTATCGGCAAATCTCTTACTATTGCCTCATTTAATGTTTCTCTTTCAAGTCTACACTGTCTGTAGTATCTAAAGTTCTCGCTGAGTTAGATATTCTAGCTTCAGAGATTTCTAACTTAGTCCCTCAGTCAACTCATGCGGACTGTGGATGTTGTTGACTCGTGCGGGTTTGGTCAAGCCCTGAGTTGCTTAAAACCGTCTTCCTCTCATTGAGTCGTGGTGGATGCGATACAGCACTCAGCTGCTGTCACCTCTTATCGACAAGTGTCGCTTTTTGTCGCCAAGGGTTGCGGAGAAAGAGCAATCCTTTAAGCTCTTTTTAGTAGGAGATTTTATATAGAGGGAATGATGGTCCAAGGATAGTTTTTTTTGAACGAGCTCTATACATAGGTAATTGGAGATATTCTTGGACGTTTGGAGACTGAATAACAGGAAGTGGCTACCCACATTCTTGTTGGTTTTCTAGCATGGTTTTAGTGCCTTTCCAAAGAACGGTCAGACTTGTGGTACACAGGCAGAATGAATTCCACTTAACAATAGGTCAATGACCTGTTGCTGCTTCTGGTCCAATTTCTATGCATTATATTGTTAATTCTTTATATCCCCATTCTTATCTAGTGATGTGGGGATGATACTTAATTATGCGTGCTTGTCGGTCAAGATGAATAGGCATGTGTTGCTTGAAGAATTTTTAGGCCTGAAGGAAACTTCCTATATAGTAGGGCTTTTCCTCATAAGGAAACATGGCCTCACGGGATATTTTCAGATAATCATGCTCAATTAATGTAGTTTCAGCGTAAGAATTACGACTTCCAAATTAAGTTGTAAGTAATCTAGAACCAACTTTGGCTCCAGGACTGTAGGATGGACTATGTAACCAAGAATTGTCCATTTTGTTCTTAAACCTAAATCCAGGTTTTGGTCTTTTCCGTCTGTCATGCAACACAGAGTTTAACTAGTGTCATTACACTTTCATGCAACATAGAATGGTCAACACTACACCTGGTAAAACTTTTTAGATGTCAGGGCAGTGGAAAGACATCAGGATACTAAGCAGGTTTATTCCCAGTCAGAAACAAAGTCTGTGGGAAGTTTGCTGCTTTGAGTGAAATGAAACAACATATTGGTGTGATCATTCATTCTGTGGAAGGACAGTGTTTTAGCAATTGGGGATTCAGTAAGAACAACTACCTACAAGGGCCTTTACATCTGTAAGTTTGACACTTGGTGTGGATTTAAGGAGCTTTCATTTAGCTTCCTAGCATGTAGATGAACAGGGACATCTGAATAATTATTACTATTTGTTGGCCCTCAGGCTTGAGCAGTGGATGTTTCCTTAAATTTTGCCTAATGCAGACTCATAGGCCTGCCTTTTGTATCTACTTTGAATACTATTGAGCAATTTCAAGTTCAAGAATAGCTTAATGTCTCCAGTAGAGCCCTTGTAGCCTCAGGGCAAATGATTTTTAGAATTTCCAATACTCTTGGTAGATGTCTCATTCTTCTGTTGAGAAGAAATCAACTCTACTACACAATTCCATACTTAGCGCTGAATGACTCTATGGGTCCCAGGGCTTTGTTTTATGCCAAAATAACATATTCCATTCCACAATTCCATACAGTTCCATTAACATAGGCATCTCCTTAACCCTTAAACGCCGACTGGACGTATTTTACGTCTACATTTTTTGTCTCTCGGGTGCCGACTGGACGTATTTTACGTCGACATACAAAAGTTTTTTAAAAATTCTAGCGGCTAAAAATACTTTTGTTAGGCTTACCAGCCCAAAAACTCTTGAAATCCACGCGCCTTGGGGGATGCTGGGATTTCAGATTCACGGATCAAGGTGTTTTGTTTTGTTTGACAATCGTTAATACGCAGGCGCGTAAGCGCGAATTTTCTTTCTTGCCGCACTAAAAAAAGGATTTCTGTGACACATCTCGGAAATTATTTCGTCACTTTGACATAATTTTTGTACCATTTTAAATTAGCCGTTACATGGAGTATTATATATGAAAATGTGCGTATTTTTATGAAGAATACAACAAAAAAATACTCATGATTGTAGCTTTTATCAGTTTTGAGATATTTTCATATAAATAATGATAAGTGCCAAAATTTCAACCTTCGGTCAACTTTGACTCTATCGAAATGGTCGAAAAACGCAATTGTAAGCTAAAACTCTAATATTTTAGTAATATTCAATCATTTAACTTAATTTTGCAACTAATTGGAAGTCTCTAGCACAATATTTCGATTTATGGTGAATTTATGAAAAAACTTTTTCCTTACGTCCGCGCGGTAACTCTTCGGAAAAAATCATAAATGTTTGCACCATTTTAAATTAGCCGTTACATAAAGTTTTATATATGAAAAATTTGTCGCAATTTCATGCAAAATACAACTAAAAACAACCCATGGTTGTAGCTTTTATCAATTTTGAAATATTTTCATATTAAAAATGATAAGTGACAAATTTTCAACCTTCGGTCAACTTTGACTCTACCGAAATGGTCGAAAAACGCAATTGTAAGCTAAACCGCGTATATTCTAGTAATATTTAAGCATTTACCTTCAGTTTGCAACAAATTGGAAGTCTCTTAGCACAATATTTCGATTTATGGTGAATTTATGAAAAAAATAACATTTTCTTTACGTCCGCGCGCTCGGTTAACTCTTCCGAAAAAAAATCATACGTGCGATTGTGGTATGGTTTGCACCATTTTAAATTAGCCATTACAATAAAAGTTTTATATATGAAAATGTGCGCAATTTCATGTAGAATACAACAAAAAATAATTGAAGGTTGTAGCTTTTCTCATTTTTGAAATATTTGCATATAAATCACGATAAATAGAAAAAAAACCACGTTCGGTCAACTTTGACTCTACCGAAATGGTCGAAAAACGCAATTGTAAGCTAAAACTCTTACAGTCTAGTAATATTCAGTCATTTATCTTCATCTTGAAACAAATTCGAAGTCTCTAGCACAATATTAGATTTATGGTGAATTTAAAAAAAAATCTTTCCTTCCCTCCGCGCGCGGGATTTCTCCTCCGCCACAAATCTCCGAAATGCGTACATTCCATTCTCGGAATATTTGCTCCATTTCATATTAGACATTTCATAGAGTTTAATATATCAAAATGTGCGCAATTTCATGTAGAATAAAAAAAAAATATTTGAAGGTTGTAGCTTTTCTTATTTCCGAAATAATTGCATATAAAAAAATATATATATAAAAAATTCTACATTCTGTCAACTTTACCTAGTCAGATATGGTCGAAAACTGCATTTGTAAGCTAATATCCTTACAGTATAGTAATATTCAATCATTTGTCTTCATTTTGAAAGAAATTGGAAGTCTCTAGGACAATATTTAGATTTATGGTGAATTTTTGAAAAAAATATTTGTTTACGTCCGTGCGTTACAAATTCATGCATTATTTTGTGATAATATTTTATCTGTGTTGCTTTTATCGTTTTACGATGTGTTATATACCAAAATGATCGCAATTTAGTGTACATTACAATGAAAAAAGAAGTAACTCGTTACCTTTAACCGTTTTGCGCACAGCGCGATTTGAATACAATTATATATGAAATTTCGTTTTTGCGCTATCATATATCGCATTATTTATATATGATAATGATAATTTTTTTCATTTCTGATGGTTGCATACTAAACTTCAGCCAATGACAAAAAAAGGAGCCAAAAATGAACTCTTAATCTTGAAAACTAAGTGCGCTGTGATTTTTTGAAAAAAATATTTTTTCCACTTCCGCGGTCACTCTGAAACACCTCCGGCACACGGGAGACATTTTTTTTTTTACCGCTTCGGCGTTTAATGGTTAACTGCTTGGAGATGTTAGTATGTCCCCTCCCAATAATAAGATTTTCAAGTTGTTATAGGATCTGCCCTTAATTTAAAACTGCCATGGCCTGGGGTCAGAAGCAGTGGTTTGTGGTTTGCTGAGGGTGCCATTCTAGAGGAATTTTCAGCTCCTGGATCCTTGGAGACGTCAGTGTTTTCTGTTTAGAGGGGATAAGACTTTTTCACTCTCTACTTCCAAAGTTATCGTTCCATACATACTTTCCTCGGTATTGCATCAAGTATATACTTTTAGGTCTTGCTGAAGTCCATCCCTGTAAGGTGTTGAGATTGAAGCCCCTTCATCTCTATATCAGTCTCTCTTTGGAGTTTAGATGCGGGTCTAAACTTTATCTGAATTTACTGTAAGACCTTTTATTTAGCACTAGCAGTGGTTAATAAGTAAATTTATTGTCGGCACCCTTCTTTAAGCTGGTGTAAGGGAATGCTATTTTAGCTTTCTGCTTTAGAGCTGAGGGTGATGTTAAGGCTATGCTTTACAGTGCCCTGTAAGAATTCCAGTGTAATCCCTTAGTGGGGAAGAAGAGGAAACTTCTCTAGCCTGTTGGGGCATTTCAATTTAAAGGTTAAACCTAAAACTTCTTTATCATCCTTTTAGAAACCTTGAACATCTTTGTCTAAAGGTAAATGCTGGAAGAGGTAAAGTTAATCTTTGGTTTTGTGGTTTTAAGAAACATAGATGTTGTCAAAGGTTAAGCCTGGAAGAGGCAAAAATCAACCCTTTGTTTTGTGGTTTTAGAAAACCTAGCTATCTTTGCCAATGGTTAAGCTTGAAGACAAAGTTTACTTTTGATTTGTGGTTTTAGAATACCTAGAATGTATTTGTGAAGGTTAAGCCTGGAAGAAGAGGCAAAGGTAACCTTTTGTGATGTGATTTTTAGAAACTTTTAACGCCTTTGCCGAGGGTTAAACTTGAAGGCAAAGTTAACCTTTGTTTTGTGGTTTTAGAAAACCTAGAATGTATTTGTGAAGGTTAATCCTGGAAGAGGCAAAGTTAACCTTTTTTAGTTGTGTGGATAGGCTAGTGCATGAGAACTAGCTTCATATCTTCTATGAAGGTAAACATTCATATGTGAGCAGCAGTTGCAACTTCATTTAGTGTTAAGTCAATTTGTCGCTTCAGAATAGGATTGATGTGACACTAGAAGTAGAATTCGGTTTTTACCCAATCACTACCTGAAGTATACAGAATTGTTTGAAAACAGTAAAGCCCTTAATCTGCTATTAGTAGTGGGTAGTCTTTTCCTGAACCAAAAAGAAAAGAGCAATTCTTTAGGCTCTTGTTTAAATCCTGGGTTTTAATATTTTGGGGAGCATGAAGGTACAGATTTTGTATGGAGCGTACCTTTATATCGTAAAGGTATTTATTTTGAGTGACTGTCGTTTGATAAGGCTTTTGGACCCAGGCACAGGGGTCCCTTATACTGCTTGCGTTTCATGCTGGCTGAATCGAAGCGGTTTTCTCCGCAAGGCTGCTCTTTGCTGCATATGTATGAGAGCCTTGCTCCCTGAATGGAATCCAACTTCTGGTGGTAGTAAAACCCACCAAGGATTCCAGATCAGGGGAGAATATTTTGGGTTTGATACAAGAAAGCTTTAGCTTGAAAGGTGAGCGGAATTTTGTCTTGCTGAACTACCCACCATCCTCTTTTAATGTGGGAATCAGCTAAATTTAACAGTAGGTAAGATTCATCTCATATAATATAAATTTTCACAATAAGATTTATTATTTGGATACTTACCTACTGTTAAAGTAGACCCACCCAGCCTCCCCACAACTTAGTGGGCTGTCAAGGAGAATTCTGACAAGAGCTAAAACATTCAAAACACACCTGGTGGAGAACAGGTAAACTAGACAGTCATCCGGGCAGCCATTTGATTTTTTTTTTAATGCCGACTCGCCTAATCGGCGGGGAGATATAGCTAAATTTAACAGTAGGTAAGTATCCAAATAATAAATTTTATTATGAAAATATATATTTTTTTCAACTTATAACCTGTTTGTGTACAGATGAAAAAATTCAAAATCAGAATTACATGGAAGAATATGTTCAAACAGAGTATCCAAATGTCCTTTAAAGGATGATAAGGAATTAATAAAAGATCATGGATTCTGATTACAGATTTGATGAAAAAGAACTGTTCTTTTTGAAGTGATATGACAAGAGCATATTCACAATTGCAAGCAAGTATCAATGTGCCAACCCTATTGGAAATGTAAAATGATGGTCAACCAGCCATAGAAAAGAAATACTTGTTCCTCAACTATTTCTCATTTCCCAAAAAGGCAGTTCCTTGGTTATTGCAGGGGGTTCTGTTCCTGACGGCATGACAATAACCAAAAATTGGCGATAATAGCACTGATAATGGTGATCTGCACCGCTGTTTAGTGGGGACCAGTGCTAATAACTGGGGATTGGTGCATATTATCAGCACTGAAAATCCAGTTAATATTGTTGTCACTAGACAAGCTCCGTAAAACTTGATTACCGATAACCTGGGAATGCTGCCTGTATAATGAGTAGTATATGGTAGGACTGAATCATTTACATTGACTTATTTAGACTAATCACATTAGTATTTTATGTAATAAGTTGTAATTTAGTTTATTCACAGTTTTCATTGATACTGTGATGATTTATTCTTGGACTGTTTACAGTTTTGCAAATGGAAATCAGGTTACCATGACGGTGCTAGATTTTAGGAGATCAGTTAGGGTAGAATATCACGACAGGCCAACCCTCATCACGGTGGACGGGTTTTATTCACTCGATATTTAATTGGTGAAACATGAATACAATTGCAACTCTAAGCATACCATTTAAAAGACTGAAGTTTCGTCACATATTGTGATATATGAAAAGCCCCATACGAATTAAAATAAGCATGTGAGCTCTTCGTAAAATATGTTTTCAAGGCAGTTTTGAAATCCAATATGGCGGCTACGTTTTGCATGGACGGTTCTCATCAGTGACGGCCACCATCTTTCCCCAGCCTTCCCAGTACTCATTTGAACAATGTTAGCGTATGTATGTAACGTTTATTGATCTTACTCAAGATTGCAGTTGTAATCAGCACAATAAAACAACATTTTGTTGCCTATATTAGTGAAAGTATGAAACTTGTTATTCCCGGGGTTATGGTTGGAACTGAATTCATTCTTACCTTGTAATCAGTGGTTTTATCCTTACTGCCATCACAACTGAAACTCCACAGTGCTTATTTGATTGTAATTATACACATTTTGGTCTTAATTCACTCCACAGTGCACTCGAACCACATTGCTGTTCGTGTTTCCTAAGCACTCACTCCGTAAACAAAGTTACGAGCAGCAGACGACAACACTGATTATGAGATGCAAAGCTTTATTCCCTTAATTGTTTACTTTACTCAATATTTAGTTTAACTCTACTTCAAAATGTTTATTTAATTCATGTCCATTATCCCTTTTTTGCAACCAAATTAACCCCCCAAAATTACAAATGTTTCGGATGTATACTTACGAGCAGACGACGTGAGGAAAAATGGCTCATCGTTGCCAATCTAGTGGAGCGTCACACATACGCCGATGCATTTACAAACTGTTTCGATGAATTCTAGTTGTCATAGTAATGCAGTAATGATAAAATTGCTCTAATATGTATATATACTACAAATAGATACGCTAATTTCACTTACAGTGGGGCCTCGTTATCCACGGGGGATAGGGCCCAGAACCCCCCCGTGATAAGTAAATACCCGTGTTATCCTGATACCCCCCTCAAAAATTGCTTAAAACTGCCTACTTTAATAGTTAACCCACCCAAGACCACTATTCCAATGTTTATAACTGCCTACTTTAGTTCAAACACCAAATATGTTTTCAACTATCACCTAAAACTAAATTCAAGACAGTTTTAAAGTTATTGTACAAAATTAGCCTTAAAAAATAAATGTTGTATATGTACTACTGTACATATGTAGCCTACTAGCCTAGGGATTACAGCTAGAAGCCTACATACGCATGGTGGGCCTCTTTTTTTTTTACAAGGAAAGAGAGGATGAGTGGTAAGAACTATCAAAATATGTAAATCATATGGGTACTCACCAACAATCTATGTTGATAAAAGATGGCGACGATTTTGCAGTGCAATTCAGTAATATAATAACGATAATGCTACCAACAGTATGCAGCGAAACATCTCTTCCCTTCGTCACAACACGTTAATACTAGTATATTCCACGTAAAAACCTTCATCTGACCTTTAGGCGTCTTTCCCATAAGAGTAAAAGAATCAGGGCTTTTGGATGCCACATAATTAACTCGTTTATATGGGTACAATTTAAAGAACGCGCCGCACACCACATTTCATAACAACAACAAACAAACGTTTGTAGGCCAGTGTTGCCAACTGGGAATGGGAATTTCTTGCTAGATTTTGTTCCATAAAAGGCTAAAAAAAATCACATACCGTATATACTCGAATAACGTGCAATCTCCCATATCGTGCGACCCCCTAATTTTCACCAATAAACAGTGGTTTTGTGTTTTGTCATGTATCTCATGTATCATGCAAGTTCATAAGGTTGGTGGTTTAGCCTGCTAATGGCCGAGTCATTCAGATGTGTGCTGATGCTAGTCAATTTACGGTAATTTTCTTATTAATCTCGAGAATTGAATAGAAAATCTCAAGATTAAAAAAAAATCCCAAGATAATAAAATAATTGTAAAAATAACACGCCTTGGAGTCCTTAATCATTCTTCCCTCTCTCTCTCCCCCCTCCAACCCTCTCTCAGTCTCTCTCTCTCTCTCTCTCTCTCTCGCATTTCTCTCTCTCTGCTCTCTCTCTCTCTCTCTCTCAGGAATAAATACGTACGTACTGTAATTTGCAGTAAATGTGTAGACATTGTGTGCGTGTTTAAAAAAATGTGCAGTACACACACATTCCGATGTTTCGGTTTTTGGAATTTTTCAGATTTCGGAAATGTGAGGTCAGATGCATAATAAAACAAACACCACTACTGCAGCAAAAACATTTTTTCCCTTTATGTTTTTCATTATTGTTATTTATTAATTACAGTTTATTTAAATAAATATTAATATAATACTGTTAAATGAATGTGAGATAATTAAGATCACCTATAATAAAATAGTGGGACAATTAATACCATATGTTCACTAATAGGTATTATTTTCAAAACAAACATTCCGTAAAACACAAAAAATATATGTACATAACAATCAAAATATAATAATGTTTTGCAGTTCAACTTGTGAATTTTAACAATAAGTATGACTATATAATATATTTTACCATATCGATCTTGAAGTTGAAGAGTCGTAAAATTCTGAGGATGGTCCGGGAAAAGGATTTGTACTTTGTGATTACGTATCGCTACAATACCATGTGGTATTTTCATACCACTATATTGATGACGCATCGCTACGACACACTGGTGTTTTTCATACCACTATACGTTAAAGTTAAAAACATGACATAGAATCGACTTTGCGACTTCGTTCACTTTGATATTTTTAACGATACAATAACTATCATTTGTACTACTAAAACCATCTTCACATAAGTAATTTTTCGTAAGATATGTGTTGTTGCAAAAGCTAGCTTATACATAAAAGGCTTTTATAATTTAAGTCATCTTAGATATACATATGCACCCAAACTTATTGTGGGGAAATTTACTACTGTTTCCTCGGGTATTGAAATACTTTAGCATCATTCAAACACTTTAATAATATAATGCATAAATACTAGGCTATACATATTTACATCGTATACAAATACTACATACAGTTATATACACATACTTTTATATACAAAGTTAACAGTTATATACACATACTTTTATATACAAAGTTAACAGTTATATACACATACTTTTATATACAAAGTTAATCATATGAGTAGTGATCAGACGACAGCTGTGCACTGGACTACGTAGTACGTACGTACTACTTGGAAGATAAAACGAACAAAAATTTTGTTGTTGTTAGTCGCCGGGATAGATTAACATTTTTCCAGAGATTAAAAAGCTGAATTTTGTTTTGAAGGTATGTCAACCGCGATATTATATTATTGTTTTCACGAAGGAATAATTATATAAAGAAAATTATTGAGTAATTTTTGCCGTCAGCAGTCAGAAAATCACGAACATGGTAACGTTCAAACCTAGTGCCATCCATGGCGTATGTCTATAAATAGATCAGAAGCAGAGGGCAGTCATTGGATAACAGATCTCCATGGCTACCAACCAACCAATCAGGTGTTAGTTATACTACTCTGTAATTTCTTAGAATGAACGTTTACACACACGAAGCTAACGATGATGTATGTGTTTTGCATACAGTACGTAGTTTTATTTTTTATTTTTAGTGTAAGTATTTTACTGATTTCATGAAGAATAGAATGATTCCTTCTCATTACTTTGAATGCAAAATGGCTTGAAGATTCTTCCGCAAAAAGAAGAGAAAAAAAATTCCTTAGAAGATGATACCTATTTACTAACGCGGTTGACATACCTTCAAAACAAAATTCAGCTCTTTAATCTCTGGAAAAATGTTAATCTATCCCGGCGACTAACAACAACAAAATTTTTGTTTGTTTTATCTTCCAAGTAGTACGTACGTAGTCCAGTGCACAGCTGTCGTCTGATCACTACTCATATGATTAATTTTGTATATAAAAGTATGTGTATATAACTGTTAACTTTGTATATAAAAGTATGTGTATATAACTGTATGTAGTATTTGTATACGATGTAAATAGTATGTATAGCCTAGTATTTATGCATTATATTATTAAAGTGTTTGAATGATGCTAAAGTATTTCAATATCCGAGGAAACAGTAGTAAATTTCCCCACAATGAGTTTGGGTACATATGTATATCTAAGATGACTTAAATTATAAAAGCCTTTTATGTATAAGCTAGCTTTTGTAACAACACATATCTTACGAAAAATTACTTATGTGAAGATGGTTTTAGTAGTACAAATGATAGTTATTGTATCGTTAAAAATATCAAAGTGAACGAAGTCGCAAAGTCGATTCTATGTCATGTTTTTCCTAAACGCATTGACTTAGAGGAGAACGTTATTTTGGTTGTTTTATCACTGGCACAACCCCATAACAATGCAGTGTATGTATGATAATTCTAAACTATTATTCAGTACCAAAATAACGATTATATTTTGTATTGAAAATTAATGTTACGTATATTCCAAACATTATTACTACGTAGCATGAATAGTACTATAAAAATTTCGAAAGATAATCTTGCTGTGAACGCTACCATAATTTGATTTTCATATACGTACGTACATTTTGTCAGCTGGCTGGCCTCGCATAGATAAAATTGATTTCACTGATATGGAATTACTCCACGAATACCCTTTTTATTATGAAGATATGACGATAATATATAAGGTAAAAAATGCTTTTATGTATTTCGTTTACGCTTCGTCGCCAATAACAAACAGCAATACTTACGATAATCTATGACAAATAGCGTTTGTATGACTTCATTGTTCAGAGAAGTTATATACGAATACTGCCAAAATAATAATGAAGTTCGAATTAATTTTAGCCTTAATGTTATTACTACTGTAATTACACTACCACTACTATTAAAATTTCTAAAAGTTTATCAAAACAAAAAATGTCGCTTTGAACGCAACCGTATACATAAACCATTTTCGTACGTAAAGGTATATGCTTACATTTTGTGGCTGGCCACTCCGACGATAAGTTGAGTGCAATGATGTGGAATTATTCTTCGAATAGGCTATTTATTATGAAGATATGACTATAATATATATGGTAAGAATGGTTTTATTACCTTTATTGTCAGTTAATATCATAATGTGAATGTTTGTGTACGTTGGTGGTTATCGCACTGCAACTACGCTTAGCCTACCAATGAACGTCGTACATAAACCGTGAATAGGCTATTTATTTCGAAGATAGGACAATAATATATTAGGTGAGAATGGTTTTATTACCTTTATTGTCAGTTAATATCATTATATGATTCTTTAAATGAATGTTGGTAGTTATCGGACCACGGCCGAGGGTTAGCCTACCGAAAAACATCGCATACGCAACACAACAAACCCGTGATGCAGCGATTCATACCAGTGATGTAACATGAGAAACGGTCCAAGAAAAAACCCGTGATTAACTGGATCCGTGAATACTGATCCGTGAATAAGCGATGCCCCACTGTATTTCCCCGGTTTTGTGTAAGTCTTATACCTAGTTTGGAGGGTAAACACATACCAATTGACAACACTGATAAACAATTGAAGAGCGCAAAACGCCGCAAAGAATGCCGTAGTCCCCTTGAATAAGTACGAATAAGTGCTGGTAAGAGGTGGGTTTACGATTGTTGTGATGAAAGTGCCCCAGCGTCTATGGGTACAAGTGGTGTGCAGATTTAGCACATGAAATGGGAAGTTTGTTGACACAAGCGACTCCGTAAACATCAAGATAGCGTCAATCTTCGAAACATTTTTAGTTGTAAGTAAAAATTTTTAAAGCGTTTTGGTGAGATTTCCACTGCAGTAGGCCACCCTTTTCAGTACCCTCTGTTTAAATCTTAAAATTTGGCCTTAATTTCTAACTTTGGAGAAAATACTTACTTCGAAAGGAGAGTAGAGGTCTTTAGCTCCGTTTTTCACCACAAGAAGTCGCGACTGATGCCCATCTCCGGTGTCAGGACGCGTTATAATGTACTTTTTCGGAGGGTGGCTAGGTGTTGATTGTAGGTGGCCTGCTTGGCCTGCTGTGATATTCTACCCTATAAGAACTCTTGCTGCTCGCCTTGGATTCTGATCCTAAAATTTATGGATGGCCAAAAGCATTATCTTTAAAAGTAATCCCAGAAATTAGATTTTATTCAGTGTGACACATTCTTGATTGAACAAAGGGGGAAGGCAACGGAAATGCACTTATACAAGAAAAAAGTTTGAAAACAATGCTTAAAATGTAATGATGGTTTTCACATTGGCAAATGTTTTAACAAATGACATTCAAGGTAACTCTATTGTGAGAACCTTGTTTCTTGAATGTAAGTACCCCAAGTGCCCATGGTCCTAAAGAAAGGACCAAAATTTAAATTATTATTTTTATTAAACTATTATGACAAATTTTTTTACATATCTATTATAGAATACCGTAGTGGTGTAAAAGAAGAATTTTTTTTTTTTTTTTTTTTTTTTTTTTTTTATAGAAAATGTTAAGAAAAATTTTTTGGCATTAATGGGTTAAGCCATGATGGTGTATAACACTTTAGGTAGAAGTTAAATGGCAAGCCTAAGAAGTACAGTTACAGTACTGATGTATTCCAAGTCTGAAGTACCAGAAACTTCCATAGTTCATAGTTTATCAATTACATTTTTTACAGATGAACCACGCTATGAAGGTCGAACGATGGAAGTAGACCACTGGATGAGATTGATTGAAGAGTCTATGTCTGATGTTATTAGTCAGCTGGATCCAAATTTGATAGAGTCTTCAGCAGGTATGTTATATGTTTCTTGTCCTCTGTTCTCATAGGAGGAATCTTGGTCAGTTGCTGGTAGTTAAAGTACTTGTCATCTGTGACATTGGGTGTTGGGGAAATTTCAGTCTTAGCGTGGAAGTTATTTTGTAGTGAATCATGAGGCCACCACGTTTGTAATTGTATCGCAAGAGGTGGTCTTCATCTCTCCTTGACTTCATAAGAAACAAGACGACAAGCCACAGCAGACCTAAAGGGAGCTTTGTGTGTCCGAGTACGAGTAAAGTTACGAAATGCATTCTAATAGAAGGAGAAAACTTAGATTCTCTTCTCCAAATATTTAAAGACAACCGAGACATACTCTCTATGTGGTCTCTTTCCACAACTAAATATGGATACAGCGAAGCATAATGTTGCAACAAACGTTGACCAGACTGAAAGAGTTTGTCCAATTCAAACTCTTCTTCCGCCAAAGGGCGACAGGAGGAGACAGCTGCCAACAGGAGGTAAACAAAAGTGTCTAAAGGATTGCTCACTCTGCAACACTTGGCGACAAGAAGCGACACTTGTCGATAGGAGGTGACAGCAGCTGAGCACTGTATTGCATCCAAGGCTCAATGAACGGGAGGTAGTCTTAAGCAACTTGGGAGTCAACTGAGGGAAAGATTGGGATGCGGGAGAGAGGAGTTATAATGACTCTCCTGCTTCGTCTGAAAGCGAAACAGCATTTTTGAAAGCATTCCTATGACATCGTTAGAAAGCTCCAAAGCTAGAATAATATCTAGCTTGGAGAGAACCTTAGATACTATAAACATTATAGACTTGAAAGAGAAACATTAATAGAGGCAGTAGTAAGAGACTTGCCAAGAGCTGAAGAAAAAGCAGCCAAAGAACGAACACAAGCATTATGACGAAGAAGAATATGCTAGCAGACGAGAATTTAGAATAATCAAAACGAGAGATCGGTTAAATCGTCGATTTGGGTCAACGTAATATCGGAATGTTTAAAACTCCCTACAGTCTATTATTATTTCAATAAAAATGTCTATAGTACTTATATATTTTTAAGGGGGCCGGCCAGAACCCACATATATGGGGTTATAGGGCAAAAAATGCAAAGTCATGGAAAAATACATGGAATTTTGTATGGCAATGGAGAATACATATATGAAATATTTAGTCAAAATTCCTCTTACTATCGTAGTTACAGGGTAATTAGTAAACATAACTCAGTAAGCCAAAAACATTAATCAGTACAAGAAAATGCAATATATATCCTGTTATCGTAAATTTTTATAATTATTGTCAAAGAAATTCTGAGCAATGGCATCTGTAGAGATTCCATGAGTTGCAGAAGGGAAGTCAGCTACCATCCACCTTTCAGTGCAAGCACAAACTTCATGTAGTATATACGTTAGAGTTTCACCTCTGACATTTGCTTGCTTTTATGTATGTTTATCTTTGTTTGGCAAGAATTTCATCATGCCAATGAGGAAAAGACAAGCAAAACATCTCGCTAACATACAGACGAAGAAAATTCGCTCTAGTATGATTACAGAATGTCATAATATACGTGATATTAGCATAGTTAGTGAAGAGAGAGAGGGAGGGGTGCATAGTAAGGAATGCCCCTGTCTTGCCTGATGCACACGTCACACTGTGCCCCAGGCTACGATCTTTGAGGTAAGCGATCTTCATTTATGATAAATAACAGTTTTGGTTTATTAATACCCAAAAAGGAATCGGAAACTCATAATAATCATGATTTATTAACATTGTCTTTGTAAAAATAGAGTACACGTTTGAGTTTCACCTCTTGACATTCTCTTGCTTTTACGTTTGTTTATCTTTGTTTCGGCAAGAATTTCATCATGCCAAAGAGGAAAATATAAGTAAAACATCTCGCTAACATACAGAAGAAGAAAATTCTCTATAATAAGCCGAGTTAGTGAAGTAGAGAGAGTGAGTTGAGTAGGACGGAGTGCCCTGTCTTGCCTGACGCAGTACCCCAGGCTACGATATATGAGCAAAGGGATCATCATTTATGATTAAATTATGGTAAATAGCAGTTTTGGTTTATTAATGCCCAAAAAGAAGTATACATTCATAATAATCCTTATTTATTAGCAATGTCTTTATAAAAATACAAAGGAAAACTTTGAACGCCTGTATTTCAAAAACTATACAGTGGTACCTTGAGATACGAAATTAATCCGTTCCGTGGCGGCCTTCGTATCATGAGTTTTTCGTATCTTGGAACACATTTTACATGTAAAATGGCTAATCCGTTCCAAGCCCTCCAAAAACACCCCATTAAATTTCATAATAAAGCTAAATTGACCTATAAACAATGAAATACTACAACAATTTGGACCATTCAATACCTAAATAAAGAATAAAAATGCAAAACCTGTAAATAAAGTGTATATTAGTGTACAAGAAATATTATTACTGTAACGTAAAATGTGGAAGCTTACCTTTTGAGTGAGGCTATCTCTGAAAGTGGCGGCAGAGGAGGAGGACGACAAACGGCAGATACGTACACTTAACTTTACGAAACACATAAAAAAATGTCAGAAAAACAAACTAAACTTTACAAACACATTAACAAAACTGTAACACTTAACTTTACAAAAAACTTAAAATAAAATTTATTTTATCTTTTTTTGATTTTTACATTTCTTTTTACTTTTTTATACTTTACGTAATTTCAATTTCTTCACCACCGAATGGATGCCAGTCCGTTTATGGAATTTTTCGAACCACCCATGAGAAGCCTTGAACTCTGGGGTTGCCGTTGATGTCCCCTCTCTGCCGTCGTCTTCGGCTTGGGCAATCAAATCGCCGAAAATAGCGCTGGCCTTCTGGCAGATTGCCGTCTCAGTTATCGTATCGCCATCGATTTCTTTGTCCTCGATCCATACAAGAAACAGCCTTTCCATTTCATTATGCACATGGCTCCTCTTGTTGGACAAAATAGTCACGCCCTTGGAAGGTGTAGCTGCTTTGATGGCTTCCTTCTGCTTAAGGATGGTGCCTATCGTCGACGGATTTCGGCCATATTCCTTAGCGATCACACTCAACCGCAAGCCAGCTTCATACTTTTTTTATTATCTCCATTTCTGGGCTCAGCTCGTGTCGGCCTATGAAATATCCTTAAGTTCATTATTTCTAGGTAAAATTAACCTAAAATTACCAGAGAAAAAATAAAATCAAGAAAATGTCAGTAAAACTGACTCGCTCACTCTATAAAAGAAGTGTCGGTATGGAAATAGGGGCGAGTGGGATCACTAGCATGAGTCATTTGCCATTTAGACCTTCCAACATAAAATCCCCACCTGAGAGAGCTGATACTAAAGGGTGATGCGACTGCTACTACTACTACTACCGACGCCACGCGGACAGCATCGCCCCTAGCGGTCATCCTTAATCTTTAGCTCTACAACGCTAGGTGCTTCTTTTTCACTTGTGTTGTTTTTCGCTGGATTTTATCCCTAATTACGATGGAACGTGCTGCAATTGCTTCGGCTAAGTTAAGTGCCTCATAAGTAGTATTTTTTGGTATTCCAGTCTTCCAGGGACCAGTATTTTCCTTTTTATAGGTCATATACGGTCTCCCGGTTGACTCGTGGCGGCCTTGTGCCGCCTCGTGTTGTTAAGATTTCCCGGTCTCCCATACTGGGACATCTTATGCTTATGGGCTTTTTATATTTACGTTCATCGTTTTATTACATCGATTTTATAGTTAGGACACAGCCCTTTTACCATTTTTCTCTTAGTTTGGTATTTAGGGCTATACTGTGTTTTCTGGCCCAGCATCCCAGCTCTTGCTCTTCATCGGCTACTGCTGGCTCCGAGTAGTCGACTGTTCTTCGGATCAGTTCGCCTCCTCCTGGGCTTCTTTTTCTTTTACTAAAAGTGTCTTCTTTCTTTTACGATGTATTATTTATCAGTGTTATTTAGGGTGTTAGGCTAGCCTAGGTGCTTTGTGCCATGTGTTGGTACAGGCTGGTTCACGTGGCCCCTCTGTGGTTGTGTTGCTATCGCGGCTTAGGCCACCTACGTTCATGTGTCCCTTTAGCACCTTACCCTCCCCCTTCCCTCCCTACCATGTGATAGGGAGGGGTCTGGTGGATCTCCTTGGTTGTCACGACAACCACCGTAGCCTACCTCCCTCTCTCCTCCGAGGTGGCCAGGAGTTTCGTACCAGCTGGGGCCTAGGGCGACCACTTGTCTCGGGTACCGGGTTACCGAGCGGGTAGTAGTAGGGACAAAGGGGGGGGGGTGGGTAGGCCAAACCCCCCCCCCCCCCCCTCTCTCTCTCTCGTCCGCCGTGTTCACGCCGGGATTCCCCCCCACCATATTTTCCCCAGTCCCAACCCTTCCCCTACCTTAACGGACGGAGCCCCCGCTGAAGCCGGGAGCCCCTTCGGTTATAGGTCCACCTGGCTCCGCCAGTGGGCGGGGTGGGAATTTACTAGTGGTCTGTTTGCTTGCCTACTATATCCTGTTTTTCGCTACCGGAGGAGAGCTCGCTCCTTACCCGGGCACTCCTCTAGTAGACCGAAAGTGTTACACCTCATTCTATACGGATATACCCTTACTGATACGATGACTTTTAGTTTTCAATTTAATTTTATGTACTATCTCCGTCGTTCTCCGTCGTGGTTTCATGGCTCCTCACCACACCTGGTTGGAACCTTTTTCCTGTCTCCGGCGTAAGCCTCAGACCCCCACCAACCGCCTAGCTAACCACACGTATTACGGCGGGGCTCTAGTTTAATCTAACTTACATGCTCCGGCATGCAGCGGAGTCTATGTTAGGCTGTAAGTGTGCACTCTGATACTCATGTATCTCTCCACTTACAGGCTACCAACTGCCAGGTTCCAGGTTGCAACGCTACGTTGTACGACCCCTGCGCCCATGAAGAGTGTAGGACCCATGCCCCGTGTGCCACTAACCACAACGGAATGATCGTTTGGCACCCGGAGGCATGCACCATCTGCTATGACCTCGTGAGTCAGCTTTTGGGTGGGGTAAGTTAACTCCTGGACATTTTTTCTTCTTATCAATCACTAACCCTTAGTTTTAAGCTTCTTTAAACCGTATCTCTGCCGCTAGAAGCTTCATATCGCCTTCTCTTACAGGCTGCCGCCGTGAAGGAAGTCGCTCTGGCAACCCTGAAAGCTTGGGTGGGCGGCTTCGGGAAGAACGCCGCCAAGGGCCAGCCTTATATGCTAGACAAGAAGCTGGCCGTCCAGATCTTCCCCGGAGGCAAGGCGACGGGGTATGTGGACCCCATCTCGGCAGCCCCACTCATAGCTTCCGTGCAGCAGGCGTTTGGGTCCGTCTCGACGCAGGAGCCGGTCCCAGATGTGGCCAACCTGGACCTTAATCTCGAGCCTATGGCGGTAGGTGCGGAGGATTTGTTGGTTGAGGTAGGTGTGTCGGGCGCTCAAGGTCTACCCTTGTGCGCTCCTGGATCTTCTTCCCCTGTCCCTTCTTCTTCTTCCTTCCAAGGCTTCACGGGATCTGAGATCCCTGCTCGTTCTCCCGTTCTCTCTGTACCCCCGAAGGTGAAGGGACAGAGAGAACAGAAGACCCTACATAAGTCGACTTCTAAGAAGTCGTCGTCTTCTTTGGCTAGGAAGTCTACGACTTCCTATGCAGATGCGGTGAAAACGAAGCCTAGCTCTTCCTATTCAAAGAGCTCAAGAAGCAAGGCTTCTAAGGAGAAGGCTCGCGCTCCGGCCGAGCCAATGCCTTCTCCGGCATCTACCGGATCTACTCCGGTAACTCCTGTTGGGGTGGCGGGACCTAGCTCTTTTGATCCCACCACTTTCTCAGCGGTAGTGATGCAACAAGTGGGAGAAATGGTTGGCTCTCTTGGTACCAAGTTTGAGCAAATGTTTGCCCAGCTGTCCAGTACGATCAACCAATCTGGTCAGTCCATCCAAGAACTCTCTAACCGAGTTAGAGAGCATGACGACCGCTTTGCTGGCCTCAGTCAGGCCCCTCAGACAAGCTCCCCTGTAGCAGGTACTGGTCTCCTACAGCTACCTCCTTATGAATCCCTACCAGCCTTCTCTATGGATAATCCCTGGAGAGGAGAGTGGCCGCTTATGCCCCCTTCAAGGATGGCATGATTTCGATCCCGGAGTGTGGAACTAGAAGGATTGAGGACTTCGAGTTCTATCCTCCCGGACTGACTCAGCCTTTCATAGGGTATGCTAGGCTGACGGTAACTGCTCTCAATAGAGAGGATAAGATCTCCAGAGAGACTGTGCTATATAGTAGGGATCATGCACAGAGGGATTGGGTTCACTGCCTGGAGGATTGGGACTGTACCAATACCAAACTCCAGGCATTCAAGAGCCCCTTTACTATCTTCGCTACGGAGGAGGAGGCTTCTCTTCCGTTCGCTACTAAGGTAGTAGAAGCGACTCTACAGGCAGTCCTGAAAGACGAGCCCATGCCACAGTTGAGGGAGGCGGAATCTACATCTCCGCTCTTTCCGTCCTTCGGAGAATTGTGGGAGAACCTACCTGCCACTTTCTCAGTAGGTAAGCTGAAGCCAGACTGCGCGATGGATCAGTTTGGCGAGAAGCTCCCGAGACTGCCTGATAGCCTTATTCAGGCAGAATTCGATGCCCGCACAAGATTTGGGAGGTCTCTTAACTCCCGTATCATTATGGAGATGGCTGCCCTGTCCTATGCTACGGAACCGCTGTTCAAAATACTGGCTAAATCCCAGCTCCAGACGGTTCAAGCCGATGCCTTTGACTTCTTCTTAGCCAGAAGGAACTGCCGAAAGCATGTCTTGCAGGAGGCAACTATTAGGCATGAGCCTAATAGACTCCTAGCTTCCAGCATGTGGGGTGCGGACCTCTTCCCAGAAGCCTATGTGAATGAGGTGCATCACGAGGCTGCTAGGCTTAACCAGAGCCTTAGAGCCAGATGGGGCATCTCTTCTAAGAGGAAGCAAGAGAGCGCCCCTGCTGCTGGTAAGAAGTTAAAGAAAACGGGTAGGAGATTCCAACCCTATCAAAAACAGCAGCAACAACAACATTTCGTTCAGGCCGTCCCAGTTACACAACAGGGACAGCCGTCAACCTCAAAGCAGACACAGCCCATTCTCCTGTTGTCTCCTCAAAGCCAACCTTCGACCTCATACGCAGTCTCGCCAGCCTTCAATTCGATGTATGAAAGCCAGGCCTACCCAACCTTCAACAGGTTTTCTAGGGGGAGCAGAGCGAGAGGTCACTTTCGCCAGCGTGGCACAGGAAGAGCTGCAAGAGGCAAGCACTTCAGAGGAAGGCGCGGAGGTCAACCCGCTCAACAACAGTGAGGCTCCCCAGGTAGGAGGGAGGCTGTTCCTCTTCCGTCACAGGTGGGGGTTCAGCAAATGGGCACAGAGCATCGTGTCCAAAAGGATTGGGTTGGAGTTGGATCAAAGATCCTCCTCCAAACAAATCATTCTATCAAATACCATCAAAGGAGTTGACAGATTATGCGGAGGAACTCCTTCAGAAAGGAGCTATTGCGAGAGTCAAGCATCTAAAATTTCAAGGTCACTTGTTCAGCGTGCCAAAGAAAGGCTCAACAAAAAGAAGGGTAATCTTAGATTTGTCAAAGCTAAACTCTTTCATTCGTTGCGACAAGTTCAAAATGCTCACCATCTCGCAGGTACGGACCTTACTTCCCTGTGGGGCCGTCACAACCTCTATCGATCTTACAGACGCATACTATCATATCCCTATAGCCAGACACTTCCGTCCATTCCTAGGCTTCAAACTAGGAAATCAGAAGTTCTCATTCAAAGTGATGCCCTTCGGTCTGAATGTAGCCCCCAGGGTATTCACGAAAATAGCAGAAGTGGTAGTTCAACAGTTGAGAACACAAGGGATAATGGTAGCAGCGTACCTCGATGATTGGTTGATCTGGGCACCAACGGTCGTGGAATGCCTCAAAGCCACGAAGAAGGTAGTACAATTTCTGGAACATCTGGGGTTCCAGATAAACAAAACTAAATCCAGACTCACTCCGGAGTCTCGTTTTCAGTGGTTAGGAATCCAATGGGATTTGTCCTCCCACAATCTGTCAATTCCAGTGGTCAAAAGAAAAGAAATAGCCAAGTCTGTGAGGCAATTTCTCAAAAGCAAACAAACGTCAAGGAGAAACCAGGAAAGAATCCTAGGTTCTCTTCAGTTTGCCTCAGTGACAGACATCCTCCTGAAAGCAAGGCTGAAAGATATAAATCGAGTTTGGCGATCGAGAGCAAACGTCAAATCTCGGGACAAGTTGTCAGTAATTCCACAGATCCTTCGCAATCAGCTCCGTCCATGGACAAAAGTGAAGAATCTTACCAAATTGGTACCCCTTCAATATCCCCTTCCGGTGTTAACCATTCACACGGATGCCTCCCTGTCCGGTTGGGGGGATATTCTCAATTCAAGCAAGTTCAGGGGACTTGGTCCGTTCAATTCCGCCAGCTCCACATAAACGTTCTGGAAGCAATGGCAGTATTTCTTACCCTGAAGAGACTCCTTCCCCCAAAGAAGTCTCATCTAAGACTAGTTTTGGACAGTGCAGTGGTAGTACATTGCATCAACAGAGGAGGTCCCAAATCCAAACACGTGAATCATGTCATGATAGCCATCTTTGCTCTAGCAGACAAGCACAGATGGCATCTATCTGCCACCCACTTGGCAGGGGTAAGAAATGTGATAGCGGACGCACTGTCCCGGTCAGTCCCTCTGGAGTCAGAATGGTCCCTAGACGACAGGTCATTCCAGTGGATATGCCAGAGAGTCCCAGGTCTCCAAGTAGATCTCTTCGCCTCACAAGCGAACCACAAGCTCCCTTGCTATGTGGCCCCCAACCTGGACCCTCTGGCTTATGCCACGGACGCCCTGTCGTTAGACTGGAATCAATGGAAGAAAATCTACGTATTTCCTCCAGTGAATCTTCTTTTGAAAGTCTTGAGCAAGCTGAGGACTTTCAAGGGACTAGTAACTCTGATTGCTCCAGATTGGCCAAAAAGCAACTGGTATCCTCTGCTTCTGGAATTGGGTCTCCGACCTCAACGGATTCCCAATCCCAAGCTGTCGCAATCAGTACAAATGAGGACTGTGTTCGCTTCCTCAGGAATTCTTCAGACCCTAACTTTATGGACTTCATGAAGTTTGCAGCTAAAAAAGATGCTAACATTGATCCACAAAACATCCTCTTTCTAGAATCAGATAAAAGAGAGTCAACTATTAGACAATATGACTCAGCTGTTAAAAAATTAGCATCTTTCCTGAAAGAATCAAACACTACAACCATGACAGTTAACTTAGCTATATCCTTTTTCAGATCCTTGTTTGAAAAAGGCTTAGCAGCTAGCACTATTACTACTAATAAATCGGCTTTGAAGAAAATCTTTCAGTTGGGTTTCCAAATAGACTTAACAGAATCTTACTTTACGTCTATTCCCAAAGCCTGTGCTAGACTTAGACCTTCTCAAAGGCCTACTTCAGTTTCATGGTTCTTAAATGATGTCCTCAAACTAGCCTCAGATACTGACAACTCGTCTTGCACATTCATATTTTTGTTAAGCCTGGCTTCAGGAGCCAGAATTTCAGAACTGTCGGCTCTATCCAGAGATGCGGGTCATGTAGAATTTCTCCCCTCAGGAGAAGTTCTACTTTCTCCGGATCGCAGCTTTTTAGCTAAAAATGAGGATCCCCTTGCAAGGTGGGCCCCTTGGAAAGTCATCCCACTTCCGCAAGATCCTTCTCTTTGCCCAGTATCAACTTTAAGAGCCTTTCTATCTCGTACATCCTCTAGATCCTCAGGTCCTCTCTTTATGAGAGAAAAAGGTGGCACTTTATCAGTGAAAGGAATCAGACAACAGATCCTTTACTTCATTAAACAAGCCAACCCTGAATCATTTCCAAAAGCACATGATATCAGAGGAGTAGCCACCTCAATTAATTATTTCCAACATATGAATTTTGAGGATCTTAAAAAGTATACTGGATGGAAATCACCGACAGTCTTTAAACGTCATTACCTGAAGTCCTTGGAATCTTTAAAATTTTCAGCAGTAGCAGCGGGAAACATTGTTTCTCCTGATACTGCACAGTAGTTGTAGTATAGATCCAGGTCTCCTTTCTACCTACCTCGTCCAACATGCCTCACCCTATTGCCATGCTTCTCGGGATACTCTAGCCTTAGCCGCTAGAATCGTATTGGTGGAATGCCCCTTATTTTTTTGCTAGGGACATCCACGTTGTGTACATATAATGTACTTCAGTGTTTCTACCCTTATTTTTATGCTAGGGTAGAACACAATGAGTTTGTATATTTTGTAAATATTTAAATTAAGTGAATCATTCTATATTGTTCTTTTGCCATTACACTATTATGTATCACTATGTCTAGTATAAGCTAATTTTAAGTACTTTATATTGATTTGCTATCTTTACCCTGCCATTGTTTAGTATAAGCTAGCTTTAAGTACTTTTGTTTGTATACTGTAATGTTTCTTGATTCACTTATATTATATTACTTTTTTACTATTGGGTTTCATTGTCCTTTATTCCATCTTGTCTGTTTCTCTGGTACTATTTCATAGGCCGACACGAGCTGAGCCCAGAAAAGGGATTTTGACGTAGGAAAAATCTATTTCTGGGTGATTGGCTCGTGTCACCCTATGAAATATCCTTAAGTTCATTATTTCTAGGTAAAATTAACCTAAAATTACCAGAGAAAAAATAAAATCAAGAAAATGTCAGTAAAACTGACTCACTCACTCTATAAAAGAAGTGTCGGTATGGAAATAGGGGCGAGTGGGATCACTACCACGAGTCATTTACCATTTAGACCTTCCAACATAAAATCCCCACCTGAGAGAGCTGATACTAAAGGGTGATGCGACCGCTACTACTACTACTACCGACGCCACGCGGACAGCAGCGCCCCTAGCGGTCATCCTTAATCTATGAACATCTTGTCCTGTAGGGTGGGTAAAAAGAAATAGGGTGGGTTTCATAGGGCGACACGAGCCAATCACCCAGAAATAGATTTTTCCTACGTCAAAATCCCTTTTTTGTCTCCATAGAAAGCATTCTCTTCTTTCTGTGAACTTCAGCAACTTTCTTGGGACCCATGACTCTATGTACTGTACGTAATTAAGTTACGTTCTCACAACACGATAAAGTAGCACAACACGATTATATGTACTGCAACGAAATCACTAACGAATTTACGTTACTAAACGAAATCGTTGGACCGAACGAATGCCGATTGCGTACGGTAAAGTTTCGGATGCGGAGTGGCCGAGCTAAGGCACGCCAACACGTACGTATAGAAGATGCATGATGGGAGGTATGCTGTCCAATTAGAGAGAAGGATCTCATGGCTTGGCTAGCATCAGGAACCAATGGGAGAGCAGGAGGATGGTGGCGAGTCTACTATAACTAAGATGGCGGCGTGAGTTTCAAAATTGTTATCGGGCGAATCTCGGACTTTCAGAAACCTTTCGTATCTTGAAAACTTTTCATATGTAGAGCAGTAAAATTTTTCGTGTTAGCTTTCGTATCTCAAGTTTTTCGTAAGTTGAGCCTTTCGTATCTCGAGGTACTACTGTACATATTGACCTTCAAATTCTATCTTCTCACTTAGTTTTAAAGCTATAGCATTGAAATTT
Source organism: Macrobrachium nipponense (assembly GCF_015104395.2). Taxonomy (NCBI): domain Eukaryota; kingdom Metazoa; phylum Arthropoda; class Malacostraca; order Decapoda; family Palaemonidae; genus Macrobrachium; species Macrobrachium nipponense. Next base: position 92,078,185 of record NC_087206.1, read on the forward strand.
GGTATATAGCTTAGAAATACATTATAGAACAATCAATAGAGCCCTTTTTTCCAATTTTTGTTTCGTCTTTTTTTTTTTTTTTTTTTTTTTTTTTTTTTTTTTTTTTTTATATAAATTTTTTTTTCCCTGATTTATAGGGTTTATTTTTTACCATAATGAAAAATTCATATCTAGCAAAAAATGACTTTTAGGAAAAAAACTTTATTTGATTGGAGGTCTACATCATGTCTATATATGATAGTAATCCCAGGTCTTAATATTAAATATCAAGGGAGGAGGTAGAGTTTGAAAAATGGTTATTTTCGGGATAAATCGCCCTGGCATCACAAAACCGAAAGTCAGAGGCGAAAATCATATGTGGTTTGGAAATGTCCCAAGTCACCTTGTTAAGTGGTATGAATGTCAAAGTCCTGTCCTTAAAAAATGTTATTAGCCGGCTGGCCCCATTACAGTGGTCCCCCCGTATTCACGGGGGATACGTACCAGACCCTCCCGGGAATAGTTAAAACCCGCGAATGTTTGGAACCCCTATAAAAATGCTAAAAACGGCCTATTTTGTTAGTTAAAACTCAAAATCCCACTAAAAATGTTCATACTTGGTTTTTTAATAGTTTCATCACAAAAAGTGCATTTTATGATGAAATTCATCAAAAATACTAGGAATTTGTGAATGTTTATCATAGAAAAATACTGCGAATGCACGAATTTTCCGCGAATAATACGGGGAAGCGTTCCCGAGAGAAATCGGCGAATGTGTTAGTCCGCGAATCTGGAGAACGCGAATACGGGGGTCCACTGTAATCCTAAGCATGCTAACACCTCAAACAAGGCGCCGATGATGGCAGAATGCAAATAGGGAGCGAAAATTAACATTTACCAAAACGGTCCTTAGGCTAATGTGTTAAACGAGATTCAGACTGTGAAAAGGGCAAGTAGTTATTGGAGAGCACAGAAACCCATCGTCCCGAGAACTGACCCAGTTTCCAAGTAGCTGACACTTCCCAAAGGCACACTATCACAGGGCAGTCCAAGGCTTGGGCTACATACAGAGGAAGGCACCAACACAAAAAAGAGCATGCACTGTGGTGGGATTTGGAACGTTCCGTCATGAACTCAGTTCAACTTTAAAGGGAAGCAGAAGGCAGAGCTACAAAGGAAGTCTCAGTACTAGCACTACCAAATGCTTAGCCTGAGTAGGGATAGCTGCAGATGAAGGGACACTAGGTATGTAGGATAAAACTGAGAGATTCAAGTCCTGACCTAACTAATTGCTTTTGCAAGCTATTAGTTTCCCTTATTTTGTATATCTGACATATTCAGGCATAAAAACAATCCTGTACATTCTTCACATCTAGTTCCAAGATTACATTCTGTACCCCTGCAGCCAGTACAAAACAAACCCCCTGCACCCAAAACAAACTTGAGTGTTGATCTACTTCAAATTCCAACATCCTGCTTACACCAAAATTATTCCTACATAGCTTGATGTTATTGGTTTGCTTCCGATGGAAGATATCCTTGGAAAATGAAATTACTATACTGTAAACAGGTGTAAAACAGCCAAACTTCAAAGAATACCAACAATTGCCTAACCGCAATAGTGGCAAGGAGAATTCTGACCAGCTAAAACATTCGAAACACACCTGGCGGAGAACAGGTAAACTAGACAGTCATCCGGGCAGCTATTTGATGTTATGTTTGAATGCTGACTTGCCTAATCGGCACAGAAATATATCTCGAATAATAATATCTAGTGTCACATATTATACAGTAAATACTAATATGAAAATATAAAATATTGCTGTACAAAAAAATTCACATCTGCGAATAATGGGAACCTGCAAATAATTTGATAGATACGTTCCACAGAAAAACCTGTGAATGAGCGAGTCCTGAGAATAATTTTTAGATAGGTTCCACAGAAAAATCCACAAATAGATGAGTCTGTGAATCCTGAGAATTCGAATATGCTGGGGTCCACTGTAGTTGTTGACTGCATTGGCACAGCACTTTTCACATGTGCTATTATTTGATTTTTAATTTTAAAGATTGTGCCAATAATTGAGCAACTCATTGGTGTGCTACTTCAACCTTTTTTTCACCACTTTCTAATTTCTTCATACATAATTGCCACTTTTGTTTCAATTGAGACAGCTTGCTACTTTTTACCGCTGTCACTAGCGTCACTTGCTTTAATTGCCTTTAACCATAATAGATAAAGGATGGACTCGATATTTCATGATAAAATCACAAAATAAACTGGATCACAAGAGATGATCTCTCAACCACTTACGTAGGCTTGGGATTCTGGGACTGCGTACGTACTGCTGTATTGGTGTCGGCTACGGTGCTGTTTGGCGTGGCTAGTGGCAGAAATTATAACTATAAGCCGAGGCACACGATACAAGATTTGAAGTTAAGAGGTAGTGGACAGAGCTCTTCGAACAAATTCTAATTTACAATCACGGTTGTTCCTCTGAAAGTCTGTAACTTTCAAGTTCATAAGTAATGGAGAGTCTGTAGTTGAGTTCATAATTTTGTTGATGCATACTTGTTTTGTAACACACAGTTCTTATGGTAATTAGCTAGAATTGGCTAGCAAATGTATATTACTATATAAATTTAGCAAAGCTCAGGCTTCGTACTTACAACAAACTTAAGATAAGCTCAGCCAGTGTAGGCAAGGACTATTGAAACGGAGAAAAATATTATGAACCATACTCATCAGTAATGCATGATTAATTTGGTAACAGATGGTATGTATATATTAGCTAGACTAGGCTACTCTATACAAAATAAATTGCCTGTATGAAATTGAACTTGCTTATTTGTTAACTCCAGACAAGGTCTTCCTTTAAGTAGTCTATATTAACTAGGTTTTTTGCATTGCATTGTATTAGATCAGTTCAATTCACATGGTGCAATGTAGGCATTACTTACGGTTCTTTACAGTGTCCTTTTGGCTCCTGACTGTAACCCCTTTTATTCCTTTCACTGTACCTGCTTTCATATTTTCTTTCCATCTTTCCATCCTTTTTTAATAATTTTTTCATAGTGACTTGATTTTTTGTCCTGCTACAGCTGTCCAACCTTTTTTACTTTCAATTTCATTTTCAGTGCTGAATGAACTTGTAGGTGCCAGTGCTTAGCCTCTGGCCTAAATTTTATATTCCATTATATTGTATTGAATGATTTACACAGAGAACAATATCTTTTACAGATGCCATTGAGAGAATACTCCCCCACACAGTCCTGAATCAGATTGAAGCTCTTGCAGGTCCAATGTTACAAAGAGTAGAAACTGTTTATGTACTGGGCCTTCTTTTACTCGGCAAGCACAGAAAGGAAGTTCAGGCCCAGTTGGCGCAGTTAAGATTAATCCCTAGATTGTCACAACTCTTTGACCTCTTCATCTGGAAGTGCGAGACGTAAGTTGGTGGGGTGTAACTCGAGTTATTTGTGATATGTTGGTTATAATAGTATTCTAGTCCACTGTAGTCATTACTTAAGGTTCATTGCAGCATCCTTTTGACCCTTGGCTATATTTCCTTTCATATCTTTTACATGCTATCTTTCTTCCATCTTCCTTTCCACCATCTCCCAACAATTGTTTCATAGTGCAACTGTGAAGTTTTCCTTCTGTTACACCTTTAAAACGTTGTTACTCTCAGTTTCAATTTCTTTGCTGAATGATTTCCTAGATCCGAGCACTTGGCCTTTGGCCTAGATTTTATATTCTATTCTGATAAGACAAACAAACTTGATTTTTTACAGGTATCAAGAGCGCGTCAGAGTTCCTGGTCATTTAAGCTCCTGTGAATGTAGTCCAGAAGTGGCACTGAAAATACAGTTCCTTAGATTAGTACATAGTTTTTGCGACCAATCTGAATACAGGGTAAGTTTATGAGAAGAATTATTGTTAATTATATATGGTATGGAATATTTAATGCATTTTTACCTCATTTCTCCAGTTGTGCTGATGTAGATTGGGCCTGTTCATGTATTAGTTAATACTTTGGTAGCATTTCATGTATCAGTTAATACTTTATTATACAGGTACTCCTCATTTAATGACATACTTGTTTTGCAACAACTCAGAGTTATGACGACAACGTGAAGAGAGAGAGAAAATCATTAAATGAAAATAAAAACATTGCCAATGGTGGCTGGGAGAAAGGCTATTCAGTGCCAATAATCTTGCCTAGCCTAGGTTTTGAAAACCTTGAAATCTATGGCTAAAATAATAAATAAGGCTTTAATATGCTTTGTAAAGAAAAGCTATACAGTTGAACCTCTTAGTCGGTATTCTGTGGTAGCAGAATACCTGGTTGGCTTGATTCAGCTGCCATTAGTTCATTGTGCGGCCGAACGGGTGGTGCCACATTTTTTTACAACTTAGAGACAGCAAAAATTATGCCATATCTCTTTTGTTTTAGTGAGAATTATTCTTAGTAATGAAGAGAAAATGTGTGATGTCAAATCTGTTTTTTATATTAACTTGAAAATAAGTATATTTTATAAAATATTCCACTTGAGAAGTCTCTACCAATTCATACCTTTTAATTGAAACAATGAGATATTTGGCATGCACGAATTCCTTACTCTTATTATGCTTGAAAGACTTACATGTACTAATACAGTTTGATAGTTTCTTATACAACTGTGTATCTGTGTATTTATATACGTATTCAATATGTCACCCATAAGATCAGATGATACTAGAGGTAAGAAGTGCAAGCGTAAATATTTATCAATGCTAGAAAATGCTTATTCACTTTCTTCAATAGATGGCATTGTGCTTTGTTTATTTTTTGACAGCAACATTCAAATGCCCTGTGATCGCCGAAATTCATTAATTATTTTTTCATCTCGCTACCCTCTACAATAAAAATAAATGACGAAGAAACTAATTGTGATAATTATGAAATACTAAATTTAGAATATGAAAGTCACTGCTAAATAATGTGCAGATTCTGAGAAGAGTTTAGCACTGTATTGACTTACTAGTAGGCTAACTTGGGAATGTAGGCTAGATGTGTTAAATAAAGTACATTATTTTAAAGAAAATTATTCATTATGAAGTTGTAAAAGGGTGAAGATAAAATATATGAGTAATAAAGTTATATAAAGCATTGTCAGAACTTTCCCAAGTACGGATTTGCGGACTCACACATTCACAGATTTCTCTCGGGAATGTTTCCCCGAATTATTCGCGAAAAATTTGCATATTCCATATTCACAGTATTTTTCTATGAGAAATCTCCAAAAATTTTTTTTTTTTTTTTATCAATTTCATTATAAAATGCACCTTTTGTGATAAAACTATTAAAAAACAAAGTATAAAATTTTTTAATGGGTTTTTCTTGAGTTTAACTAACAAAATAGGCTGTTTTCAGCGTTTTTATAGGGTTTTCAACTATTTGTGGGTTTACTATTCACGAGGGGTCTGGTACGCATCCCCCACGAATACAGGGGACCACTGTAGTAGGCTATGTCGGAAACTAGTTCTGTGTATAATATGTGACTGAAAATTAATGCTATTAGTTGAAATAAAGGGAATAATGTGTTTAACGATGAATTCGTTTAAGGACATGGTTGCTGAAACGGAGCCCCGTCGTTAAATGAGGAGTACCTGTATACATTTTTATAACATTTGGATGTTATAATCCCATTATGAAGTTTCCTTATCCAGGTTTAAGTTTTATATTCTGGTTTTGCAATATACTTGTCCAGGTTTGAGTTTTTATTTTGTTTATAATTTTTTTATCTAGTTTCATTACAGTGTACCCTACATAATGCACTATAGACGGCAGTGAAGGGTCTTCCAGCATCCCTTCTCAGGCCACGTGCTTTGTTTTATAGCTTTTTCTTTTTGTGCATTCCTTTTCCTCTCTCATTCAAGTAAAGTCCTCTATTCAAAACTAATAGCATCTTGCATTGTTACTAGGTGGTATCATTAACCTCTTTGATTGATCCTTTTGGAATTTTCTTGTGTAAAATTCAAATTATTTTCTGAAGTTACTTTTATTTATAATTATTAAATAACTAAGGTTAATATAGTCCAAGCTTTATAAACTGGCTTCCTCTGGGAGAGATGCAATCTTTTCAGGAAACGGTGGAACTTCCCCTCTGGCCTGATTGTTACAGTACAGTGGTCTCCCGTATTTGCGGGAGATGCGTATCAGACCCCCCTGGAATAGTTAGAACCCGCGAATGTTTGGAACCCCTATAAAAATGCTAAAAACAACATATTTTGTTAGTTAAAACTCAAGAAAAACCACTAAAAATGTTCATACTTGGTTTTTTTAATAGTTTTATCACAAAAAGTGCATTTTATGATGAAATTGGTAAAATTTGTGGATATTTCTCATAGAAAAATACCGCGAATTTTTCGCGAATAATGAGGGGAAACGTTCCCGAGAGAAATCCGCGAATGTGTGAGTCCGCGAATCCGGAGAACGCGAATACGGGGGGCCCACTGTATTATTATTATTAAAATAGTTTAACCAGACCACTGAGCTGATTAACAGCTCTCATTTTTATTTTAAAAATAAGAACTGGTATGCAAAAAGGCATACCATACATAAGCTTCCACAGTGAACGCACCAATATATTTACTAACCTGAAAACCTAGAGGAGCTGATGTTGGTCCTGCTTGTGGCTCTTTCTCCTCTTCTTCTTCAGTGTTGAAGCTGGTCTGCTTCTTGTACATTGCTGTCTTCTGTGGTGTCATGTAGGAAGTTTGCTTCCTGTACATCGCCGCCTTCCACGTTGTCGCGAGTCTTTAAAGTGCTGGTACAGCTGTCTTGCCTTCTCACGAATAATGTTACTATCGAGGGGAACGTTCTCATTACAACTGCCATTAATCCACACTGCCAATGACAACTCCATCCTGATGATGTTTGTGTCACGCACAGCTGACACTTTATTGGAACTACCCAAGAACCTAATCTTGACGGACTTTCTTATTTCCGTGTCTGTCTTCTTTATGTATCTAAAAATATTCAGGACTTGTCAAAATACTTGTATTTATTTATAGAGCAAATTACTGTAATGAAATTAATTACAGGCAGCCCTCGGTCAACAGTGGTATCAGTTGAGGCTATCCGGTTTTACGTCGCTTGACTAGTGATGCTGTTAACTGGATTTTTGGTGCCGATCTCTGATCAGCAGTGCCGATATCCGGTTAGCAGCGCCAATTTCTAGTTAACAGCGCCGATATTAGGTTAGCGGCGCCGTTAACCAGTTTTTTAGTGCTATTATCGCTGATTTTCGGTTAACAGCGATTTTCGGTTAGCAGCATGGGCTGGGAATGGAACCCCTGCTGTTAACCGAGGGCTGCCTGCACAGTAAATAATTATTATGTAAACTGTATATGTGACAGTATATCCTATTCATACAGTATATTTGCACTACTGTAAACGCTCTTGTCAATATAATTATTTACATACTGGCAGTACTCTCATTTATTACATAATGGTGGGCTACTTGTGTTTAACTTCTTCCTGCTTCAACATATCCAGGGGATCTTCCTTCTTTTGTAGTCATTAAGTTCCTCTGGCACTTAAGCTCTCTGCTGGTAACCTTAAAAGAATTAGGGCGTTTTGGAGGCATCTCGCTTGATGTAATGTACAGGCAGCCCCCGGGTTGAGACGCGTCGTAACCCGAAAGTCGTCGTAAGCCGGAACATTGTCAAAAATCTTAAGAAAACCTAACTTTTAATGCTTTGGGTGCATTGAAAACTATATAAACTGCATTCTTATTGCATTTTTCATAAAAAGAACTTCAAATATTAATTATTTTGCATTTTTGGTGTCATATTTCATCTGCCAGATGAGTGTTGTAGGCGTCGTAACCCTGGAAATAATTTCTGATGAATATAATTGAAAAGCTTTGTAACCTCGGAACGTCGTAAGCCGAGTCCGTCGTAACCCAGGGACTGCCTGTATGACGATTTGTATTTAGCCCAATTAACTGTGGCTTATAGGATAATTTTTCAGTTAAAAGTTAACTCAGATATATTTTGAAATATCAGTGGTATCTATCGAAATTGAGACAGGCACAGAAAGCCTAACTTGCGTAATTTACTGATATTCATCTTGCACTATACACCATGTTTACAATGGAATGAATTGTTTGGATGAAATTTTGATTATTGCATAGTGCAAGAGATCGGATGATACACAAGTATGTATAAACACCCATACAAGAGATCGGATGATACACAAGTATGTATAAATGCCAATTATGGTTCTTTTGTATGCTGTACAGTATGTTTTAGTTGCCCAAAATATTTTCGTTGGAAGTAAACTGTGCTTGTGTATTTACGGAACAAGCTTCAGTTTTGGAATCCAAAAAAATCCAAAAACTTATGATGTGTGCCTTTGCCTTCGTGGTTGCTCAAGAACTAATGGCAGCACAGGCCAGGAACGATACTCTGGGCAAGTATTAGTAATGGTACAAAAATTAGATCGGCACCTACTGCATGTAGTATGGGGAACTGTAATGTTAGTCAACCAAAAACCTGGATCACAGAAATCCCTGAATGCCCAGGCACATGCGTTGATGAGGCCTAGAAGAATTGGAGGACTCCATGATAATCAACAAAGCACACACTGAAACAAAGAAATCACAGGCAAACAAAGCAACTGGCTTGGGAAAGAGAGCGCAAACGACTACTCTCCAAGGCAGTCAAAGAAAGACTGATGTGTCATGGGGTTCTATGCTTGGTCGATGACCAGCTTCCACCTTGTATACATACGAGTTGCCAGAGGCCACAGATTCCTTGCTTTACTATCTTTGATTGTTTTTAACCAGTTTCCAGCTGTCACAAGATTATCCTGTTGTTAAGACCAAAGGTTTGTTAGCTATGAAAAATACAAATTGATTAAAAATTTGTCATATTAAAGTTTATAGCCTGTAATCCAATGATATTACTTTGCCAGTTTCTTTATGTGCCATGTTCGGAAAAGGTATGATTAGTATTGAGTGCCTAGCTCTTTTGATTTTGATTTCAAGTTTGGTGAATTGCATGGTATGTCTGATTCTACATTTAATAGTTTCAGTTATTGCAACATACCAAGTAGCTGCACCTTTACATTTGGCATTTACCTTGTACTAATCATTATCTTTTTTTTTTTTTTTTATTAACCTTGTCACTACTGAAGGGCCTTTTAAATAATTTTTTCCTTTTCTATATTTGAAGCAGAGATTATTTTAAAACATTTGCTCCAAGGATAAAAGCATTTGATTTGTGGAACAGTCCATTGAACTGTTATCTTTTCATGAAATATTTTTATTCAGTCATATATGTGATGTGCCCTTACATTAGTTTATTGTCTGTTAATCATTGTTCACTTGTATAATCAATCTCAGCCATAGTAAAGAACTCTTAAGCAGATTTCTGTATTTTTATTAGAAACATATGTTGGACATTTCTCTCTGTCAGTTTACTTTAATATTAAATTGGCTTGATTTCTCCTACATATTTTTTGTCCATGGTGCATCAGTGTACTGTAACTGAGAATAATAAATGAAAATCCACAATTATGTATATGAGCAAATGCTAATACAGAGATGATTAAAGATTGGAATTTTTGACCAATTGTACAACGGTCTTATTTCATTTGCTGAGGAGTACCATCATCATTGTATTTTGAAAAATACAGGTTTTACTCATGTACATAATCATGGATTTTCATTTATCAATACATTTTTGTCTTTATTTTTTCTTAATCTAGGAAAATATGACATTGACATTATCATTTGTTGTAATTTTACTTACCTTTCTTTTTCCAGTATTTGATGCTAACCCCAACAGAGTACAGAGAGGTTTGCAGTATAAGTGCAGCTAAGGTGCTTCTTCACGAAAGTACAACCACAACTAGCACATCAACTACCCAGGACTCCAGTAGTGGGAGTGGTTCTCAGGGAAGTAGAACTCCAACAAACCAGACACCCAAAGTTCAAGAATGTACGAATAGCTGTCAGTCGTCGACTGCTTTCAACGACGTGCTGCTCACGACCAATACCTCACCTCAGATGCCAATAGAGTTTCCCATGAATCAGATGTGTTCAGGGTCGAAAGGTCTCCTGTCCAAGATTGTTGATGCGCTCAAGAGAGAAACCACAGGCTCTACTTTCAGGTTGTGGATTTTTCATTGGTATTTTCAATACTAGTTGGTATATTTTTCCATTATGTAAATGCGCCCCACATACAGTAGCACCTTGGCTTATATTTTGTTGTTCTGGCTTTCTGATAAGTAACAAAGTTAAAAGCAAAGGCCCTGTACCATGCCTGCACCTGAACTTTACACTTAATATTCAAGCTATGGAATTTATTTAAAACTTACGCCTAAAATGGTAGCAAAGCAAAAAATAATCATAGTTATGTAATTGATAAAGAGAAGTTTAAGTTGAAGTTATATAGGAATCAGTCATCCTTTGATACCATCTAAACCTACAAGTTCTTGCTTCATAATGAATCAAAATGCAGTATAAATATGATTTTGTCTGCTTAATTCTGACATTAGATGTGGACTTACAGAGCATTTTTTTTTTTTATCTATTATACGTATGAAACCTCAGTGGTGCTAAATGACCTCACAGTTCTCAGTATTTTGTTTGGGCCTAAATTTCATATTCTAATTCCAGTGGATACTTAGATACCTAACAGTTAAACATTTACTTGTTCATGCAAAACAAACCCTGGTCTTAACATTAGGATAAATATTCGGGCACCAGCTGGAAATTGGATGAAAACAAGAATTGTTTATGCAAGGAATTGGTGGCATCTGGCTTCCATCATGGGGATGAGGGAGGAAGTGGCCTGTGACCCAATCTCAACCCATTGAAGTATTAGTTTTCTTCTTACCGCCTTCTTGTAAACCTCAGAAGAAATGTCCTGGTGTAGGCAACTACTACCCTTGTTTATGTTTTCTTACTTCCTTTGGAACCGATCCCCATTCAACTTGTAGTAGGTGCAGATCAATGCTTGTTACGTGACTAACCCATGTCCTGAGTTCTTTTCCTGAGTGTCACTCTTGGTTTCCTGATCAGTGGAGGATTTTCATCAAGAAGCATCAGCACAAGAGGAAGTCAGAGGCACCATCTTGGAAAGTGTTTTTCACAGGATCCTCATTGTTGTTCTTCTCCCTTGTTTAGACCTGCTCCAGTTGCTTCTCTTTTAGTGGAAGGCTTGACTCCTTCCTATTCTTCCATATTTTTCCTCATTTTTCCTCATTTTTCAGGTTCAGATGCGCAGATGTCAGTCATTTGGGCCTCGGTAGGACTTGGATGGCCTATTATCCCACTTCATGTCTTCATGCATCCCAGTGTCGGCTGCCATGACAGTTCCTAGCCCTCCCGGCCTCCACTCTGCTGGGTCTCGTGCTATGGCACCTAGCATGATGCCATTGGTACTTGACTACATCTTGGGTCACCTCCCATTCAGGCTACAGCAATACCAACTACTCATGGACAGAGTTCATCTACTCCTTTGACGTCACAGATGGGTTCTGCTATGACATCATCTGCTGCTGCTCCTACTGTGAACTCTGTTTGACACGGTCGACTCGTTCTCTCGAGAGAAGTATGGCTGTGTTCTTAAGAGGAGGCGGCGTAGGTCTCTATCTTTTTTGTCTTTGTTTCTTCATCTTCTTCATCCTCGTTGTCTTCTCCTGTTCGTTCCCCCATCAGACGTTGTAAGATGAAAAATATTGTTGCTGATCCTCTCCCCAAGAAACAAAGGACCATCTTATCTTCTTGCTTGCTTTCGGACCACATCCATGACTCTCCCGCACAGTTTGTCCTGTGCAAGTTTGGAAAAAGGATAACAAGGCTCCAGTCAAAGTTCATTCTCCAGTTCATCCTGTACAAGTTTGGAGAAAGACGACAAGGCTTCAATCAAGAAATCCTGAGTGGTGAATCCTTCGCATGTCCAGAGTTCATCACATTGTTCTCCGTCTCATTTAGCTACAAAAGACGTTCTTTCAATTCACACCCACGCCCAACCTTCCAGAAATCCAGTCAATCTTAGGCCTTCTGGACTTTCGTCTTGCCTTTGCTCTAGATTATGTTCGACCAGAAGAGTTCATGATTCCTCCTGATTCTCACATATGTGGATGTGTGGCTAGGCACACCCATGGATTTTGGCACAGCACAGTGGGCCAGGAGGTGGACAAAAACCAAAAAAATATTGTTTAGTTTGATCAAAATTATATTAAAAACGTAAATTAGAATAGTTTTTAGACAGGGAACCGTATATTATATTATTATTTAAGGAGTAGGGGTTAGACTGGCGTTATGGTTTTTAGTCGCAATCGGCTAAGTACATTCTTTCCCAGTATGCTAGTGATTAGTCTACATCAGATTTGTGTGCATGTAGCATCTGTGATATCAGGTCTGTGTTTCATTAGTTTATAAGAGTGTTTCAACAAGTTCACTACTTGTTATTTCTATGACTAAACATTTCAAATATTGTGCATAACATGCAATTAATCCATGTTATATAGATATATACAAAAGTACTTCAAATATTTCTTATTTAACAAAAACAAGTATGCAGCAATTTTTTCGCTTGCATTTGCATCGTATCTCTTTTGAATTTTATTATACTATAACTTGTGTAAAAAGGGAAAATATTTGTTTTCTTTGCACCAATTTGCACTTCGAGCTTTTGTGGGCAATAATAATCGAAGCGCTACCTCCCCTATCATGGCGCCATTCAACCGGGGAGTCTGAGTAACCAAACGGCATAAAGTGACAAGAGCTGCCAATGAGTAGGTACTTTGTCATCTTAATAATTAACTACACCGTGTTTACAAAGGGTTTGTGGCAAATCCCAACCTAAAAAGTTGGAGGGGGTTAGGTTGCTAGTAGTTTTGGATTTTAAGGTTGTTCAAAGGATTAGCTTGGTTTAGGGCAGGTAAATATCTAGAACCTGTAAATCAGGAAAGTCATAGAGCCATTGCATAAGGAAATATTTACTGCTTATACTACTACAATTACTAATTTGCAATAGAGATCATCAGTGGGTCAATAGCAAAGCACTTAAAAGCCAACCCTGTGATTCTGAGATCGATCCCTGGTTCCATTGAAGAGTTAGAGAAGTTTTTTTCTGGTGCTGGAAATTCACTTCTCGTTACTCACCCATAAATGAAATTCTCAATTGAAACTAAAAATGAGACTATAAGAATGCTATATGTAATGATAGAAATATTGCTCGCAGGTTTTTCAAGGATGCAGAAATTGCATTCAAAATCACTGGCCGTGATCAATCCTTTGTTTATAAACTTTATTTGATTTTACCAACAATGTCATCTGGTCTTGATATCGATGCGCATCAGTGTGAAAGGTTTTGCTTGGATACTGCACATGATTTGTACAAAATTATAACTGGTACTACATGCCTCAAAGCTTGCATCGGTTGTTAATTCATGGTGCTTCAGTGACATGCAACTTCAATCTACCAATAGGCATATTATCTGAGGATGCACAAGAAGCAAAGGATAAAGAATTCAAGAAGTTTAGGGAATCTTTCACAATGAAAACATCACGAATAAAGACAAATGAAGATTTAATGATAAGATTACTTGTCCATCTGATCCCTTGGTAAGTTCTTTAAGAAAAGTAGACAGGCCTGTAAAAACTGAACTACCTGAAGAAAGCAAAAATTGACACCCAAAATACCCTTTGATTTGTATCATGTAGTCTTAATACGAGTTAAAGTTCCTTGTTATTTTAGATTTTTTTAATGGATTAAATGCTTTTATTTCTATATTCATATTACCATAGTATAATAGTATAGCCAAAATGTTATTCTTTACGTTCATTAAATGAATTATATTGTAAAATCTTCAAAGACAGGATTTGATAGAAATCTTATTTTAAAAAAATTTTATTCTTATCTTTTCTGCATTGAATAAAGGTATCAAATATAAAGGTTATATATTCCTAACTATATTTTACCAAATACACAAAAAAAATGGGTAAACGTATCACTCATATTATTACATTTGCTTGTAAATACAATACTCTAAACGTCTATACTGGAAAATGATAAATAATACTTGGATGTGAAAGCAAAAAATAATTTTGTCCAAAAAATGACTGTTCTGGCCCACTGTGCACAGCTGTAAAAATGGATATGACTGCGGTTGGACACCAGATGGTTCGGGCTTGCTGACCCACCGTTCTTCGCCTTGATAGTGTTCCTAATTGTGATCTTCAAGGAGAGATCACAGCTGACATTCGTCTTCCTACATCCGCGGGCATGACTATTGCCCTTCCAGGCCACGGGATGATGCATGTCCATTGTGTGAGAAGGGGTCTTCTGCGTTTTGAGCCAGTCATCAAGACATCTTGCTTCCCTCTACATCAGGCATTCAGGCTCCCTCAAGAGTGTTAGGATCTGACAGATCTTATTCTCTGGTGCTAAATCCTGTTGATCCATTGGAGGAGGCAGACAGGGATCCTCATGTTGAGGAAGCAGAGGATTTGGAGAATCTAGAGTCTTCTTATGCAGAGGATATGGATTTCATTTGTGAGTTCAGTAATCTTTCTAAGAAGAATGTGACTCCTGTGATTGGCCGGACAAGTATAGAAGCCTTTACTTTGCTCCAGCAAACTCAGTCTTAAATCATGTAAATTCCTAGATTTTGTGCTGGGAAAGCTCATTTCATTCCAGTAGGTCATTCAAGTTTCTCACTCCTCTTCTTCTTTGCCAAAGGAGGTAATATGCAACTTCTCTTGTGCCTCTTCTAAGTAGACAAGTCAACTCCAATGTCGTTCAATTGAGCCTGGGGCTGAACCTTCCCTTACTTTTCAAAAAGCTGCTTCTTTGGAGTTGACTGCCTTTTCTGCCTTCCAAACTGTCTCTTGGCTTGATTTGTGGTCTACAGCAGTGGCCAGAATTGCTTGTCCTTCAAGAAATACAGTCATAAATAGTGCGTGTTATATCAGATTGTTGCAATTTGATGCTTAGGCCATATTCTACTTTACCCATTTTTGTGCTAATTTCTGGGCTAATATCCTGCCCTCCAAGGTTGCTTGGTCTGTCGATGTTGACTCCTTGTTATCTTTGAGGAATGGCGATATCCTGGACCCCAGCTGCTTTTCCCCAGGGATCAACTTGATGCAGCTATCAACAGGTGTCGAACTGACAATAATGATCATCTCGTTCAGCAAGCAGTGATTAAGTCAGGAGCTCCTTCTCACTCTGACATTCCAAGGCAAAATCTGCTACTTCCTCCCATGAAGCCTTCAAGACCAGCTACTACGAGCAAGCCTTCTCAACCTTCTTCGTCACCTAAGAAACCTATTCAGTTACGTCCCTTTCAGTCCCACTTTTCCAGGCCAGGAATGGGAAATGGAAGCAGAACCAGGAGAGGTAGACAATAGAGTGGGCAGCCCTCCTCACCAGTGGGGGAGATGCCTAGTGAGCCATTGAGCTACTTGGCAGAGTTTCGAGGTGGAGCTATGACTGGTAGGCATCCTTTGGGTAGGATATCTGCTTCCTTTCGACTTTGCTGCTGCTCCTCTCCGATCGTCCTCTTCTTCACCTCGCTTACGGCCATGGCTCTCTGAAACACCTAGCTCTCCAAGAAGTGAGGAAGATGATGGAGAAGGGAGCAGTAGAGCAAGTAGCAAAGCGTCTTTCCCCAGGGTTCTACAGCCAAGTCTTCCTAGTCCCCAAAGTCAGTAGTGATTGGAGGCCAGTGGTAGACCTTTCACTGTTGAACCTCTTCATCAGGAAGACAAAGTTCAGGATGGAGACTCATTGAACAGTCTTAGCAGCCATTTTGTCCCAGCTTAGGTATTGTGATAAATTTAGAAAAGTCCAGTCTTCAACCTAGTCAAAGAATTCTTTACCTGGGAATGATCTTATAGACACGACTTTATCAAGTCTTCTTATCAGACCAAAGGATTGAGAAGTTCAGGACAGTGGCTTGCTCCTTCCTGTTTGAATGGAAACAACCAGCTCAGCAATGGCAAGTGATCCTAGATTTTTGGTCTTCAGCAGGGGACTCTCCTCAGCTACAGAACCCTCTGTCAACATAGGTGAGTAAGAAGCAACCTCCAGTGGTGGTTGGACAGTGAAAACATAACAGTGGGAGTGGCTCTTCATTCCCCCCGTCCAGAACTTTTGTTCTCGGGCACCTCTTCTGAGGGTTGGGGAGCATATCTAGAAGATTTCCTGACTTCTGGTGTGGGGATTCGTCAGGACAGGCAACTTCACATCAACGTGCTAGCACTTCAGGAGTTTCAAGGAAGGGTGATGGGACACTCCGTTGTTCTGATGTTAGAAAGCACTATATTGGTAGCTTATGTGAACAAACAAGTGGGACCTCATAGCCAGGTACATTTCAGGCATGAGGGTAGTGGCTAACAAGCTAAGCTGTCGGTGACAGGTTCTAGGGGACGGAGTGGTCTCTGCATCAGGAGATAACAGACAGGCTTTTTTATCTGTGGGGAAGACCAATGATAGACCTCTTCCTGACAGTTCAGCTGGAAGCTAGAGGTCTGTCGTTCAGGAATTCCAGATCTCTTCACCATGGCAGAGGGTGCCCTTCAACATCCTTGGGCTAGATGTCTATGCCTTTCGCCCCTTTTCCCTGATCTGTTATGTCCTGAACAGAGTAATGATTTCTCAGAATCTCAGGATGACCCAAGTAGCTCCCTTGTGGCCTCAAACAGAATGTTTTTCAGATCTACTATCTCTGCTGTTAGTGCTTGGCATAATCTTTTATGTCAACCTCATGTTGAGAGATAACATCAGTTGGTAGAATCCCTATCTCTTCATGGCTGGAGAGTATCCAGTATCTCCTGCGTGCAAGAGGCTTTTCTCGCAGAGCAGTGGCACAGATGTTCGTTTACCTCAGAAGATCTTCTTCAGTCATGTACCAGGGAAAATGGGCCATCTGTGCACTGTGATTGGTGTCATCGACAGGGTTTCCTGATCTTTATCTGGATAGAAAAATGCCTTTCTGTTTTTGCCATTTAGGGCTACAGGGCTGCCTTGTGATTAGTTCTTTGTATGAAGGTTGTGCTGCTCAAAAGTTTTGAGCAGTCTTGTTTTCATAGAGAACTTAAACCTCCTACCTGGAATGTGACTGGTTCTTAGTAGTCTCACTTGAACCCCATATGAACCACTGCGTTGATCATCAGACAGAGACTTTACCCTAAAGTCAGTTTTCCTTCTAGCCTTAGCTTCCACAAAGAGAATTGGTGAACTCCAGGGCCTGGCTTTTGATGTACAACATACCAAGGGTTGGGTGGCTGCAGCCTTTGAATATGTCCTGGAATTTATTGCCAAGACTCAAAACCCCTCGGTTCATGATGACAGATTTGCCTCCTTTCCCATCCCTTTCCTTGGGGATTTTGTTTACAACAATCCAGATGAATTATTCCTTGGTCCCGTCGGAGCACTGCGTAGTTATCTAAAATGGACTCAACACCTCAGACTGGGGTGCCAAAGACTTGGTTAGCACAGGCCAAGTCAAGAAAGAAGAGTCCAAGAATTTATTTTATTTTGTCTATGTGAAGTGATTTAAGCATGTCTACTCCTCATTATTAGTTTCTACTGCCAATACTGTGATGCAAGAGCACAGGACACTAAAGGACCAAGTTCTTCCTTGGTATTCAAGAACTTACCTGTTCATAGGAATTTGAATGCTGCTTCATGGCTTTACCAAACCACTTTCACTTCCTTCTACCTGAGGGATGTTGCCCACAGGTCCTTGGACATTTTTCATTGGGTCTGGTGGTGGCTGCTCAACAAGTTCTGTACCTCACCCAGTTTGTATCATGCTTAAGAGGATGGTTTGAAAGTGAGAATAATTGGGATGGCTGGTCTCTTTACTTTCCCATTCTTCTCTGTCTACGAGCAGTAAGAAGATGGATCCATCATACACTGGAACTGGCCGTGTACAGTTGAGTGAAGTAGCCGTACTGTTAGAGTATTTTATATTCTACATGAGCATGCCTTTTGGTAGCAAACCAATTTCTCTCTCTAGCAAGGGGAGAGGAATAACAAACTTGTAAGGTGGCTACCCTAGTTTATCTAAACAGATATAACTTTGTAACTTCATCCTATGCAATGAATCTCTGCATTGTATTTTAGCCCAGTAATCAGACTATTGGATACCCATATATCTAACAGCTCAGAGGCTTAGGTCTCCTTCCTTTGAATTCTTTTATCCAGGAAGTGGGACCAGGCACTCATGATAAGACCCTGGTTTGTTCCACGTATGAACAAATGACAAGTTTTAAAAACAAATGACAAGTTTTAAATTAATTTGTATTTTTGTACATGAACTTCCCTGCCAGATATATACTTAGCTATAGTCTCCGACGTTCCGACAGAATTTCAAATCTCGCGGCACACGCGACAGGTAGGTCAGGTGGTCTACCTTACCCGCCGCTGGGTGGCGGGCGTATGAACCAATCTATCTCTCCAGCCAGATTTTTTTCTGTCGCTGAAGCGATAACAACTGTTGTCGTTTCTTCCGATATATTCTTCATTTCTCGCTTGCCTGGGGATTGATTTGAACATTTTGGTGACGTATTCGCTCTATGTTGGCTTGGCATACGCTGATTGTGGACCGTTATTGACTTTGCGCTGGATTTTCCTGTAGAATGTCTGATTTTGATTCTGTTTCCAAAACTCCGGTTTTGTTTAGAGTATGTGTGACCGATGGATGTAAGGTGAGGTTACCGAAAGCTGCGGTGGACCCTCACACTTTCTGTGTTAAATGTAGGGGGAATGAATGTTCGTTTAGTAACCCGTGTCAAGAGTGTGAGGTTTTGAACGAAGATGAATATAAGGCTCTTTCTTCTTATATTAGGAAACTTGAAAGGGATAGGGTACGTAAAGCTTCTTCAAGGAGCTCGAGCAGGTCGAGAATGAGTGAGAATGAAACTAACATTAATGTAGTTTTAGAACCTTCCTCCCAGGTCTCAGCTCCTGCTCCCCGCACCGAAGCCGTAGATTCGTCTTCGGAGGCGGCGGCCTCAAAAGCTTCCTTGTGTTCTAAGGAAGACAAGAATCTTCGTACTGAGCAAGGTAAGAGTGTCAGTGATGATAAGTGCAGTGTACCCAGTGATGTGGAGGGTGCGTCTGACCGGCTCCTTAGTGCCTCCAGGCCTAGACCTCTTCCAGACTCCCAGTTCCAGTGGAGGAGGAAAGTCGAAAGCCGCAGGAGGGCTAGGGAGAGCCCCCACCGGTCAGGCGTCCCCTCGGCAGATCCTGAAGTTCGCTCCCAGGCTGCCTTGGATCGTAAGAAGAAGAATATTCTTCGCCAGTGTTTTTCGTCATCCTCTTCTCCTTCGCCGAAGCGTGGGTGGAGCTCTAAGGAGGCGTCACGCCCGTTGAAGAGGGCTGCGGAGGCTCCCTTCAGTACGTTAGCGTCCAGCCCAGAAGACTTTTCGGATAAGCGTCCTTCTTTTACAACTCGTCGTTCTCCTGTACGCCTTTCTACTTTGGAATCTTCTCCTCATTCAAGACGTTTGTCTCCTTCATCGCACTGTACCCCAGCTAGGAAATCATCTAAGGATTCTCATAAGGATCCTCATCCCCGTTCTCCTCCTCAAGAAGACCAGGAAGCCTCTGAGGAAGAAACTAATACATCGGCAACAGTTTCTTCGTACAAGAAGCTCACAGAACTTCTCCTTCAGGAGTTCGGAGAGTCTTTGAGCCCTACTGCTCCTCCTTCTCCACACTCGTTGTTCTCCACAGCGAAAGCAACGAAAGGATCTTCGTGTGTGAGAATGAAGCCGACTCTTTCTATGAAGAAAGCGCTCAAGAGTTTCGGTTCATGGATGCGTACTAAAGAGGAAGCGGGGAAAACAATGTTTGCCTTCCCTCCGTCGAAGCTTTCAGGAAGGACAGGATTTTGGTATGAGACAGGAGAACCCTTGGGACTGGGCCTTCCGTCTTCAGCTGACGCAGATTTTTCGGCACTAGTAGACGCCACTAGAAGATCAGCTTTGAATTCGGCCAGAACTACGTGGGCAATGAATGAAATGGATCACATTCTAAAAGGCATTTTTAGAGTCTTGGAAGTTTTCAACTTTCTCGATTGGTCCCTCGGAGTCCTAGCCAAGAAAACTCAAGGACCGGACACGTTTTCTCCGGAGGATTTGAATTGTGTCTTATCCTGTATGGATAAATCGGTGAGAGATGGGGCCAGCGAAATAGCTTCACTGTTTGGAGCAGGGGTCTTGAAGAAAAGATCAGTTTTTTGCTCATTTTTAACAAAGTCGGTCTCACATGCTCAGAGATCGTCTTTGCTTTTTGCCCCTCTCTCTACACAGCTGTTTCCTAAACACCTGGTTCAAGACATTTCGAAGGCTCTCTCTGCCAAAGCCTCGCAGGACCTTCTAGCACAGTCTGCAAGGAAGCCGCGCCCTACCTTCCAGACTAAGACAAAGAAAGCTAAGCCGACCTCTCAGGAACCCTTTCGAGGGACATCTACCTCTAGATCCTCTTCGTTCAGAGGTCGGAAACCAAACAGAAGAGGGAGGACTTTTACGAAGTCAATCAAACCTCCCAAGTAAGACTCAAGTCCTTCAGACAACTGTAGGCGCCAGGCTTTTACAGTTTGCAGAAGTCTGGGCCCAGAAAGACGCAGATGCCTGGACCCTGTCAATTTTGAGGAAGGGCTATCTAATCCCGTTCTCTTCGAGGCCTCCCTTGACGAATACCCCGAGGGAGTTGACGGCCAGATACAGGGACCCCATCATGAATCAAGCCCTCCGACTAGCGGTAGATCAGATGCTGGAAAAGGAGGCGATCGAACTAGTGGCAGATCATCTTTCGGCAGGCTTTTACAACCGCCTGTTCCTAGTTCCGAAATCCTCAGGGGATGGAGACCGGTGTTGGATGTAAGCGCCCTGAACTTCTTCGTCGAAAAGAAGAAGTTCACGATGGAGACCACTGCCTCGGTGTTAGCAGCACTCCGTCCAGGGGACTGGATGGTGTCCTTGGACTTACAGGACGCTTACTTCCACGTACCAATCCATCCTTCCTCGAGGAAGTTTCTAAGATTCATGATGGGGGGAAGAATCTTCCAATTCAGGGCCCTGTGTTTTGGCCTCTCCACGGCCCCCAAGTCTTTACGGCCATCATGAGGAATGTGGCACAATGGCTTCACCTGGAAGGGGTGAGGATTTCGCTCTATCTCGACGATTGGCTTATAAGGGCCAATTCCAGAGATCGTTGTCTGAAGGACTTGAAGAAAACCCTGGATTTGACTTATTCCTTAGGACTTCTGGTCAATCTGCAGAAGTCAAGTCTGATTCCCGCTCAAGAGTGCGTTTATCTGGGGATCCAGATGAACTCTCTGAGTTTTCGGGCTTTTCCGTCACAGGAGAGGATAGCCCGGGGACTCGAAAAAGTAACAACCTTCTTAGGGAAAGAAGTATGCACAGTGAGGGAGTGGATGAGTCTGCTGGGGACGCTCTCCTCACTGGAGCAATTTGTTTCCCTAGGAAGGTTGCACCTGAGACCGCTCCAATTCTTTCTTCATCGGAATTGGAGTCGTCCTTCTCAGGATTTGAAGTTCTCCCTGTCAATTACTCTTCAAATCAAGAAGGAGTTAGCATGGTGGGCGGATCCCGACAAGTTCTCGCAGGGACTGCCTCTTCAATCCCAGAAACCCAGCCTGGTGTTGTTCTCCGATGCGTCGGAAACAGGTTGGGGGGCGACTCTGGGAACCAAGGAGGTGTCAGGAACCTGGATGGGGGACCAGTCTTCCTGGCACATCAACAGGAAAGAACTAATAGCCGTGTGGCTTGCTCTGAAGGAGTTCGAGTCAGATGTGACAGGAGCAGTTGTGCAAATAAACTCGGACAACACCACGGCTCTGGCATACATCAGGAAACAGGGGGGGACGCATTCCTTCTCTCTGTACGAAACAGCAAGAGATCTTCTTCTGTGGACAGAAGAAAGGGGGATAAAACTTCTCACCAGATTCGTACAGGGAGAAAGGAATGTAAGGGCAGATCTCAGCAGGAAAGATCAGGTCCTTCCCACAGAGTGGACTCTGCACCAAGATGTTTGCCAGAGCCTTTGGAAGTTGTGGGGCAGGCCTCTCTTAGACCTGTTTGCAACTGCAAAGAACAAAAGACTGGATCTGTATTGCTCTCCCATCTCGGATCCAGGAGCAATAGGGATAGACGCTCTCCTACTCGATTGGAAAGGACTCGATGTATACGCGTTTCCCCCCTTCAAGATTCTGGGGTTGACTTTAAAAAAGTTCGCAGAGTCAGATTCCGCGAGGATGACTTTGATAGCTCCCTTTTGGCCAGCACAAGATTGGTTCACAGAGGTGCTGGAATGGCTAGTGGATTTTCCAAGATCGCTTCCTCTAAGGAGCGATCTACTCAGACAGCCCCACTTCAACAGGTACCACAAAAACCTCCCCGCTCTCAGTCTGACTGGCTTCAGACTGTCCAGAAACTGGTCAGAGCGAAAGGCTTTTCGTCAGCAGCTGCTAAGGCAATCGCTAGAGCGAGGAGGTCTTCCACATTACGAGTGTACCAATCGAAGTGGGATGTCTTCAGAAGATGGTGCAAGAGGAATAACGTTTCCTCTTCCAGTACCTCTGTGAATCAAATTGCAGACTTCTTTTTATTCTTAAGACAAGAATGTGGCTTAGTCGTTTCGACGATTAAAGGCTATCGTAGTATGTTGGCGAATGTCTTCAGGCACAGGGGCCTCAACTTATCGGAAGATAAGGACCTACAGGACCTTATTAGGTCAGTTTAATACAACGAAAATGCAGTATCCTAAGACACCTAGCTGGAATTTGGATGTAGTCCTTCAATTCCTTGGGTCCTCTAGGTTTGAACCCCCTAATTTCAGCCTCATTCAGAGACCTTACCAGGAAGACTCTGTTTTTGATGGCTCTAGCTTCCGCCAGAAGAGTGAGTGAGCTTCAGGCGATTGATGGTAATGTGGGTTTTAAGGAGGACTCTCTCATTTGCTCTTTCCTTCCTGGTTTTCTTGCAAAGAATGAGAACCCATCAAGTCCATGGCCCAAGAACTTCGAGATTCGTGGGTTATCTTCTTTGGTAGGAGAAGAACCCGAGAGAACTCTTTGCCCAGTGAGAATGGTGAAATACTACCTAAGAAGAAAAGAGCAACTGAAAGCCAACCGAGAGGTCCTGTGGTGTTCAGTAAAAGACCCTACTCGTCCATTGTCGAAGAACGCATTGTCCTTCTTCTTGAGAAGCCTCATCAAAGAAGCACACGGATCCTGCAGAGAAGAACATCTTAGGCTTCTTAAAGTGAAAGCACACGAAGTAAGAGCCATAGCAACTTCTCTTGCTTTCAACAAGAATATGTCCGTGCGAAATCTGATGGAGACAACATTCTGGAGATGTCAGTCAGTGTTCGCGAACCACTACTTACGTGATGTGAGAATCACTTATGAAAAATGCTTCGCCTTGGGCCCGTACGTATCTGCGGATTCAGTGCTGGGGCAGGGAGCTGGAACTCATCCTGTTTAGTAGTATAAATTTTTCCCCCTTGTATTTGTTGTTGTTGGTTGCCTTAAAGAGGATGCATGAAGGCATCTCTTTAGGTCGTAATACTAATCTTTAGTAGTTTGGTTAGGTGGTCTGATGAGTGTGGCTCCTTGCAGTAGTAGTGGTTAGGACCTGTTAAGATAGGGACGAACTCCCTTTAACAGGATCCGACTTGGATTCTACCACACAAAGGGATCACATATCCCAGTGGTAGATCCGAGAGTCTTTCAGCATCAGGTCACGTCCTAGCTGTAGCTCTCCAGGCAACGCAGACTCAGAGATAATATCAATGAAGTCTTCTGCCTGAACAGGTAAGAACCAAGGTTATTTATATCCTACAACATCAGTTGTTTCTTATCTCTCCTTATTACTTTAGCTGTCTCTTACCCTCCACCAAGGGTGCCAATCAGCTAAGTATATATCTGGCAGGGAAGTTCATGTACAAAAATGATATTGTTAAACTACAATAAAGTTTTGTACATACTTACCTGGCAGATATATACGTCTAATGGCCCACCCAGCCTCCCCTCAGGAGACAGGTGAAAGAGAAAAAATCTGGCTGGAGAGATAGATTGGTTCATACGCCCGCCACCCAGCGGCGGGTAAGGTAGACCACCTGACCTACCTGTCGCGTGTGCCGCGAGATTTGAAATTCTGTCGGAACGTCGGAGACTATAGCTAAGTATATATCTGCCAGGTAAGTATGTACAAAACTTTATTGTAGTTTAACAATATCATTTTTCATAGCTAACAAACCTGTGGTCTTAACATTTACTGCCCACCTCAAGCCACCCCTCTTTCAGTTAACCCTGGGCTCGAAGAAAACTAATACATCACAGGATTGAGATTGGGTCACAGGCTGCTTCCAACCTCATCCCCATGACGGATGCCAGGTGCCACCAGTTCCTTGCATAAACAATTGTTGTTTTTTTACCGGTTTCCTGCTGGCACCAGAAAATGTAGCCTAATGTTAAGACCGCAGGTCTTTTAGCTATGAAAAATACAGATTATTTTGAAATTTGTCATTTTGCACACATCTTTAGTTTTCATGGTATTTTAGTTAGATTTATATAGTTTTCTGTTCTTAATATCTTCAGTATGACATGTTCTTTATCCATTGGAAATTTAATTGCATACAATCCAAGTAGACATTTGTGTGAGGAATTTTTACCGTTAATAGAATGGCATGCATCATGTAAAATAGTAAGTCATTTGTATATTGAATACATAATTCTTTCACTACAAATGTTGAAAGCTACCTTATAAAACCTTTGCAGCATTGTGTAAAGTCAATTAGTGTTTTAGCCATTTGTACAATACTGTTTATGCATAATTTACCCAAACAAATTCTTTTCTGTTTGTTTCGGTACTCTATTCAAATCCATTGCTATACTGGTGATTTGAAGCATTTAATCCCAAGGATTCTTTCAGCACTTGTAAGATTCTTCTGTGTGCCAACTATTTAATATTTGTATGCATTTATGTGTTGCTGTAAAAGTTCAAAGGATAAAGTGCACCACAAAACTTTTTTCACCACTGTTAGATAGACTCACTTTGTGTTATTCATATTTCCCTGTCAGGGCTTGAAAAGATAAAAATATGTACATGTGAGCATTCATCCACCAATGCAAGACTGGGTCCTGGTTTCTTATTAAATTTCAGTTCACTCTAATTGTGATCTTTGCTAAGAGGTGACACATGTTTTTGTACATGCAACTTCCCCGGCAGAAATATACTTAGCTATAGTCTCCGACGTCCCGACAGAATTCAAAACTCGCGGCACACGATACAGGTAGGTCAGGTGATCAGTCCACTCCTGCCACTGGGTGGCGGGACTAGGAACCATTCCCGTTTTTTAATTAGATTTTCTCTGTCGCCGGTTCCGACAACATCGTTGTTGGTTGCTCCTGCTTAGAAATTCTTTCTCGATTGCTGAGGATTATCTGGTTGACCTTTAGTGATGTATTGATCTTTGGCTTTGGATACGCTTTTTGTGGACCGTTTTTTGGATTTTGGATTTGGATTACTCTTTAGAATGTCCGATGTGGTACCTGTGTTTAGGGTTTGTGCGAAAGAGGAATGTAAGGTGAGACTACCAAAAGCTTCGGTAGATCCTCACACGGTTTGTGGTAAATGTAGGGGGAATGATTGTTCAGTATCTAACACCTGTGTAGAGTGTGAAAGTTTAACTGAAGTTGAATGGAAGAGTTTGGCTGCTTACATCAGAAAGCTGGAGAAGGATAGAGTCAGGAAGGCTTTCAGCAGAAGCTCTAGTAGATCCTGCTCTATTGAGCAGGAGGTAGCTCCTAACTCTTCTGTTAATTCTCCTGCTCCCAGTCTGGTTTCAGCCCCTTCCCCCCGCAGCGAACCCGTGGATTCGTCTTCGGAGATGGCTGCAATGAGAGCCTCTATTCGCACCTTGCAATCGCAACTGCAAGCGATGAAAGACAAAGGTAAGAGTGATTTGTGCAGTGATGTGTGCAGTGTCCCCAGTGCAGTGGAGGGGGCGTCTGATCGACTCCGCATTGCTCCTAGGCCTAGACCACTTCCAAACTCCCATGCCCAGGGGAGGAGGAATGTCGACAGCCGCAAGGGGGATGTAGAGTATTCCCAACGGTCAGGCGTCCCTTCGGCAGATCCTGTAGACTCTTCCCAGGCTGCCAAGGACAGCTATTGTAAAAGCGTCCTGCGGAAGTGTTTTTCTGACTCAGATTCGTCTTCACCTAGACGAGGCTGGAGTTCGTTGTCTAAGTCTCGTCCTCTCAAGAGAGCCTGGAAGCCTCCTGTAGGCGACGCCTTGGATTCCAGCCCTGAGCCTTTCCCGGAGTATTCGCCTGCTCAGAAGAAGAGAGCTCCTAGATCTCCTGACTCCTCTCTGGAAGGAGTTTCTTCAAAGACGAAGGAAGTTCTGGTAGGCCTCCAGGAACAGTTGTCCGCTCTGGTAGGAGTACTTTCGAAGGGCTCTTCTCGAAAGAAGGACCTCTCCCTTCCCATCAAGAGCTCAATTATGAGAGCCTCTGCTAGTAGGCGCTCTGGCGCCAGCAAACGCCCTTCTCCTGATAGGTATTCGTCCCCAGCGAAACCTTCGACTTCTTTGGCCTACGCTCATAGACGTATGTCTTCTCCGGTTAAGCTCTCTGATGATCGGAAGCCCCCTTCTGCTAAGAGACCTTCCAGGAGTTTGTCACGAGGCACAAGCGCCTCTCCTGACAGGCGCCAGGAGCCTGAGAGCCTCCTGTTGTCTGACGTATCACGGATCTCGCGTGAGCGAATTCGTTCTTCCAGGCTTCGCTCTCCTTCCAGACGAGCTTCAAGGGAAGGATGTTCCCCTTCTTACAAGCGCCTTGAATCTAAGAGGCTCCCAAATCCTGATAGACCTTCCAGGCGTCCTAATAAGGATTCAAGCGCCTCTCCTAGTAGGCGCCAGGATCTTGGCAGGTGCTATTCGCCTTCCAGGGCGCCTCTCCTCGCAGGCTCCCTACGCCTCACAGGCGCACATTCAAGGGCGCAAGCGCCTCTCCTGTCAGGCGCCAAGACCCGGTAAAGTGCCAGGACCCTTTTGGGAAGGAGGGTAATAGGATCCGTACTTCGGATAATATCCAACAAGTAGATATCGATTCTCCTTCGGATAGAGCTCTTGAGAGAAAGAAACTCTGTTCTCCAGTTCGACCCTTGGATAAGGGGAAAGTTAATTCGCCTCCTAAAGGTCTTTCTCCTGGAAAGCCCTCCTCTCCAGCAGCTCCTTTTGAAGAGGTTTCCGAGGAGGAAACCCCCCAAGGACGCTGGGATCTCGGATTACAAGAGGCTTGCTTCTCTCCTCCTGTAAGTATTCGGAGATTCTCTTCGACCTTCTGACCCTCCTTCCCCAGGATCGTTACTTTCCAGTACTAAACTGTCGAAGTCCCCCTCCTTCGTCAGGATGACCCCAACTCTCTCTATGAAGAAGTCTCTTAAGGGCATAGAGAGCTGGCTTCTCTCTAGGAAAGAAGCAGGAAAGACTGTGTTTTCCTGTCCACCGTCCAAGCTTGCGGGGAAACCGGGTATGTGGTACAATACCAAGGGACCAATGGGCCTGGGACTCCCTTCGTCCGCTGATACAGACTTCTCCGCCTTGGTGGATTCTTCAAGGCGACGCTCTCTACAGTCTGCTAAGGCCGCATGGGGGATGTGCGAATTGGACCATCTCATCAAGTGTCTCTTCCGAACCCTTGAAGTATTTAATTTTATGGACTGGACCTTAGGAGCTCTAGCCAAGAAGGCTCAGGATCCGGAATTCGTCAGCATGGACGAACTGACCAATGTTTTGTCGTGCCTCGACAAGGCAGTTATGGATGGTTCCACGGAGATTGCCTCCCTCTTTGGATCCGGTATTCTTAAGAAGAGAGCGGTGTACAGCTCCTTCTTAACGAAGTCTGTATCTCCTCTTCAGAGGTCCGCCCTGTTATACGCGCCCATCTCTGGTCACCTCTTTCCGCAAGAGATTGTGAAGGACATTTCTAGGTCCTTATCAGAGAAAGCCAAACAAGATCTGCTGGCGCAATCGGCTTAGAGGCTTAAACCTGCGGTCCCGGTGACAAAGAAGGATTGATTGATTGTGAGTTATCTGGCATCACAACTACCAGGGTCACTGACGCCGTGACAAAGAAGGAAAAGGCTCCCTTCCAGCAGCCCTTTCGGGGAAGGTCCGCCCCTAGATCCTCTCTTAGGAGTAGACAATCTGAAAAGAGAGGAAGGTTTTCAAGAAGGCCTTTTGTTAAGAGCCAATGAAACTACAGTCCTCCAGACGAAAGTGGGTGCCAGGCTTCTAAAGTTTCACGAAGCCTGGGCACAGAAAGGGGCCGATGCCTGGTCCCTCTCCATCCTAAAGAAAGGATACCTGATCCCCTTCAGGGAAAAACCTCCCTTGACAACAACTCCAAGGGAGTTGACAGCAAAGTACAAGGACCCTATCAAGAACCAAGCCCTTCTACATCTTGTGGAACAAATGCTGTACAAAGAAGCAATAGAGGAAGTAGAAGAGATCCCTTCCCCGGGGTTTTACAACCGCCTTTTCTTGGTACCGAAAAGCTCAGGAGGTTGGAGGCCGGTGTTGGACGTGAGCGCTCTGAACGTGTTCGTAGCAAAGAGGAAGTTCACGATGGAGACGACATCCTCGGTTTTAGCAGCCCTTCGTCCAGGGGACTGGATGGTGTCCCTGGACCTTCAGGATGCCTATTTCCACGTGCCAATCCACCCGTCGTCCAGGAAATACCTCAGATTTATGGTACGAGGGAAGATATTTCAGTTTCGGGCTCTCTGCTTCGGGCTTTCAACAGCCCCGCAAGTGTTCACAGGGCTGATGAGAAATGTGGCACATTGGCTACATCTCAAAGGGGTTCGAATATCCTTGTATCTAGACGACTGGCTGATATGGGCCCAGTCGCAAGTCCGCTGTCTGGAGGACTTGATTTTGACCCTGAAGTTGACCCAGTCCTTAGGACTGTTAGTAAACCTCGGGAAATCCCAGATGATTCCCCAGCAGAGCATCGTCTATCTGGGGATTCTGATGGATTCTCTGGGTTTTCATGTGTTTCCATCACAAGAAAGACAAGAACGCTGCTTAGAAAAAGTAGCAACCTTCCTAGAGAAAGTACAATGTTCCGCGAGGGATTGGATGAGTCTTCTGGGGACCCTTTCCTCGATGGAACAGTTCATTTCTCTAGGAAGGCTTCATCTAAGGCCTCTACAGTTTTATCTCAAGGGACATTGGGATCAGAAGTCCCAAAAGCTGTCAGACTCCTTCCGAATTTCAAGGAAGATAAAGGAAGATCTTTGTTGGTGGATGAACCCGTTCAGACTCAACGAAGGCGTGTCCCTTCATGCTCTGAGCCCTCGGCTAGTGTTATTTTCCGACGCCTTAGAGTCGGGCTGGGGAGCCACTCTGGGTGCGAGAGAAGTGTCAGGCACCTGGAGAGGGGAACAGGTGTCCTTGCACATCAACTTAAGGAGTTGGCAGCAGTTCATCTGTCACTCCTGCACTTCGAGGCTCAGATCTCAGGCTCAGTGCTGCATATCAATTCGGACAACACAACGGCCTTAGCTTATATCAAGAAGCAAGGAGGGACTCACTCGTTCCCCCTTTACGAAAAGGCAAGGAGTTACTGCTTTGGGCAGAGGAGCGAAAAATCACTCTCCTGACAAGATTTATCCAAGGAGAGAAGAATGTAAGAGCCGACCATCTGAGCAGGAAAGACCAAGTACTTCCTACAGAATGGACCCTACATCCAGAGGTCTGCAACAGACTTTGGAGCCTCTGGGGGAGACCAAATATAGACCTGTTCGCTACTCATTGGAACACAAGACTGGAAAATTACTGCTCCCCGATCTCAGATCCAAGGGCGGTAGCAGTGGACGGTCTCCTTCTCAGTTGGTCCAGACTAGATGGGTATGCTTTTCCACCATTCAAGATCTTAGCAGAAGTGGTGAGAAAATTTGCAGCAGCAGAGGGAGTCAAACTGACTCTCATCGCCCCGTTTTGGCCAGCGCAAAACTGGTACACAGAGGTACTGGAATGGATGGTAGACTTTCCGAGATCGCTCCCACACAGGAGCGATCTTCTCAGACAGCCCCACTTCAACAGATATCACAAAAACCTCCCCGCTCTCAATCTGACTGCCTTCAGACTATCGAAGGACTTGTCAGAGCTAGAGGTTTTTCTCGAGGAGTTGCGAAAGCGATCGCAAGGGCAAGAAGGCCATCTACTGTTCGAGTCTACCAGTCGAAGTGGGAGGTGTTTCGCAAATGGAGCAGAGCTCAGAAAATATCCCCTTCCAGTACCTCTGTGACAAATATAGCCGATTTCCTCCTTTACTTGAGGGAGAAATGTAATCTGGCAGTCTCCACGATCAAGGGCTATATAAACATGCTTTCTTCAGTCTTCAGGCATAGAGGCCTAAACATTACAGAGGACAAAGACCTCCATGATTTGATCAAATCTTTCGAGACTTCGAAGATTAAGAATATTAGGACACCCAGTTGGAACCTGGATGTGGTCCTAAAATACTTGATGACCCCCAGATTTGAACCTCCACGTACTGCTTCGTTCAGAGATCTGACAAGAAAGTCGTTATTCCTATTCGCTCTAGCCTCAGCCAAGAGGATAAGCAAACTCCAAGCCTTAGAAGATTCTGTTGGCTTCAGGAACGACTCTGCTTTCTGTTCCTTCAAACCCCTTTTTCTCGCGAAGAATGAAAACCCTTCGAAACCTTGGCCTAGGACATTCGAGGTTAAGGGACTGTTTTCTCGTGACAGGAAGAGAACAAAAAAGGACTCTGTGTCCAGTCAGAATCCTTAAATTTTACCTAGAAAGGAAGAGGAAACTGGGTGGTAATAAGGAAAGCTTATGGTGCTCTGTTAAGAGATCCCAAAAGAGAAATCTCTAAAAATGCTCAGGCGTTCTTCATCAAAGATGTGATCAAAGAAGCCCACTTAGCCTGTAAGGAAGAGCACCTCGGGCTCCTAAGAGTTAAAGCTCATGAGGTGAGAGCCATCGCTACCTCGTTAGCATTCCACAAGAATCTGTCTCTATAAACTCTCGTCGAGTCAATTTATTGGAGATGCAACTCAGTCTTTGCATCACATTATTTGAGACATTCAAGTAACTTATGACAGATGTTTTTCTCTTGGAGCTTACGTATATGCGGATTCGTTGCTGGGACAGGGAGCTGAACCCAATCCTTTTTAGTATAGTTATGTTAGGGTTTTTAATGGTTTATGGTGTATTTATTAGGTCGATTGAAAGAGGGGACTGGAGGTGGACCCCTTTCAAGTCGTAGTTCTAACATATTTAGTGTGGTCAGGTGGTCGGGATTGGTTGTTGTGCTCCTTGTAGTGTCTTAAGTACCTAAAGCTCTGTCATGTAAGAGGGTTAGCCCCCATTGATACGATATAGGTTAAGGCTCTGCCATGTAAGTGGGTCAGCCCTCATTGGCACGATCCAAGACAAGGCTCTGTCAAGTAAGCGGGCAAGCCCCCATTGGCATGATCCGAAAGGGTTATCAGTCACAGGTCTCATCCTCTCTGAAACTCTTGAGGCAAGCAGACTCATAGACAGTATCCATGAAGTCTTCTGCCCTCTCAGGTAGGAACCAAGGTGGTTTTGTTTATTATACCTACAACTCATGTTGTTTCCCTGTTTTTACATTTATAATCATTTTATATGTGGCTGTCTCTTGCCCTCCTCCAAGGGTGCCAATCAGCTAAGTATATATCTGCCGGGGAAGTTGCATGTACAAAAATGATATTATGATACAATAAAGTTTTGTACATACTTACCCGGCAGATATATACGATTAATGGCCCGCCCAGCCTCCCCTCAGGAGACAGGTGGAAGAGAAAATCTGATTAGAAAACGGGAATGCTTCCTAGTCCCGCCACACAGCGGCGGGAGTGGGCTGATCACCTGACCTTCCTGTCGCGTGTGCTGCGAGTTTTGAATTCTGTCGGGACGTTGGAGACTATAGCTAAGTATATATCTGCCGGGTAAGTATGTACAAAACTTTATTGTATCATAACAATATCATTTTCTTGTACAATCTGTATTATGCTTACTATCCTATGTCTGTTTCAAGTTAGTATTGTCTTTCATGCTATGAAGTCTAAAAGAAAAAATATTAAAATCTGGGTGAGGTTTTGAAATGCCGTCATAAAAGAAAAAATATAAAAATCTGGGTGGGGTTTTGAAATTCCATCACCACCTTAGAATTGTATTCTTTTTAAATGTTAATAAAAATTAATGTAATTTTCTTGGCAAATTTTTATTCTTGTTTTCTACTAGCGCAAACCATTTTTTTCATTGTAAGGGAAATTAATTTCTATCCATTTTTGTTTTTTGTTAATATTTTCTTTTCTTTCGGTAAAACCCATAGTATTTGCATTCAAGAAATAACCTATGTTTATGATGGTATTCAAAGTTTTTACAGAATAATGTTCATTTATTGCATAGTTAAGAATTGTAAGGGCTTTGACACATGTGCTTATACCCTGTATTTTCAACAGATTTTGGTTTTCACGGGCTATTGAGAGTTACTTGAGAAGTGCTAATCCTTATGCCGATCAAATATTCCTTCTCCGACGAGGCCTATTAATGGTTTGTATTATGGTTATACATTTTTAATATATATTCTTAGTAAATGAGTATAATATACATAATAAATACCATTATCTGTTTGTATATACAGGCAGTCCCCAGTTATCAGCGGTGGTTCCGTTTCTAACAGCGTAACTAACAGAAAATTGCTGATATCCGAAATTAGGCGATAACAGTGCTTATTGGTGCCAATAACCGGATATCAGAGCTGATAACCGGGGATCAGCACTGCTGTTAAATGGGGATTGGCACAGATAATCGGAGATCGACACATACCACCGAAAATCCAGTTATCGTCGTTATTAGACAATCTGCATAAAACTAGATCCCCGATAACTTCTGACTGCCTGTATAGTGTTGCTTATATCGTTGTGATGGCCTAAATATTCCATTAGAAGATTATCAACAATGAAGGGTCATCTATCAGTCTAGTATATTTTTAACAAGCATATTTTTTTTAACAGCATTTGGCCAATTCACTGCTTCTTTGTGAAGTTGGGCCTAGTCAAAAGGAAGTACTTCAGTCAACATTCGACTTACTAGGGGAACTGCTTAAATTCAATGTTGAAGCTTACCACAGATTAGACAGTATAATTTCTACAGAAGCTAGGGTAAGTTCATTGCCTCAGCTTCTTTCCTGTTACTTATATTTCTAAGTTATAATAAATGGACCAGTGATTTAGCTTATTTAAGTCTTCTATGGGTGGCTTAAAATATTACACAAACAGAATTTGTTTTAGGAGCTTCCTGTGTTAGAAAAAATAATTTT
The DNA here is from genome assembly GCF_015104395.2 of Macrobrachium nipponense. NCBI lineage: Eukaryota > Metazoa > Arthropoda > Malacostraca > Decapoda > Palaemonidae > Macrobrachium > Macrobrachium nipponense. The sequence goes on from NC_087206.1 coordinate 92,111,610, forward strand.
ATTTTTAATTATATTTTTTATAGTAGTTGGTATCATGTTAGTTACCATATTGCATATTGGTTAGTCAGCTGTGTTCATCTGTGTATTTTGTTAAGAAATCTGCATTTTCACAAAATCACTAAAAGCTAACAATATTAAAGAAAAAATTCTTCAAAATGTCTACAGAAAGCCACACAAAATACTATTTTTAAGAGCATTTAGTGATGAAAATTAAGATACGCAAAGAAGAAAAAGTAAATATACATCTTCTCCATGAATCTTTTAAAAAGTTATACGTACATTACCGTATCCAATAATGCATGTACAGTAGTACCTCGAGATACGAAAGGCTCTACTTACGAAAAACTCGAGATACGAAAGCCAATGCGAAAAATTTTACTGCTCTACATACGAAAAGTTTTCAAGATACGAAAGGTTGTTGCTGTAAAGTCCCGAGATTCGCCCGGACCACCGAGAACAATTTTAAAACTCCCACGCTGCCAACTGAGTAAACTCGCCACCATCCTCCCGCTCTCCCATTGGTTCCTGATGCTAGTCACCCCATAAGGTCCTGCTCTCCTATTGGTCAGCATCTACCCCTTGTGCTTTAAGTATTCTATTGGTAAAAGGATACTGTAAATTGAAAAACTTATTCATGCAATACATTTAATAAAAAAAAAAAACATTAGGTAAAGATAGAATAAAGAATAGAAATGAATGGTTATTATACTGTTTGGTAGTTTCATTAGTTGAAGAGATAATAATGACAATTTATGGCTTACTGTGTGCTAGGAAAAATGATTGTTTGGCGCTCGTTCGATACTCGTAAGATGGGTAAGAGCTGAATGTAAACAATCGATTGGAAGGTTTGTTTTTTGTTTGTTTGTGTATTATAGTTAATGATTAATTAATAATTATTTGAAATGAGAACATACTGATTATTTATACATTTTATTGGCATATTCTAAGCTTTTAGCTCTTAGGTTTAGATGTCAGAATCATAGACTAGGCTACAGTAGCAACCGCTAACATAGGCTAGGCTTATTGCTAAGGGACATATGCTAAAGTCCTAATATAATCAGTAAAAATGGGGTTGAACATTACATGCTGTTGAATATTACTCAAGTATGTACAGTATTTTGCCTTTTTGGAGTCCTATTTCTTCCGTCGGATCGCCGTTGTAACCCTAGAACATGTGTTTTAGGCCTGGAAATATAATTTACTGGGGTGTTTTTGGAGGGCTTGGAACGGATTAGCCATTTTACATGTAAAATGTGTTCCAAGATACGAAAAACTCATAATACGAAGGCCGCCTCGGAACGAATTAATTTCGTATCTCGAGGTACCACTGTATTCTCATATTGCATTATAAAATACTACTAACATAGTGGTTAATGTTTTGGTTTGGAAGTCAGCTGATGGCAAATAAGAGTATATTTCGCCATATTTAACTCAGTTCTGAGCAAATTGTCTTGCTTCTAGTTAACATAAACTAATATCTAGATACTTGACTTATAAGTTGTTCCAACATGTAATACAAACCCTCGGTCCTTTACATAGGGAATTACCTACAGCGCCAGCTGGACCGGTCGTAAGATTTCTAACATGGTAGTTCGGTAGTAATGGCTCATCCGATGGTCAGGAGTCCCGCCCGATTGGACGTGAACATATCACTTTTGCTTTCGCCCGCTGTCAGATGAAGACGTGTGTGTTCACCTCTACCCGCCATCGTCGTGAGACTTTCTATGGTTTCGACTATGAAGCTGTTCTTTTTCTCAACTTTTGCCTTGTGTACTACTTTGAGTGTGGATCTTTGTAAGTACTTATTGAACTCTTTATTGTTGAGTTTTGTGGTTTGCATCGTGAACTTAGAGCCATGCAAGCCCACGAAGGTGAGAAGCCCCCCACCCCCCAACCAACCGGAGAGTGTGCCCTGGTTTGGAGGGCCGTAAGTGTGGGGCCTTTAGGTCCTCTGAACATTTGGACCCCCATGTAGTGTGTATGCGGTGCTGAGGGCGCGAGTGCTCTCGGTCCGAGCCTTGTGATTTTTGTATTTCATGGTCGGAGGAGCAGTGGGATCGCTATGAGAGGAGGAAGAAGACACGTAAAGTAGCCAAGGGGTCATCGGAAAGCTCTCCCACGACACCTCATTCCTCCCTCCTAGCCAGCTCCCTCGTATGGCTCTTTCCCCTGCGGGGACATGTTGCGTTCCGCCTCTTTGTTCGACCTGTTGAGCGCAGGGGAAGGGCCGCGACACCCCAACCTGCAACTGTACTCGGGATATTCCCTCTGCGCAAGGCAGGATCATCCCCCCCACCCCACCTCCCAGTGAGCGGGAACCCCTTCCCACTAACCCGACTGTTGCTTCCGCAGGTGTGACTGCCGCCGCGGGTGGAGGCCTCCAGCAGGTCTGGCACTCGCTGAGCCTTTCGGGCACTCCCAGCATTCAGGGGCTGTTGCAACATCTGGCTGCTCCTGTGACCCAAGGCACGGTGACGTTGATGACTACCACCATCTCTACACCAGGGTATGCCACGCCACCGCACCTGTTATACACGCAGCACATAACCTCCGTGACCCCCTCAGCCGCCATGCAGGCCCCGCTGACGTTCGGGCCGTGTGAGGAGATCGTTCCTCCGCCTGGTTTTGCTGTCCTCACCCCAGTCCCTGACTTCGAGTGCTCGAGGAGCTCCTCCCTTGACCACCCACCAGTTCCTATGCCTGTTCCTGCTGTCTACGTTCCTGCCCGTGGTGTTGCTGCTCCCATTGCAGGTCCCTGTAGACAGGTGCAGTTGGGCTGTGTTGCTGCCGCAACTGCCCCAGACCCGTCCTGGATGGAGGACCTGTCGGTGGTCTTGAGGAAGCTGACGAAGAAAAGGTCCAAGAAGAAGAGGAAGGTGTCGTCGTCTGCTGCTGCCTCTTCCCCTTCGACTTCCAAGGCCCCACAGCTGAGGAAGAAGAAGGTGCCCCCGCCCCCCCCCCAAGAAGTCTCTCACAGAGACTTCTAAGGGTCTGTCCCACTCCGATGGGACAGGTGGGTCTTCTGCTGGTCCTCCTGTTCCTTCAGGAACAGGGCCCGTCTCTCCTTCCCCAGGGAAGAAGAAGACGGGGACCGTAGAGGTGCCAGCTACCTCTGGTACCTCTTCTCCTGGTTCCAGAGATTCCAGAGCGTCACCGAGCGGAAGACTGGTGGGAGTTGCTCAGGTGACTCGCCAGGCTGGCAATCGCTCTCGTGGCGATCCCCTGGTTCCCAGGGATGACGTGACGGTCCCACCACACCGGTCATGTGTCGAGGCTAGGAAGAGGTCCCCCCGGCAACCAGGTCCAGCCTCGGCTGGATCAGGTACCGTGACGTGTCGAGAGGATGGTGCGCGCTCTCACTGCGTCTTTGGACACTACCAGTCACCCGACAGTCACTCCCACCGGGACCGTATGGCTCGCATGACTGGTAGCAGTTCGCCTGATGCACGGACTGTTGCAACCGTCCTCGGTCCAGCGGTTCTCCTCACGGAGACCGCGGGACTAGACCTGCAGCTTGGTTGCCACTGCAGATTGGTGATCGCCTGCAGTCCTCCCAGCCCACCAGCTCCGCTGGTAGGCAGGGTGGGTTTGTCAGGTCTTCCTCACCTGTCCCTTCAATCTCCTCAGGCTATACCGGGAGGAGCGAGGCGACCAGGGGTGACCGTGAGGAGCGAGATCCACACAGTCCTGCCACGAGAGCCTACGAGCCTGGCTCGGTCCCAGGTCATACGCACAAGTGGTTGGAGGAGACCACAACGAGTCTGGTGAGGTTCTTCCTTCTGAAGGAAGAGGGTCTCGAGAGGTAATTGGCCTGGATGGATCGGACGGTTCATCGCCGCAGGACGCTATCACTCGAGATTCAGAGGTCCTTCACGGAGGTCATTGTGCTGATTCGTCAGCACAACGACCTCAGGGAAGGATCGTGGTTGCTCCCTCCGAACCTCCATTGAGGGTGGAGCCGTTCTAGGGCCCCAAGAAGGAACCCAGGACGACGGTGGGTTTGCCCCGATCCTCCTTGGCCTATGGTGTGCTGGGCCAGGTTGACTCTCGTCTCCGGACAGGAGGGCTCACTTAGGTCCGTCAGGTCGGACAAGCTGCTTCCCCATCCTCTGCCTCGCCAGTGGCGATTCTATGTGCCATCGGTAGACCTGCTACCGACCAAGTAGGTTGACCCAGAGATAGCTGGTTTTCACAGCAAGAGGCATCAGCCCTGGAGGCAACTGCCATGGCAGCCTTCCAAGCAGTCCCCTGGTTGGACCTGTGGTCCCTCACGGTGTCCAAAGTTGCAGCCTCCTTGGGACCCATCACTCCCGAAGAAGATTCGGCGTTCGGGAGGTGGTGTCAATCTGGAGGTAGAGCCATCTCTTACCTCGCCCACCAAACGGCCAACCTGTGGGCCAACCTGGTCCTGAGACGTTGGGACGCAGTCCTCGCTCGGGTGACCAGGGCGGCCAGTCGGGAAGTGTCGATGGGTCTACGAAACGGATCGTTGCTGGGTTCCTCCTCTCTCTTCCCCAAAGTGATGGTGGACGCTATGGTGGAAAAGCGGCGCACTGAGGACAGTGACCTCTTAGTACACCAGGCAGTCTCGAAGGCTTCTGGGCAGCCTCGAGCAACTGCGGCCAAGCCTCGGAGCTTGGCTAGCTCTTCCTCTGGTACCAATACATCAGCTTTGTCGAGGTCGAGAGGAAAGACCCAGCCTTTGACTTCTGCTTCAATGAGTGAGCGTCGGCCCTCCTCCCAAGCCTCCTACTCCCGTGGGGGTCCTGCCAAGCGGAAACTGAAGAAGGGGAAACACTAGGGATGGCGTTCCCCCTCACCTGCTGCTGGAAGTGGGGGTTGCCTGGCAAGCCATTGGGCAACTTGGCAGCACTACGGAGCCGGGACCTGGGTAGTGGATGTCCTTTAGGAGGGATATCTGCTACCCTTCGAGTCGCGGCCACCCCTCACTTCGCACCCGGTCCACCTTCAGACATACGTTCCCGGTTCTGCCAGGGACATAGCACTTTGGTAAGAAGTCAAGACCATGCTGAGCAAACGAGCTGTGGAGATCGTATGAGATCAGTTGCCGGGCTTCTACAGCTGACTTTTCCTAGTGGAGAAGTCATCGGGGGGCTGGCGACCAGTGATAGATCTCTCTCCCTTGGACCGATTTGTTCGTCAGACTCGGTTCACGATGGAAACAGCACGCTCAGTGCTCGATTCCATTAGGGAGAACGACTTCATGCTTTTGGTGGACCTGAAGGATGCGTATTTCCAAATACCCATCCATCAGTCCTCCAGGAAGTACCTCCGCTTTATCCTCGACGGGACGGTGTACCAGTTCAGGGCACTGTGTTTCGGTCTCTCACCCGCCCCACAGGTGTTCACGCGAGTGTTCACTCTGGTGTAGGCTTGGGGCCCATTCGGCCGGGATACGTCTCTTCGCCACCCAGCACAACAGGAAACTCTAGATTTTCTTCGTTTGTCATGCTGGACCTATGGGCAGCTGCAGAGGACGCGTTCCAGCACCCATGGGACAACCTCCTAGTTTACACCTTTCCCCTGTTCTGCCTGATTCTTAAGGAGATCAGCAGTGTGCTGGTCACCAGCAATCTTTGGATGATTCTGGTGGCACCCAAATGGCCTCAGGCTGTTTGGTATCCGGACCTGCTGGCTCTTCTCTCCGAGGCACAGCGACAGATTCCCTCTTGGCACAACCTACTGTGCCAATCCCCGTGGAGCAGTACCACCAAGCAGTTCAGTCCCTGTGTCTTCACAGCTGGCGGTTATCCACCATCTCTTGTGAGCGAGAGGCTTTTCTCGCCGAGCAGCATCAGAGATAGCAGGTTACCTCAGACAGTCCTCTGCAGCAGTATACCAGGGAAAGTGGTCCGTCTTCTGTGGTTGGTGTCATGGATGGGGTCTCTCTCCACTCAGAGCCAGTCTTAAGCAGGTAGCGGATTTCTTCGTCTTTCTTCGCCGAGAGAAACTCCTCTCCGTCTCCGCAGTTAAAGGCTACAGAGCCGCCCTGGTCCTAGTCCTTAAACTGCAAGGAGTCGACATTTCCACTTCTATGGAAATATCACTCCTAATGAAGAGCTTCGAGAGGTCTTGCCCACCTAGAGAACTCAGGCCCCCGGGGTGGGATGTGACTCTCGTACTTAGGAGCCTGGCTCGCAGACCCTACGAGCCACTCCGAGAGTTGTCAGACAGGGATCTGACACTCAAGACTGTCTTTCTGCTGGCCCTGGCATCGGTGAAGAGAGTAGAAGAACTTCATGGCCTTTCCTTCAATGTTAAGCACTCAAGGGGATGGGGATCAGTTACGCTCGATTTCGTCCCTGACTTTGTAGCGAAGACTCAGAACCCTTCAGTCTCCGATGCCAGGTTTGAGTCCTTCACAATCCCCTCCCTGGAAGACTTCACCAACAATGATGCGGATGAGATGCTGCTTTGTCCTGTGAGGGTGCTACGGCGCTGTCTGAAGAGAACTTGTCACCTCAGGCCTAAGTGTCGACGACTCTTCGTTAGCACCGGGGTTATTCAATAACAGGGAACATAAAAATATGTGGTGGCATTTTGAGGGTTGGAACGGATTAAGGGCATTTTAAGTATTTTCAAACAAACAAACAATCAATTGGAAAATTGATTTGATGTGTGAGCAAATTGAGCTACGATCTCGACCATGGAACAAATTAAACTTATAGGTGAAGGTACCACTGTAATAAAACACGAAAACAATAAAATGCAGTAATAATAATAATAAAAAATATGTTTTATAAAACTTATTGTTGCATCAACTGCATTAATTTTATAGAGGTTCTTCTCTATTTTTATAATTGTGGTTTTCTCATAGTTGCTTAAACTGGTGAGCAACGCCCAAAGGTTGGCATGTTGAAAATCAGGAAACAATAAATGTCAGTTTTGTTATAACACCTGCAGGAAGCAGACCCCTGTCTTCCCTTGCCTCTTCTCTCTATTGTCTCAATCAGCGCACCAAACACTGGCTCAAGTAAAAGTTTCTTTTCATTTATTAGTTCATTGTATTTGATTGTTTTCATGTTTTATCATTGTAGATTTGTTGTGAAATAACTATTTATTTTAAGTAAAGATTTCACTGTCTTCTCTACACACAATATCATGATGCATGATAGCTTAAATTACTTGTTCATTATTCCTCAAAAATAGCAATGCTCCCTTCATCTATTTCAAGTTAGCTGTGCATCACTGCAGTGACGAGTAATTTTTTAAATTGTTTACACTAAATTTTATTGTGAAAAGCTTTGTTCTTTCATTTGCTATTATGTTGAATATGGTTAAACTATACTGTCTCACTAGGGGCACCAAACACTGGTTCAATTAAGACTTTTTTGTATTATTTATGTATTTCATTTGATTGTTTTCATATTTTATCATTGTTAAATTATAATTTTTAAATGTATTGTGAAATTCGTTTAATAATAATAATAAATTTATAGTGAAATTCCTTTTTTTATGTGAATTGTTATCAATGCCCCCTTGTTCAGTCTCAAGTCAGCTGTGCATGCCGTCACAGCAGATTTTGTACATCTTTTATGCTAAATGTTATATTGAGGTGCTTTATTCTTTTATTTATTTTGTCGAGTGTGTATTTATTTTGTCAAGTGTGGTTATCATTAAACTATATATTGTAAATGAAAAAACATGTTAATACAGCTTTTCTTCTACAACGCAGTAGGCCGTTGAGTACAAGTATAAACAAGATAATCGGTCATTTTGAAGTGCGAGCCCCCTCATTATGGGACCGCTTTGATGTGGTGAGGGGGCTCTCGAACCTCAGGAATTTCTTTCCCGGTTTGAACCCAAGAGTCCCATGTGACATTATATATTTTTGGAATAAAATCTGTGGATTTTTCCACTATTGTCAAAATTTTCAATATCTAATAAATAAGAAAACATATCATTACTTGGATTGGAATTAAATCCAAAGCTAAATAGTGGGAAATGTGATAGATCCATCATTTACCCGACAATGTTCGAACCTGGTTTTCCAGGGGGGGCTGGTTCTAGGGCCCATAGAAATTATACAAAGAAGTAAAAATGTATCGGAAGATACAAACATAAAAACAATGGAACCATACGTACCAGAGAAAGGAAACAAATCTGATACACAGATACCACACGTAAGGCAAGGTCCGAAGAGAAATAGAAATTATCGTCTTAATCCAACACTGGTGCATTTCGATCATCTTTTTGGACCAGATAACTGGTCAAGATTTCTAGTACTCAAAGCTGAAAATAAAATATCAACAGCGATACTAGAAAGCAAATTATTGAATATATGTCCAACCCCACCACCTTTTTAAATATAAAAGAAATAAATGGCACAAAAATAACAATAAGAAGTCATGAAACATTAAATTATATACAGGGCACAGTTATTTTACCCAACACTGAAGAAGAAGGACTACCCTCAAAACAATTGATTCTTGACTCCCTTAAATTAAGATACAATAATATACATGATTTAGAAATTATTCAATTCCAAGTAGGAAAGATAAAATAAACAAAATAATATTGCAAAAGTAAAATTTACAGGCCAAGATCTCTGACTCAAAATCAAAATTCTTAGACAAAATAGAGAAGTGCGTCCATTTATACCAAAACCACTTCAATGCACTCAATGTTCAAAGTATGGGCACATACAAAAAATGCCATAATAAAGCAGTATGCGCACTGTGTGCATCAGACACCCATACTACAAATTGGAAATGTAAATCTTCAAAATGTATTAACTGTGGACAATCCCATCACACAAAATTTTAGGAATGCTCCTTTTATCAATAGAACACAGAGCTCCAGTTGTTGATGAATAGAACAGGTATGTCAGTCAAAGAAGCTAGACTCGAGATAAAAGTAAGAGGAGTCAGTAATCCATCTAAAAGCCACTCTTTCGCAAATGTAACGAAAAATCTAAATATCGATCGCATTGATAACAAACAACAAGATAAGATTAAGGTACAAACTAATTCTCATATCAATAATGCTGAACCCCAAAACAAGCATGTTGATATATCCACCAGTACCACTAATAACATAGAGGATTCAGATATTCATGGAAAAGAACTTCCAATGGAAAAGGAGTCAAATAATAATAATAATAATCGAACTGACAAAAAGAAAAGCATACTAGAACGAACCCCACCTAAGGGAAAAAAAGTGAATATTGAAAATTACAGTCAATCCAAAGATACTCCAAATACACCAGGAGAAGATTTTAAAAAAGATAATGTACTAACCTCATCACAAGTGGAAATACATAATTACCCTCAACCCCAGTCAAACAGCTAACATCTGGACAGTAAATAACCATTTAATTACTCTTTACAGTTCCCATCAAATAATACTAATTGAAGTCATACCATTAAACCAAACCAGAATGTAACTATCACTCCCTAACCATCCACAAGACCCAAATATTCCATTAAAAACAACAAAACAAATAACCCCCTCAAATCAACAGTCCTTATCACTACAGAAAAGGACCAATAGAATTACAAAACCAGAAGTTTCTAAAGCTAGATCAAATACTTCTGAACCAATAATTAACATTACCAAACATGCTTTGTCTTTGGTTGTAATGAGTGCTTTTTAAGTACAGTAGACCCTTGACTCACGAACACAATCCGTTCCTAGACCTTGGTCGTGTTCCAAATTGTTCGTGACTCGGAGCTAATTTCCCCATAAGGTTTAATGGGAATAATATTAATTGGTTCTCGACCCCTACGAACCAATATATATTATGTATATTTTGCCTTATTTTACACAGATAATGTAAAAGTCAGTGTAAAAAACCTTAATATATCTAATAATATAATTTAAAATGGTAAACTAACACTATAAAAACGTTTGTAAAGTGAACACTTACTATGACTGGCGAGACTTCTGGCTTGACGGACAAGAGAAGAGGAGGGTGGTGGGTGGGGAGGAGGTTATTGTGCGGAAGGAGACCCTCCCCCATCCAGGTCGGGGAGATCTCGTTCCGGAGATTCAACTCTTCTAGGTTTTTTTGGTGAACGTTTAATCACAAACTTATCCAATGTCTGTTGCCTTTTCCTTCCTTGCATAACTTTTCTGAAATGGCTCATTAAATTTTCATTGAGCATATTCACGATCCTGTTCGTAACAATTTTGTCCGGATGATACAATTCAAGGAAGCACTGGGTGACGCCGTGCGTGGGCGGCTGGAGGATGGCTGTTCCCATGGCAACTCAAACGCTCTCACGTGTGCTGGGCGATTTCGCGCATTTTTCAAATGTTTGTGTCTAAAAATTAGTTTGTGAAACAAAGTGAATTGTTATTTTCCAGAAATTTCCAGCATTTTTCAAATGTTCATGTCTCAAAATTAGTTCATGACCCAAACAGAATTTTTATTTTCCGCATTTTTTTTTTTTCGTATCTCAAAGTTAGTTCGTAGGTCAAGGGTGAAATTTTACCTATAATTTTGGTCGGGGATCGAGTTGTACGTGGGTCAATGCGTTCGTGAGTCAAGGGTCTACTGTACATATAACCAACTAACTACCAAGACAGAGGACATAGTACGAAAACTTATTAATTTTCAATTATGAAAAACAAACCTGCAGAATCTAATAACCAACATACAAATACAACGATTAAAAAACCACAAATAAATTAAAATGCATATAAACTACTAGGCAAAGTAAAATCAGCAATCAACTTACAGAATTTAACGCCAATTCCTCCCAATAATGGAATATAAAATTATTCAATGGAATATAAATGGCCTTTTAACCCGACTACGTCTGGGTGAATTACAAAGAATCATAAGAGACCACAACCCAATGTGCATGTGTCTACAACATAATGGAAGTAACCCTACAAATATCCAACTATAAAATTGCCTGACGGTGGAAAATTAGGCACAGCTATATATGTTCATAATAACATAACATATGAACCTTTCAACATACCATCTATGCCATATCAAATAACATCTATTAAACTGTATGTGCCTGACAAAAGTAAAATCACTATTTGTAATTTATATAACCAACCAAATTTCAATGCAAATTTTAGTGATTTTCCTGAACTTATTAGCAAAAGTATACAGGAACCCCTACTTATAGTAGGAGGTGTTAATGCACATAATCCATTATGGGATACTAATAACCCCATTGACTTATCCGGAATCAACTTAGAAAAAACTATAATGAAACACAACCTGTGTTGTCTCAATGAAAGTGAAGTTCCAACATATTTTTCAAATACACACCTAACCTTTTCCTCAATTGATATATCATTATGTTCAAATGATGTAGCTGAAAAATTTGAATGGAATGTCCTAGACGATTCATACACAAGTGACCATTTCCCAATCATTCTTAACTACCTAAGTAATATCAAAATATTGCCACCTACAAGATATAATATCCAAAAAGCTAATTGGGATAAATATTTCTTATACACTCAAAACATACCACAATTCCCACATAACGAAGATCAAAATACTACATGTGAATCCTTCTCAAACTTCATAATAAATGCTGCAGATAAAAGCATTCCAAAAACCAAATCATTTTCCACAAAATCCCCTGTCCCATGGTGGAATCCAACCATAACAACCTTAAGTCAAATAAAACATATATTGGGTCGCAATCTTAACAGACTTAGAACTTGCCTTAAATCACTCGACAAAATGCCCCATAATGTAAACGTATTAAACAAAATAGTTATAACAAACATAACAATTAACCATATTAAACCACTATATAACAAATATACAGCCAAATTTAGAAAAACAGTAATAGCTGAAAAAATCGCATCATGGAAAGAATATGTCTCAAACATATCTTCAAACACATCAACAAGGGATATCTGGCAAAAGATAAGGAAAATCAATGGAAAACATATAAGACCTCCAAGAAGTGCAATACATTTAAGTGGAAAAATATACCACTACACTTATGAAATATCAAATATAATTGGAAAGCTTTTTGAAAACATCAGTGCTTACTCTAGCCTAGATATACATTTTCAAAATACGTATCAAAAAACAAAAAGAAAATATAATACTTAGTTTTGAAACTATTGAAGACCTGGAATATAATTATATTTTCTACATGGATCAACTAGATAATGCCATCAACTCCTGTCATCCCTCCGCCATAGGAATATGATAAAATATCATATGAAATGATAGAAAAATTAGCTCCTATAACTAAATCATATTTATTAAAATTTTATAATAGTATCTGGCTAAAACGTGTCTTTCCTGATAAATGGAAACATGCCATAATTATTCCAATAAATAAACCAGGAAAGGATGCAAGTAATCCATCCAATTATAGACCGATATCCCTAACAAGCTTCGTATGCAAAATCTTAGAAAAAATTGTTAATGCACAATTAATGTGCGTAATAACCAAAGAATCCATTTTAACACCAACACAATCAGGTTCAATAGCTGGCAGATCAACCCTAGATCCCTTAACACATTTAGAGGATCATATCAAAAAAGGCTTTGAACAAAAAAAAAATTAACAGTAGCTATATTTTTTTATATAGAAAAAGCATATGACAAAACATGGAAACATAACATCATGCAAAAACTCCATTCCAAGGGACTAAGAGGCCACTTATTAATATTTATTAAGAACTTTTTAACAAGCAGAACTTTTCAAGTAAGAGTAGAAAATTCCTACTCAGTAACCTATGAACTGGAAGAAGGAATCCCTCAAGGTAGTGTCTTGAGCTGTGCATTGTTTGCTTTAGCAATCAATGACATTACTATAAATTTACCAAGTGGTGTAAAAAATAGTTTATATGTTGATTGTTATTTACTATACAAGTAGCAATTTAAGACATGCTCAGAGAGTTCTCAGTACTGCCATTTCAAATATATGTAGTTGGACAAATTCAGTTGGATTTAAATTTTCAACTGATAAAACAAAAGCAATCGTCCTCTACAAAGACAAAAGATGGCTGAAGAACCAAACAAACATCACCTTTACAGCACTGAAATACAATTTTGTACAAAAATCAAATATCTAGGAGTGATATTTGATCAACATTTAAATTGGAAAGAGCACATCGAATACATTAAAGCCAAGGGCATCAAAGCCCTTGCCATAGTGAAAAAGTTATCACACACTAATTGGGAGCAAAGCGAGACATTTTATGAATGATATATAAGGCAACAGTCTTATCCATAATAGATTACTGCTGTCCAATATATTCATCCACCTCAGAATCTGCATTAAAAACTTTCGATGCAGTGCACCATGAAGGCGTGCGATTGTGCACAGGAGCATTCCGATCGTCCCCAACGAGCTCACTTCTGGTAGAGGCAGGTGTGTTGCCCTTGAAATATCACCGTAATTTGATAGCAATATGAAGAGGTTTTTCACTGCAAGCAGGATCATCTCCTGCAGCTGACTGCTTTCAAAATTGTAATCCGGAAACAGAGGTTCATGGTACTGGCTCTTTCCCAAAAAGAGCTGAATACCTAATAAACTTACAAAACATAAATCCGATTTTCACCCACCTGTGGAGTGATCACCACCATGGATGTTAAAACAAATAAAGATATGTACCTCCCTGTCTTACCTGCTTAAAAAGCAAATGACAAGTACAGAAATGTACCACCAACATGCTTTGGAGCACATTAGAAGAAATAGAGACATTCATGGTAGATACAGACCGCTCCAAAAATAATGTTGGAGTAGGAGCATCTGCATATTCGAAAAATATGTTGCTCAAAAGAAGCCTACCTTTAATATCATCAATATTTACTGCTGAAGTCACGGCCATAAAAATGGCTCTTGATATGATATCTGAGGGAAAAGCAAGTGTCTATCATTTTCAGTGACTCGCGTAGTGCTATAGATGCTATAAGACTGTATAAATCAGTAAGTCAAATATGTACGTACTAGTACAAGAAATACAAATAAAGATTCATCAACTCCTTCAATCAGGATTATCAACAGAAATATGTTGGATTCCAGAGCACATGGGAATAAAAGGAAATGAAAATGCAGACTCAGCTGCCAAATTAGCCTGCACTATCCCTCCAACAATTACACATGCCCCCATTGTCAGACTGGATAGCATCTGTCAGACCGTTAATATACAGAGATGGGAAAAGAGAATGGGCCTTAGTGCCAACCACAAATAAACTTAAAAATATAAAAGCTGGAGTGTGTGCATGGAGGACATCCTCACAAAAAGAAAGATCAAAAGAGGTAATCCTAACAAGGCTCTGTATAGGACACACAAGATTCTCGCATGGTCACTTTGAGGTCAGCACCACATGCTGACCCAATAAAGTGTAATAGATGTGTAACACCCATGACAGTGCAGCATTTGTTGAATGCCCAAATTGGACCCAACAAAGATCTATTTATCTACGGAATTCAAAAATGAAAAGTATTCTTGCTGAAAGCAAAGATTTTTCAATTAACATCGTCATTTTTTTTTTAAATAAGACAGGTTTCATAAATAAATTCTAAATATTTTTATTTTTTTATTTTATTTATTTTATTTCATTTATTTATTTGATTTTTTCCCTTCTTTTCCTTCTTCTCAGGATTAAGCCCTGATAAACAGCCCAAGAAGTCTACTTAAGACTCAGAGGCCTGAAAAAACTAAGCCCTATTAATAGTAATAACAATGAAGTGCAAGCATTTGTTCGATAAACTATACAAAATTTCCCAAAAAAACTTGTTAAAAAAATGGAATGTTCAACATAAGAAACATTCGACGAACGAGGTACCACTGTATCTTGATTTGCAAAGAGCTAAACTTGATTTATTAGTGAAACTATTTTTTGGGGGGCATATTATTTTTTAAAAGTGATGTCATGATTTTTTCAAATGAAAAAAAAAAAAAAAGTTATAAGTCGAATATGTAGCTGGTTCTCTTTGAACAATTTCATAACTAGTTGAAGAATATGTAGTAAAAATTTGAAGCAAATCCCTTCAGTCATAAGAAAGTTATAAACACTTATGGCATCGCCACACCCCTTAATTATACAATAGGAAATTTTATAACTTATCATTTACATTTTGACAAAACTGGTAAATGATAAAGTAAAAAATCAATGAGTTGGAACTGTTGTGTTTGAGTGTGTAACTTTGCTTAGTACACTGTATTTATAGAGGCTTTTTTGTAGTAGTATCCATCCAGCTTCTGCTTATTACTCATCATCAATTCCCTTTGGTCTCTTTCAATCTAGTTGTCCAATTTCTATAACTTTACATTCCTCCAGTTTTCACCTCTTCAGAACAGAACAATTTTAAGATCCATGAGATACATGCAAACCTATCAATTTTTTGTGTTTCAAATTTTTTTAAGACAGATTTTATGGAAGAAAAATCTATTTCAGGAAAAGAAATTATTTAGACTCGTTACCAAGAATTTGGTCGACAGCAACATGCTTGTCAGATCCCTGGTGTTATCCAATGATCTCTTCACTCGTGAAGGAAAGGCTGTTGAATTTGCTGCAAAATCTAGAACTCTTAAGCACGTATCAACATTCAAACAGCGGTTAGATTTCTTGGTGCAGTTAACGAAAACCATCAGTGTTGATTCATTAACCCAGGTGAGTTTGTGTTCAGTATTTATAAGGTGTAGTGTAATTTAATTTTAAGGTGTAGTGTAATTTAATTTCTTTATTACAGCTGTAATAGACGACTGTTTTGCTGAGTTATAACCACCTTGAAACAAGCCTGGTATCAAAATATTAATTTGTTCATATACGAAACAAACCTTCGGTCTTAACATTAGGATAATACTAGCAACTAAACTTGTAAGATGTAGTATAATTTAGTTTCTTTATTACAGCTGTAATAAGGTGAAAGTTTAGTTAAGTTTATCACTATGAAACAAGCGTGATTCATAATAATCTGATAACGAAATAGTACTTACTTTTTTTCCATTTTCATTTATACATATTTTTATGCTGCATTGTAATATCACGTTTTAATGGTTTATGTCTCAACAGGAAAATGTAAGCTGCCTTAATACATCCCTTGTTATTTTAATGCTTGCCCATCGACACTCTGAGTTGCCCCTGTACTTAGATGGTCTTCGCAGCCACCTGGAGCCACACCTACTTCCAAACCTTAGGTCTTTGTTGCTATTTTGGCAGACACATTATCTCCATAATAAGGATAAGGACTGTAACACATTGCAGAGAGTAAGTATTCTATATTTTCGTATAATTTAGAAATGTACTCTTTAATATATCCATGGAACATTGTCTTCAATGAGTAGTTCTTTAGTACGTGGTAAGAGTGTAATTGCAAAGTATTAATATATTGTAATCCCCATTGGGACATTTATTTTGCATTGGTTTTCCATGTTTGGGGTAAGCATGAAATTGGTTTTCTTCTTTTTTTTTCCTGGGTAAACTACTATCAGATGTAAGTTTTTATCTTTTTGCTTTTTCCTTGTTTTCTATGCCTTCCTAATGGTCTTCATTGTTCTACATCCATTCTGCTGCTGTTTTTTAACCAACTGTTCCTCATCCCCTCTCACATTTTTTGAAATCTCTGGACACCACACAAGTGTTGGTTCCCATTATACTCCTTTCATGAATCTTATATTTACTCATAAATCTTTCCATTTCATTCATGGTACAGATACTCTGTCTTAATGCTATTTCACTATCCATTGAGTCCTAGGGTAATTGAAATGCTCTATTTCGTCTCGGATCTGAAATATCCAAACAAGCCTCTGAAAACAATGTCACATAGCAAAAATTAGGGAAGCACAAGATTCCATACTATATTAGCTGGCAGCTTAGACAGTCTTAGCCTCTTCTGCTAGAGAAACAAAGTTTTTTATTTGGAGATTCTTGGGGATGCTTAGTTTTTGGGGAGCTTACAGCAAAAACTTTTCAGTCCTTCTGTACCAATCCGTATTGGTCTTTGGATCACTTATTAAGATGGAGGGTCTCTTTCCAGTATGAGAGATGTCTTCCCTTGATTTCATTCTGAAATCAGAATACCTGTACCAAGGAAACTAGTTTATTCTTGAGTGTTCATGACCAACCTTCGGTTGGTGAAAAGATTTTTAATGCCTCAGTCAATAACCTATACCAGGTGTAATTGAATCAATTCTGTAATACTCAGTGAAAGACACATTAATCCTGCCAACTTGGGAATACTAACCTTCGCCTTTCTCGTGGATTATATCTTTTGGACGTAATGGAACAGTAGAATGAACATAGGTCCAGACAGTCCTTGGTTTACAACAGTGTTTCCATTTTTACGCTGCGTCGAGAGCCGGAACAACGTCAGGAAAACATAAAAATGGAAAATAAAGTTATGAAAAGAATACTTTTAATCCTTCGGGTATACTGCATGTTGTGTCTTGATGTTTTACTTACAATCTGTAGTTGAGTTGTTTTTCATACAAAAACTTATTGTAGCTCCACTGGTGGTTCTGAAATGTAAAAATTTACAACAAAGTACACAAAGTCCTGTATGCAATAAAATAAAGTAAGAAAAATAAAATACATTTGTTATACAGTACAATAATGTCAAATAACATACAGGTGTACTGTAATTTATACCAAAGAATGTATAAAAGATAAAAAAACATAATGAATTCCTTATTTTTCATTTGAAGTTGTGCTACTTAACCCTGGAAAAATGTTGGTATATTCACATGATTCAGGGGATTTTGGAATGTAATAATTTATTATTAGTGTATAGCCCTGTATGCTGCAGTAAAGTATACATTACTAGTACTATTACAGTATTTTGTAAAATATAATAAAATGTGTAAAAGTGAACAAAGTTAGGAATTTACCAAATTTTAGTAATTAGTTTTTACAGCCGTAGGCTAGGTTGTTGGGGATGGAGATGCATGTGTAGGGAGCCTGAGGTGATAAGAATAAAATTATACAGGTTATGTGTACACGAATAATAGTTATTTATTAGTTCTGGTATGTGTACAGGAATAGTAGATATGTTTCAGTTCAGGTATTTCATAAACAAAAACTGAAACAATATTTCCCATAAAGAATACTGTAAATACAACTAACCCTTAACCCCTTCTTTACCGGGTGGGTGAGCAGAATGTAAACATTGCGTTCGCTGCCGAACTGAATCTCTCGGTAGTGACTCCAGTTTGGAGGGGTGCTGATCGTAAAAATATTTGCCAAAAATACACTAATCAAGACAGGCTAATGAAATTATCAGGTATTATTAGCACTATAATAACGCATATTCTCTGTTAGTTTTATAATCCTACAGGGAAAATAAATGATTTTATGAAAAAAAATGCGAAACACAGTGTCCCTTGTACAAGGGACACTGGTGGTCGGTGAGAAAACTACAGTCTTGAATAGAAATTCGGTCTTACAGAATGTTGGTATATCGCACCTGGAACATGCACATGAAGTATTATCAAAATAGAACAGTAAATAAGCACGTAATAACAAAAAAAAAGAGCAAAAACTAAAGCGAAAGCCCCGCCAATAAATATGGAAATCGCAAATTTTATAGTATATCTTTCAAAAATGGGTCGATGTCATTTTCTACGTTTTCTAAGATTAGTTTCATCACAGAAAACAACTTTAGGGGCATCAGGGGTATCTAAACTAATTTTTCAAGTTTCTTGTCCTCAGAAAAAAATAGCTTTTTCGCTTTTTCTCTGGTTTGGTTTTTTATATATAAAGTTACTATAAGGCTTTATTTTTACCTTCATTTATCTGGTGTTCATATCTTTTATTTGTAAAATGTAATAGTAAGTGAATAAATAAATAAATACAGTAAATGATGATACAACTGGTTTTATACTTGGGTAGAAGTTATTACGTTTACGCTTGTCTGGTTTTGTGAATTTTGTCGAGACGCAGTTCATCTGTCACCTACACACATAAGCAGTAATAATATTTTTTTGGGTTCATCATACGTCTGGCATCGTGTCATACTGTTTATTTTGCTCCAAACTCTTCAAACCGAAATTACAGAATGATTGGAAGTCCCTATCTGAAAAGAGGAGTTTTGGTGGTACTATGCGTACCACCTTTATGCACCCGGTGCGGTGTAGTAGACTTGAATGGTGGTACCCACCTACCTCCAAACAAACTTTCGGTAATGAAGAGGTTAAAAAGATTAGCAAAAAATACATTTTATAGGGAATAATTACAGTTTTACATACACAAAATAGTGAGAAACAAATATAAATGACTAATGAAGTGAATAAATAAACATTTAACATCACTCTTACCTTTATGGAAAGCACTTGTTAGTGTATGGAAGATGGAGAGGAGGGGAGATTATTGTTTCGAAGGGAGATCTCCTTTCAGAAGGACTTCAGTTATCAAGGACCTATTTGGGGTTACTTCTCTTCATTTTTTACTGGCACTATCTGAGGTTATTTCCCCTCTTTGTTTTTTACTGGCACTAGGACCAGCTTGAGAGTTACTGGACCCCTGTCACACAACAAAACTGTCCTGAGACATTTGTTTCTGGCATTTCTTTAAAATTTGCGTAAAGTTAAACATGGCATTGTTATTAAACATGATGGAGAAATGGATTACAACTTTTTTTTATGATAATTCTCCGCAAAATTTTTTACATCACTCCACTTTGCAAACATGTCCTTAGTCCCTGAAGTAGGCACATTATGTATGCCCATTTGCTTTCTGAATTTTTCAAGCTACCCTCTGCTGGCCTTAAATTTACCAACAGCAGCACTTGTTGTAGGCATTTTCTCACTGAGATCGGTATGCAACTTCCTCCAACACTTTGCTATGAGTTCTCTTAAATTTTATAGTGTTTTTCACCATTTTTACAGAAGGGCTAGCACTTGGAACTTACTTTGACCCCATGATGGCTTATTTAACAGTTGCACTTGAATAGAAAAAAAACAAAAAGCACAAAAACAATAAACACAAAAGCCCAATGGGTCTTGAAAGAAGATGGGATGCTTTGTTTGGGTGCTTGATATGGGGCCCGGTCACGCGCTGGGCCCTGGAAGAATTGTTTCCGAGTGTACAAAAACTGAGGAAATGTACAATAACCAAGATAAAATTTTGTAGATAAAAAGTCTATGAAAATTGAAACAGGATAGGAGAGATGTGCAAAAACCAAGGTTTGACTGTACAGTAAATATAAATTACAATACACTAAGAATTTTATGAAATTATTACAATTTATAACATTTTATATTACAGTAGTTAAAAGAAATAAGTTCAGAATCTGATACCTAGACTAGGAGTGGCAAATGGTGCTGGAGACTTCTTCCTGAAGAAAGTTCGTAGCCTAGATTGCACATTTTTCTTCATCTGCTTCTCCTTCAATGACTCCTTGTAAAAAGTTACACATTCCATGATCCCTCTCCGAACCTTCTTATTCATACCTTGCAATGTTAGGGTCCTCACCCTCAAAACATGCCAAACCTCTCTCCAGATGAGTAAAACCCTCTGACAAGCCCTTGTCAGTTAATGCCCTGGGCTTTGGGGCTGGTACCTCCAACTCCTCCTCGATCATCTGCTCCTCCAGCTCAAAGAGGTCCTCCAATGATGACAATTCTCCCTGGGATGCCATCAGTTTGGTGACTTCCTCAGCTTCTAAGTCCAATTTTAGCCTCTTGCTTAACCCAATGATTTTCCTCATCACAGAATTGACATCTGCCTATACAAAACCATCAAAACTGAGCACAGACTGCAGAGACAGTTTCTACCAGGACCCATTCAAAGTTGTCGTCTTCACCTCTTCCCGAGCACTTGCAATAATCTTCTTAGGATCTGTGATGCTGTAGCCATGTTACCTTCAACAGCCCTCAAAGCAGAGCGTATTGTCCTCCTTGGGTAGTAAGTTAAAGTTAACAATGACTCCTTGGTCCTTTGGCTGTATGAGCAGTGTTGTATTTAGTGGAAGATACACCACCTTCACGTTAGGGTGCTTATTGCTTAAATTGGCAAGGTGACCTGGGGATTTGTCTAAAACAAGCAGGACCTTAAAAGGTCGACCCTTTGAGGCACAATATTGTTGCACTGCTGGCACAAAGTGATCACTGAACCAGTTTTCAAAGACCTTCAAAGACCATCAAGGTAACCCAAGTCTTATTTTTGGACTTCCAAATGACGGTGAGTTGACTCTTGAAAATGCTCTTTAAAGCCCCAGGATTTTCTGCCAAGTACACTAGCAATGGTTTGGTTTCAAGTCACCACTAACATTGGCCCTAAAGAGTAAAATCAGTCTCTCCTTACCAACTTATGGCCTGGTGCTGACTTCCCCTCCTTGGAAAGGTGTGTACGGTTAGGCATTCACTCCAAAATAACCCCATCTCATTTACATTAAACACCTGGTTAGCAGTATAACAAACTTCACTAATTATTTCAGCCAAACTACTAGGAAAACTTTTTGTTGCTTTGCTATCAGCACTAGCACCTTCACATTGTGCAAATTCGCACGAGCCTTAAAGTGATGAAACCAACCTGTACTGGCGGAAAATTCATCTCTAGTATACCTTCCCCATTGTTCTTCACTACAGCTGCATGCAGCTCCCTAGCCTTTTCTTGAATCACACTTAGGCTCGCTTGAACATGTCGTTGGTTCTGGTGTTCCAGCCAGATCATCAATAACTTCTCCATCTCCACAATGTTCTGACTATGTTGCTTCACATTATTACCATTGCCTTCATTTGTGCAGCGTCTTGAACATGCTTAAGAATACATTCCTTGTCCTCTACTATGGTCACAACCATCATCCCACTAAGCCCCAAAGCATGAACTATCTCGATGTTACTGTCTCTCTTCTCCAAACGTTTAATCGCATCGTACTTTACCTCCATGATGACCTTTCTCTTCTTGGATGCACTAGCATCAAACTAAGCTTGTTCCGACGCCGTATACTTCCCCGAACTACTGTCTTAGGAGAATCCTGGATGTTAATCCGGTACTGACAAGAAAAAACTTGTTATTCCCTCCCGACCCCCAGCCAGGTATGCCCCAGTGTCGAAGATCACGACCTCTGACCTGCAGTCCTTTCCTGGTCGTTGTAGCGTTCACACGCTTCAGCTTGTCGTCCATTACCGGCCTGTTTCCCTTTGTGTTTCCCTGTGTGTAGGTGTTGACCGCACGTGTGTTGGTGTTGGTTTTAAGATGGAGGCTTCTTTTCTACAGCGTGGCCCTGGTTCTGAGGACAGGGCTTGTGGGGCTTTTCTCTCTCCATTGAAGATAGACCCACACTCTATTTAACAAGTGTTGGGGCCTCCCTTTTTCGTGTGGGGTCACGTGTTGTGAGTTTGCTGCATGAACGGAACATCATGGGATCTGGCATCGACAAGGAAGAAGAGAAAGCCTCGATCCCCCTACAAGAAGTCTTCCTCGGAAGTTCGAGGAGTAAAAGCACGTTGCCGTTTCTGCTTCAGGACTCCCCAGCGGAGCGTCAGAATTTTTCCCCCGTCCCCTTCCAGCGAGGGGTCCTAGGCGAGTCCGTTGCTGGGCCCCCGCCAATGGTGGGGTCCGAGGATTCTTTTTCATTGCCCCCACAGAATGTGCCGTCGGGATACAGTAATCCCTCGCCACTTCGCGGTTCAAGCTTCACGGCCTCAGTGCATCACTGATTTTTCAAAAATATTCATCAAAAAATAAAAATGAAAAAATAACGTCATATCGGCAGCCATATTGCAGAAAGTAGCGTTGTTTCATCGTGATGTGCGAGAGAAACGGTTTCCCAGGATGCCAGACAAAGAGAGAAGCTCTCTCAGAGGCTTTGTACATACCCACAGGCACTCAGACAAGGCACGTGATTGGTTCCCGGTGTGAGATCGACGAATGAGAGCATGAGTGGATGTATCCCATGAACTGATTGGCTGCGCATCATCACATCCTCTCCCAGCTTCTTCCCTGGTTGTATCTCGCCACTCTTGTTCATGCGTCAACTGTCTCTCGCGCATCTTAGTGTTGTGTTTGAAATTAACTTTTCGTTAAGCCCTTACAATGCCTCCTAAGCTCCGTGCCCCTGCGAAAGATTCCTCTAGTGAGCCCAAGAGGAAGAGGAAGATGATGACCATCAATGAAAAGGTCAAACTTTTAGATATGTTTAAACAGGGCAGAAGTTATTCTGCAGTGGCATGCCATTAAGGAGTGAATGAATCGACAGTGCGCTACTCAAAGGAGACGAAGCTAACATCCGCAAAACTGCTGCAAGAAGGTTCAATAAAGAAGCAAAACGTGTAGTAACTCCACGTAGTTAGAGAATTGTGAAAATGGAAGCTGCATTAGTCTTGTGGGTTGCTGATTACAGAAAAAAAAACGCGAGTTTGGACACTAATATGATCAGGACAAAGGCCAAATCTCTCTATGATCAAACCTTGCCCGATGACGACGTCAAAGGAGATGTTGAAGAAGCCGCTGAAGATGATCATAATAAACCTCAAGCCAGTACTAACTTTGCCACGAGTGATTCGCCTCCTCGAGGACAAGGCTTTACAGCCAGCAAAGGCTGGTTTGATAAATTCAAAAGAGATATGGCCTCAAAAGCGTACCTTTGTATGGTGAGGCTGCCTCTGCCGACACCGATGCTGTTCATCGCTACATGGAGGATGAGTTTCCTAAGCTCATCAGTGATGGCTGCTACCTCCCTGAGCAAGTTTATAACATGGACGAGACAGGCCTCTTTTGGAAGAGGATGCCTTCTCGTACATTCTTCTTCAAGGATGAAGTGAAGAGGCCAGGCTTCAAGGCCCACAATGACCGTGTCACTCTCATCATGTGTGGCAATGCTGCAGGCTTTATGCTTAAGCCAGGCCTTATTTATAAGGCCAAAAATCCACAGGCCTTAAAAAACAAAAATAAGGCTCTGCTCCCCATGTATTGGATGGCTATAAGGCCTGGATAACAAAAACCCTGACCCTCGAATGGTTCCTCCATTGCTTCATTCCCCAGGTGAAGCTGTATCTGGCTCAGAAGTGCCTCCCTTTTAAGGTCCTTCTCTTGATGGACTGTGCAGGAGGCCATGCAACAGACCTGCAATATGATGGGGTTCAGATCGAGTTTCTGCCCCCTAACACCACATCTCTAATTCAGCCGATGGATCAAGGTGTCATTCGTGCCTTTACGGCACTCTACACTCATTCCACGATGGAGGGCCTCATCATGGCAGTTGACGACAACGACGAAGGCTTCACCTTTAAAAAGTACTGGCGCAACTACGACATTGTGTCATGCTTGACTAATGTCCAGCAAGCATTTATGAAAGTTTAACCATAGCTTGTCATATCATTAAGACATATTGTTATAGTTTTTTATTGTTATAGTTCTTTTTTTAATAGATTTTACAGCATTTTCATAGCTTTTATGTATAATTTTACTCATATTTTTAAGTAGATAAAAAGAGCCAAGTCTGCAGCAGACATTAAAAGATCATTTGTAAACGTTCCTATAAATAACTGTGACATCATTGAAGTCTGTTAAAATAAAAAAAATGCCACAATTTCAGTCACTAGTACTTAATATTGGACACAAATGACTATGAAAAGATTTGTTTCTGATTAATCAATCAAAGAGGAGACAAATGTGGGCAGTGTATGATTGATGGGTTTTCATCGCAAAAAATCAGTTTTGTCTTGTTAAGAAATTTGATTTACTCAGAATATTCTGTTTTCAGTCAATTAGGTGATATTATTATGAAGCTGTAGTTTATTTAATGTAATAGATTACTTTTAGTTCTTTTGCCCAGAATAAATCCTTGAGGCTAACCCTGTGAGAGTAGATGGCTGTTAACATTGTCCCCATAACGGGGTAATGCCATTAGTTCACCTTATGCAGTGCACTATAGTTATTACTTAAGGGTTATTACGGTGTCTCTTTGGCTCTTAGCTGCATCCCTTTTCATTCCTTTTAATCTACCTCTGTTTATATTCTCTTCCTTCCATCTATCTCTCTGCCTTCTCCTAACAATTTTATGATGTAACTACATGGATGTAGGTCCCAGTACTTTGGCTTTGGCCTTAATTTTATATTCTATCCATTCCTGGTAGCTTTGTGGTCTGGTTAGCCTTTTTTTATAATGAACTAAACTAGAATTCAGATGTTGATTTTGTTTCCCAATTTGCAGAGTTCTGGGATATCATTTGATTTCTGGCGTGAAACGGTAGCAACGCTGGTTGCCGAAAACAGACTGTCTCCCGAGTGTATCTTCCATTACCTCTCCCCAGAAGACGTGACTTTATCAAGGATGAGCTAGTTGTACATATAAGTAGAATAATTGTTGAAGACTATGTTTATGCTAAAGAATTTTTTTTTTCTTTTTTAAGTATCTTTTTACACTTCACAGCTCAACAGGCTTTATAATAGGGTATCTGCTTGTAAAGAATCTATTAACAGCATATGTTTTTAGGAAGTGCATTCTCACAGTACTTTTCATACTCCTGCTTCAAAAGTTTTTCAGTCTGTCATAGGAAAAAAGGGTACAGTGTCATTTTAATTTTTCAGTTTGTCTTTGGAAGCATTTGAGAAAGAGGCTGAAGTAAATGTCTTTGGAAGCATTTGAGAAAGAGGCTTAAGTAAATGTTGCTGTTAAGGGTGCCAATTTTTCCTTGATTAAATAACGTAGCCACAAACATTTTTAAGTGCCACATTGGAAGAGTGTAGTTGCCAGTTTCAACACAACCACAAGCTAGCATTTTGCCTTTAAACACAGTATATGGTACATTTTTTTTGATAGATTGGTATTTGGTGTTGCAGCCTATACATGTCCTTGTAATTTAAGTGAGGAACTGAAAATTCAAGTCAAATTTAAATCTTAAAATGTGGGGGAATGCTAGGGTGCTATATTGTTATTTTGACAATTTGGTATAAGTTTCTACATTTGGTATTATCAGCTGAGTAAGTTGTCCCAGACTTTTCCCTGTTTCGATGAGGTAAACCAGGAAAAAGGGTATAGAAGAACACACAATTTAACTCACCCATCAAGTATTGTCTTGTAGAAAAGTTGACTGCCTCTTGGAAAATGAATTCCAACATGAAGGCCAGGCTATTACTTAATGTGATCATCATTGGATACACGGCTTTTATTATATCTGTGTGACGAGTGTGATGGTATTTCGTCTGTCGGGTATAAAGTGTGTGCTCAATTTGCTCAATTTTGCCTTAATGTGATATAAGGTTTAATCTGTAAGGAAGTTGGTGCATTAGTCACAGTGTTATAATGTAGGGAACTACAATAGTAATGGTTGGAAGGTACCTCCTTCTTGGCTACTAAGTGGTATAGCAGTTTTTATCAAAATACAAAGACCCTGAGTCATATGTAAAAGAGGATTCCAAAAAGTAAAGAGGTGTGTTTTTCATTTTCCTTAAAACATGAACTTTTTCATTTTATCTTAACATATAGTAACAAGATATTAAAATTTCCTGTACAGTATTGTAGGTCCATACTT
Organism: Macrobrachium nipponense; assembly: GCF_015104395.2. NCBI lineage: Eukaryota > Metazoa > Arthropoda > Malacostraca > Decapoda > Palaemonidae > Macrobrachium > Macrobrachium nipponense. The sequence goes on from NC_087206.1 coordinate 92,137,992, forward strand.
TAGGCTAGGTTTTTCTTTGGTGACCACTAATATTGGAAATACATATATGTATGTAGAATCTACTTGTCTCTTTTTACCAGATATTATTGTAATAGGCACAATGCCCTCTTAACCTCTCGAATTCTTCATTTTTTTTGTATACGCTTGTCACTACAGAGCCTTAAGACCCAAGTGCAAGAAATTGCACTTGATGTCCAGTAGTGGGAAATGAACCTGCGTCCCATGATCACGAAGAGGTTGGCAACGTAACCTCATTGTGGTTATGGGACACGGGTTGTATTCCTGCTACCAGACATCATAACTGCTTCCAATTTCTTGCACTCAGATCTCAAGGCTTTGTAGTGAAAGTGTATCCATAAAATGTGAAGAATTCAAGAAGTTAAGAAGGCATTGTGGCTATTACAATTACATATTTGAAATGTTTATAAATATATTCTGACATTTTAGTACATATTGGTAGGTCCTGTACCGCTGGAATGAGATATATATTGTGAATTTTGGACTTAGAGACTTTGTGATGTACTGTAGTATAACATTTAATTTCAGGAGGAGTAAACAGAGCTTTTATTCTTCTGATATGTGAGCAACAAGTTTATACTAATTTTGTCTCGTTCTTGTGGCCCATGATTAGAAAGATTTTTATTCCATTGTTCTGATTTAACTGAATAATATGTAGTGGTAATCAAAGCAAAACATAGACATTTATTTATGCATTGGTCTTGATGTATAATAGATCTCTCAGCAATATAAAGGAGTTCATTTCTTGAGACTTAATGTATTAGTTTCAAATAGTATCATGTAAAGATCATTATCATGAAAGTCCTAAATAACATTCATCTTTTTATACTTGCTGAGAGCTTGTTTTAGGTCATCTTTAACCCTACTCGTTCAATAGAGGCCAAGTTGAAGTTTTAGCGTGTAGGTTGTGTCTAAATGTGAGACAGAAGTTTTTCCTTATAGCTTGTCTTTGTTTGTATCCTATTAGAGGTAAAGGTCTTGTCTTTTTTCTTATCCTGTCAGAGGAAAGGTCTTGTTTTTTTATTTTATTTTTATTTTTTTTTGACAGAGGAAAAGGTCTGGTCTCTTTTTCTTATCCTGTCAAAGGAAAAGTTTTGTCTTCATCTTCATTCTTATCCACTTAGAGGACAAGGGAATCACAATCTGAAATTTTTCTTGATAGTCACAAGTGTCAGAGACGTACACCCACGAAGCATCAAGGTTCGGCTGTGAAGTGATGTACTGGTTGGTTTTTTCGGAATGTTTCAAGGCATTCTTGTCACCCATCCAATATAGAAATAAACTGGTTTGTGAAATTTTGAGTTGTCTTTAAATTTAAATACTTCAATGAAGAAAGTGGCATGAAAATGACTGTGAGAGTGAAAATGAAATTATTAGATTGAAAGTTATGTATCATCAGTGTTTACTTTTTGTTGTGATAAATTAAAATGTTTGTTTTCCTCTCTGATGCTGAATATTTAAATTCATTCAAAGTTCAAATTGTTTAGGGTATAGTTATGAGGAAATTAATGTGTGGTACAGGTACTGTATAGTAGTTTATTTTTCTGTAAGTCTGCAAGAACCTACTTATTATCTAGACCAGTGAAAATTTGGACTGGGCTTATTATCTAGACCAGTGAAAATTTGGACTGGGCTTATTATCTAGACCAGTGAAAATTTGGACTGGGCTTATTATCTAGACCAGTGAAAATTTGGACTGGGGTTGTACTACCCAGTAATGATTGTTTCATGTGATCATTTACAGTTGGAACTTGAGTACCTAAATTGTTGCATTAATTTCCTTAGTCATTTTGTCAAGTCTTTTCATTTTTTCTCACCTGAAGATAGGATCTTTATTGGCCAAATGTTGCAGATGAACTGATGAAAAAGTCTTGTCAGTTTTATTGACCATAATTCTTCCTGCAATAGTAATGCAGGAAAACTTTTTCATATAATCCAAGATGTGTTGAGAAAAAAAATAGATGTGGTCAAAAATTAACAGAAGTTGATGGGCAGATTCCATTCAAAACAAAAGACAACTTTGTTCCCAAAATTGTGCTGGTAATGTTGAATTTGTTTTATGAAAGTCTTCCCTCTTCAATGCCTGTGCTTGTGGACTGAAATGAATGTAATACAATTGTATAATATAGCTGTATTTTCTGTTGAGACAGTGATTGTGAACAGTACTGTGAACAGTACTGAGACTAGTTGCAAACCTGTGATAGTGTTTGTGACTAGATTTGCTGAACAGATGTGCCTGTTTTGTAGACTTCAAGTTTTGTTGTTTTTTAAAAGTATTATTTTAAATACGAGATTGCCAACTGATGAAGCAAATTTTACAAGTGAGTTCTATTATATGAAGGTATTTTGTGTATTTTCTGTTGCTAATGTTTTTCAATCATTTTTTTGTCAATAAGACACCTACATGTATGTATAGGTTTTATCTCATGAAGGCTTCCAAATCCTTGTCCTAATCAAGTCCTCCTTTGTCGTAATGCTATTTTACTTTGTGTAGGAAAGCTTGAAAAACTGACAATACATTGAGAAACCATTGAAGTGCGAATCACTTATTAAAGATGTAGGCTAGAATCGTGTCAAATATGTTTTATGTTACATCTAAATCTCTTTCATTGTATAAGTTGCAAAATGGAGGTCTGTTTTGTTTCCATACTTTTCTTCAGCATTGCTGTGTGACGGTACCCTCAAAGGTATGGAAAATTGTCTAGAATCTTTTTGGAAATAAGTTTTAATTTTTCACCTTATATTGATTTTTTTTTTTTTTTTTTTTTTAAGCAGAGGATTTTGTGGAAATAAACTAATGTTTTTATAATTATGTCTTTATATTTATTGATGATTGAAGTAAATTATTTAGCTTTCAGTTCAATTTCCATTTTAAATGAAAACCTAGTTGGGGGGCTGATTATAAATCAATAACAAATGTTTCATCTGTGAGTATATAGTAAATATATATTATAATACACACACACATTTATATATATATATATATATATATATTATATATATATATATATATATTATATCTATATATATATACATATACATATACATTTACATATACCAATAGACATATCATATACATAAATAAATGAAAATATAACATGTACATATACAACATACAATACATACAGCACATAAACATTTATCATACAACATACATACTACATAGCAACATACATACGATCATCCATCATACATACATACATACATACATACATACATACATACATAAATCATCTTTGGTGAGGGGAGGGAGGGTGATAATTAACATTTGTTTTCAGGCTGTTGGCTGGTGAAGACGAGAAACTTCACTTGTTTTAATAACTTACATCATTTTAAATGGGATCACTAAAATATATATGTTGAACGCTTATGTATTTACGTAACAAGTATTTTCCCCTTGGTAAGAATGAAATTGGTTTGCCTGAAAAATAGCCTTACATTGATATGAATGGAGGTGAATTTTTTAATGTTCAAATTTTTTTTATATACAACTTGAACCAAAGACATTTGTTAGTATAATACCCTAATTTTTTTTTTATGGTGAACATGAAGTGTATTAGGCACAAACATTTTTTAAATACTTTATAGTGAACCCAAGGTATTTGTTTGAAATGTTACTGCTTTCTGTCACTAGTTCATACTGAAATTGACCAGCTCATTGTTTTCACAGTTAGTCCTACGTATCAAAAGTTCAATATTACTCATGGTATGTCTCCATATACCCCTTTTGTACAGTGTACCTCAAAATTTTCAGGTATATTTATTAAATTGTGTACTTTTTTGTAGGCATTTTTTGCAGATACATCTCGACAGCAAGTGTTTGAATTGAATACGTACACTGACCTCGAGTTGTTCTACGGCGGTTTTATTTTTTTTTTTATGAAGACTACAACTAGAATATGTGAAAATCCACTTACAGTTTTTTATTTTTATTTTATCATGTTTTGGTGCTGTTTGGAAATGCTAGAATACTACGCATAAGGTTATATTGATTTTCACAACATTTTATGAGTAACTTGTTGTGTGTACGTTTGGCCATGTAACAGCTGATCGCTGTTACAGTGTGGCATAAGTCCTTTCCTTGATTGTGTATTATTGCTATTGTTATAGTTTCATGCTCAAATAACCTACAGAAGTTTGTCAGTGTTTTCGTGTTTGAGACCCAGACGTCATAGTTTTAATTTATTTATGTTGTACAACTGCCTCAGTGGCATGTTGTATTCCGATGGCAGCTGAGCTGTAAATTAATGTCTAATGCTTCATTGGATAGTATCAGCATTAGGGATTGTAAGAGTTAAATGGTGTTGGTTTTTTTTTTTTTTTTTTTTAAGTCTTTGAACTCTTGATATCCTAAACTTTAATACCTTTTAGATATGTAATTATTTTGGTGCTTGGGAAAATTGCTCTCTCTCCTCTCTCTCTCTCTCTCTCTCTCTCTCTCTCTTCTCTCTCTCTCTCTCTCTCTCTCTCTCTCTCATATTTTTCTTATTTTCAAACACCTTTCAGATATATTTCTGGTGCTTAGGAAAACCGGTCATATTTCTCTCTCTCTCTCTCTCTCTCTCTCTCTCTCTCTCTCTCTCTCTCTCTCTCTCTCTCTCTCTCTCTCTAATATACTGGTATACTGGTGTATTATACTATACAGTATCTATAAGGTGAACCTTGGCATTTTTTCTTTTTAATTTCAGTTGTACTGCTCATAAATTATATTTTGTTTTTTCTTGCATTCTGGTATGAAATTCTTGATGTTGTCTAACACCATTTATCTACATATGTATAAGGATATTATGGTCCACATACAGTATGTATGTTTATTGCTCTGTATGTTTTGTCTAGCCATTAGTAGTTTGTGTAAGGAATCTGAAAAAAAAAATTAGCTTTATTTTTGGGGGGTTAGGTATGGTCTGACACTTTTATAACTCAATTATAATTTATATACTCACGCAGTTTGTACTTTGTTCCTCACTACAGTCGTTTGGACTTTCCTGCATTTATTTGCCCTGTTTTCTTAGTCTTGTTTATCTCTTATAATTTATTGGGCATTAACCACAAATTTCAACAGACCTAGGTTATGTACGAGGCCCCCAAAGTTATGATGATTTCATTATAGTGTCCAAGTTAACGATTATGTTTACGTGTGCTTCGGAACTTATTTTGTTTCAATGTATGAATTGGAATCTCATCATCTTTTTCTCAGGGTGTATAAATTCCCACCTGAAAGAAGTACATTTAACTCTGGTACCCCTTGTGAACAACACTCCCAAGTTTATTGCTTTTCTCTTTGTTTCAATTTTTCAATATGAACAGGTCACCTGCATTGGAGCTGTCAGTCATCCTCTAGCCACTCCATAACTTTTCTTCAGCCTCTCTCTCTCTCTCTCTCTCTCTCTCTCTCTCTCTCTCTCTCTCTCTCTCTCTCTCTCTCTCTCTCTCTCTCTCTCTCTCTCTCTCCTCAAGTTGTAAAAATGAAATACTGGTAATCAAGCAGCTATATATAAATAGATATATTTAGCTAACGCCTGTTTCATTCTTGCAACTCCCGAAAGTCTGAGGGGTATACTTGTAGGACTAGTCTTAATATTGCTTTTTGATAGCAGTTAGGCACTGGTGCTCCTTCAATAACTCGACAGCAACTGAAGAAAAAGAGAACGGATGTGATAAAGTAGTTCTTGAGTTATTTGATCGGCTTGAGTAGAGTTGTTTTGGGTAGTCATTTACATTACAGGTTTTATTGTTTCATTGCTGTTCCAGTTTTTGAATTCTAATAATTTTTATGCTTTATAGATGTAGGACGAGTAAGAGTTATATTTACTATATTTGTGTAACTGTTCATTTGAATGTCAAAAAAATTGTTTCTTTGTACCACCCTTGTTTCCAGCGTATATTTATGTAGATACTCAAAAGAGTTGCACATTGCTTACAATATATGGGATTATATAAGTCCTAAGACTGGGTCAGCTACTCAAGAGCTAAATTCTATTTTCAGCTCAGTCAGACTACTTGGTAATTTTTTATTTTTAAGATGGACACTTCAGGTCTTTTCAGTAATGCTTGACGGCAACTCTGAACTCACTGTATGTCATATTTTATAGGTTTGAAGTTCTGCTGCTGTTCTGTTCTTTACTATATATTTTATTTACATTTACACCTCTCTTATTCCTTTATTGTCCAGTGACTCATTCAGTCCTTTACAGTTGCATTTCATGACCGTCATTCAGAGTTGCTTCAGTTTATCGCATATACTACACACTCAAGAGTCTGCTTCAGTCTTTTCCATTTTATACATTCTAGTTAAGTCCTTGAATGAAGTGACTGAAGTGCCTGATTTATTCTCTTTAATTTTTGAAAAAGTTACCAGCAAGATGTGTGCATACAGTATATATCATATATATACAGTACATACAGTATATTTTTCTTTGAATGATCTTGTTAAAATCAATTGTGTGATATACATTATATATAAACAGTATGTGTATGGGGGAAAGACTTAACTATGGAAAATGCTTTAAGATTGTATTAAGTGTCGGTGGGCAGATTTCAAAACTGTATCATTGTACAGTACTGTATCTTCCTTTAAGGTTTTTGGAGGTTTTTGTATGCTGTACCCTATTTTTACTTGATGTAAATATTGTAAATAAAGGTAAACAGTATTTGACTGGTTTTATTTTCAGATTCATGAATGTGGAAGAGGCTTCATTTGTCACGAGACCAATGGATGTTTGGGAGAGTCAGCTACAGGTACAATGCTGAGATGAATAGGCCTATTTGATATTTGTAACTTGGCTTTTACCTTAAAAACCAGTGGTCGAGGGTGGATAGGTGATTAAGTATCACTATCATTATCTGCCTTCCTTTGTAAGCACGTTAATTCTATGACCACTTGATAGCCAACACAGTCTGCAACTGACATAACCACATTTTGTAGACCATTTGTAATCATTCCTTAATGTTTTCACTATTTCTTCTCCTTACCTCTGGTGTTTTGTAAGTGGGGTAACTACAGAATGTGCCATCAGTGCACCTCATGCAATGCACTGTAGGCATTACTAAAGGTTCTTTGCAGCATCCCTTCAGCCCTAAGCTGCAGACCCTTTCATTTATTTGACTATACCTCTATTCATATTCATTTTCTTCCATCTTAATTTCCCTCCCCTCCTTCATGGTCCCAGGACATGGCCTTTGGTCTTGTATAAAAGTTTTCCACATTCCAAGTATGCTAAAGGATTAATTGGGTAGCAGCTTGAAAGCTTGAGCAATAAAAGCTATTGCCATTGCAAATAACTTTCAGATACATTCCAGTAAATAAGTGCCATTAATATATAAACGTATGTTCTCTGTTGGTACGATACTCCTTATCCCCCTATAAGATTATTTAATTCAATATCAGACTTCACTTAACATGTATGATGACTTTTGATTTTATTGAAATGAAAACATTACACAAAATTGTTTTTTGAGACAAAATTTTTCATCACAGCATGATGATTATAATGCTAATTTTGAATCTACTATGTATTTAGTGAAAGGATATATCGAGCAACTGCAACTGCCTGTAACTAGCCTACATCAAGCTATGAAGTCAGGGCAATTGCTCCCTTGTTAAGATAATTTATACATGGAAGGTAACAGAGGACACAAAACAAATTGTCATGGCTGACATCTGTTCAGAAAAAAACTTGCGTATGGTAATGATTTTAATTTATTCATAAAGATATAATTTTACTTTTCCAACCACTCCAGGATTGTGAACTGTCTTGTCGTTTCAGCTGGAAAAGGCTCCTTTTAAAAACGGACTGCAAAAATGGATTAAGTTGAGAAGTAGTAGTCTTCATTTTAGCTGGACTGTTTGTCACCTCGCGCAAATGGATATTTGGTGTTGGTTCTTAAGAAGTATTCTCCCGATAAACTGAAAGGCATAGTCAAAATTTAAAAGAATATTTGTAGGCCTAAGGTAAAATGTGAATTTTTTTAGAACAAAACGTAACTCAAGATTGTAAAGAACTAACATGATCCAACTTTTGTCTTGTTGTTTCCAGATCCAAGAGGAGAGCAATGTTTGATTGGTACTGGTCTCCCCCAAAATTTATAATTTATGAATATTTCAGACTATGAAACTTTAAGTAAGACGTAGTAGGCCTATGGTTCTTGGATGAGGATAGATCATCCAGTAAATACTCATGAAAACAGACATTTTTAATCTACTATCAATCGTTTATCAAAGGATCATCCATCAGCATAAAAGTCTCTTTGTGAAAACCAAAGATACTAAGGTGATATGGCTTCCAGAGTTGGAGTACTGTTATCCTGAAACTTTCATGAGTAAATTTTAGTGTCTGCAAAAGAGCACCCAAACAACAAGCGCTAAGAAAGACTGAAAGGTAACCATAAAATTAGACTGACCTTTGGGCTGTGTGGAATCCCATTTCAAGACAACCTTCCCCGCAAGTCTGGCATAGACCATTCATATAGGACTCGTAATCAGAGCATGGCCATGACTTGAAAACCTTGTCAGGGTCGGTGGCAGAGATACTTTCTATCCAAAGCTCTGTCGCCCTGCTGTGGCTGCATCCCTCTGTGGATTACAGAAGATATCAACTCTAAGTCGAAAATGTAGCGGTTGAATAGACCTACCTAAAACTTGAAACTGTATTACCTATATGGAGCTACAGGATTAAGAACTGTAGAATTCTCTTAGGATAGGTGCACTAAATGAAGTGATGGACCACACTGCAATAAAAAGGCTTTAGAAAGTGGTGTTGTAGGCCTACCAAACACAAAATAGGTATTTAGCATTAGATGTCATAAAATGACACATTTAATTTCCATTTCCATTAAAAAAAATGTTAATTTCTTTATCATTAATCTTACTGTAGATTTTGTGATTTACTAAATAATTACTAATTTTTCATTGATTTTTTTTTTTTTTGCCCGTATTTCGCAAATGCGACAGGAGTTTACCCCCACTTTTTTTCCCGCCTTAACGTTGGCGTAATGTGCTGCTGTCCGGGTTGTGCACACAGGACAATTTAAGGGAACATTCGTGGGTCCTGATATTGGCGAGCACTGCCATTCTGTATTAGTTATATTATGTAATTACTACTTCCTGTACCTATCCTCATGAAGACATTGAACTAGCTAAGTATCTTATATAATTTAATTTGCATGTTTGGCCAAATGTGTATAGGGGAGTTATATAAGAACGCTAGGTTAGTTGTCTCTTTGCGTTATGCAACTACCGGCGAGATTTAAGGGTAACAAGTTGATTTCTTGTTTGTAATTTAATTCCAGTGCCTAAAATTCCTACCTTTGTTGCCTTCTCAAAGAAAATATTGTGCTGTTGACCATTTGAGCAATCGGAGGATATAATTTCACCACAGGATCTGTACAGTTGCATGTTGAATCTGTATGACTTATATGAAGTTACTGTAATTAAGAACCATAGTAATTCTCCTCCAGATATCCTTAGTGTTTAAAGAAGTGAAGAATGAACACACTATAATATGAAAGACTTCAGATATAAAGAATGAGTATTAATTTCTTCAAAGGTGGTGACAATAGTGAACATCTGTAAATTTCTTACTGGTTTTCATATCAAAGGGTGTACAAAAAAGTGAACAAATCTTTGGACAGTGATCTAAATTTCAGAGGAAATAGGAAACATTTATCTGCTAATCTTAGAAAACATTGTACTACTGCAGTCTTTAACTTCTGACAGCCAAACCCACTTAGATTAAGTTCAATGTTGAGTGCAGCTTACTCATGAACGTTGAATTTTTAAGAAAAAGGTTTGGTTTTACAGAAAAGAGGAATGTTTAAGGTGATTGTTACCATTCCTTCCATCATTGTTGGATACTATGGTGTGTATTCCCAATTGTAGATAATCTTATTACATTTATAAGCAATTAGACATAATCAGTATCAGTTTTATGGGCAAAGATGCAGATGCTGACACACTCCCTGCAGGAGAACTAAAGGTTTTCTGAAAACAGGCCTACTCATAGAGGAAGAAAATGGCCTACAAAATGCATGAATGCTGTGACTTTAGCAAAAAGTATTCAGTGCTGGAAGAAAGTATTGCTTCCTGCTTTGCAAAGAGGTGTATACTATCATGAATCAAGGCAACAGTTGAGTGTCATCTTTCATAGGATTAGTATAACAACATCTTTTGGTTTCGTCTCCTTGTCTTCTAGAGGGCGGAGGTCTTCGTGTTTATTAAGGCTGATGGTATTTTGTCAGTCTGACCCGAAGGCAAAAGGGATAAAGGCCATACATGGGGTCCACTGACATTTTACTATTTTCTCTAATAACAAGAGTCATAGGCTGACTATTTACTTGTAAAGCACTGCTGCCTGTAAGAGTGGACAGAAGCATCATCTTACCAAATGTGAGTATTGTAAAACAGTTTAGACAATTCTCTTAGTACAATGATTCTTGTAGTATACTTTTTAAATCTTATTATGTTGTGATTCATATCCTGTTCAAAATGCTTAAAAGACATTCTACAAAATTTTTATATATTTCATCAGGGTATCATACAGTGGCAAGGATAAGAGTTAAACATTCAGATTTATTATAAACTGTATTTTATGTCGCTTAATTTGTGTAATTGGAAACAATTTGATTATTTTTTTATCATGATAATTCTTCAACTTAAAATGATTTTTGAAAAATTTAATCCAGTTAAGGTGAAGAGGGTACCTCAAGCCTTCCCATTTAAAAATATCTATATGAAAGAGATGAAAGATTATGAACAGGTAGAAATTGACTTAAATACCCCACTCCTTTATCTCTTTTCTTCCCCCTCATTTTGGGGACCACCTTGACGTGGTGAGGGGGCTCTCGAACCTCAGGAATCTCTTCCCAGGTTCGAACCCAAGAGTCCCATATGACATTATATATTTTCGAGTAAACTTATGTGGACTTTTCCATTTTTTGCCAAAATTTTTAAAAGCAAATAAATGAGAAAACATATCATGGCTTAACGTGGAGTTAAATCCGAAGCTAAATAGTGAGAACTGTGGTAGATCCATCATCTACCCGACAATGTTCGGACCTGTTTTTCAGGCGGAACTATTCTGTGGAGCTGGACCACGGATTCCAGGGGGGGCCTGGTTCTAGGAATAGAACTCTCGGCATTCTATCCAGTTTGCCCATAATGTGATTAGGATGGGGATAATTGTATCAACATAATACTCTTAGTCCTAGCAAGCGGGTTCTGCTTACACTTGGGCCATACTAATCATGTTATGCCATCCCCTTTTGGGGTAGGGTAGGGATGCGGACATTTGGGAGTCCTTTCTCACTTGTGCCTTTGGCAGAAGATTTAACTTCGCGAAGGGCCAATGATATCTTTTCAAGAATTTTTTTTTTTTTTTTTTTTTTTTTTTTTTTTTTTTGTGTAAAAACTCAAAATTTATGAACTGTGAAATAAATGATTTGAGTACCCCTGGGCCCCATGATGGAAAAACTACGGCACAGTTGATGACCATTGGCACGTCACTCCCGAATTTCCTAGGTACTGCCACAAGTAGTGAAAGTACTATAAAAGATACAAAGGAACACCCTGTTCCAAGTAAAGCAGCAGAGCCAGAAAACCAAATAGAGTGCATAAATAAAAAAGAAACAAACAAAAATAAATTGGTAAACTCCAATATCGTAACAATGGAACCATATATGATGAACAATAATTCTGAATTAGAGACAAATAATCCTCCCAGCAATACAGAAAAATATAAAAATCATAATAGACAAGCAACATACATAAAACAAGGACCAAAAAGAAACAAAAATTACCGACTTAATCCCACATTGGTACATTTTGATGACCTCTTTGGACCAGATAATTGGTCAAGATTTCTAGTCCTCAAAGCTGACAACAAAATCTCAGCAGCGATGCTAGAAAACAAATTACTTAACATATATCCAACACAAGACATGGAATGCAGACACATCAAGGACAATGAATGGCTTATCCAAGTAACCAATAAAAAGCAGTCCACTGCCTTTTTAAGTATAACAGAAATAAATAATATAAAGGTAATAATTACAAGCCACGAAACATTGAATTATGTACAGGGTACAGTCATCCTACCCAATAGCGAGCAGGAGCTTCCTTCAAAACAACTATTGCTAGACTCAAAATTGAGATATAACAATATCCACGATTTAGAAATATACTCTATTTCAAGTAGGAAAGATAAAAGTAAAATATCAACATTGCCAAAATAAAATTTACAGGCCAAGACTTACCATTTAAAATAAAAATTCTTGGACAAAATAGAGAAGTTCGTCCTTTTGTTCCTAAACCATTACAATGTACACAGTGCTCAAGGTATGGACACACATACAAAAGATGCCGTAATAAAGCTATATGTGCAGTCTGTGCATCAGATGACCATACCACTAATTGGAACTGTAATCAATCAAAATGTATTAATTGTGGACTAGCCCATCACGCAAAATCTAAGGAGTGTTCATTTTACCAATATAACACAGAACTTCAGTTGTTAATAAATAGGACAGGAATGTCAGTCATGGAAGCCAGACTTGAGCTAAAAGTAAGAGGCGTTAACAATCCATCCAAAACCCCCACCTTTTCAAATGTGACTAAAAATCAAGACATCAAACAGCACAATGACAAACAAGATAGTATAAACAGGGAAACTGGATTTCATACCAATAATACTGAAACACAAAATAAAAGTGATATTACAACAACCAATACCACCACTAACATAGATGATTCAGTTATCCATGGAAAAGAACTTCCAATAGAAAAAGAATTAAATAATGATGATAATCGAACTGGCAAAAAGAAAAGAATTCTAGAAAGAACCCCACCTAAGGGAAAAAAGGTAAATATTGAAAATTACAATCAATCCAGAGAGACTCCAACTACACCAGGAGAACATTTTAAAAAAGATATTAAACTAACCTCATCACAAGTGGAAATACACAATTACCCTCAATCTCAATCAAACAGCCAACATCTGGACAGTAAAGATCACACTTTACAAGTTCCATCAAATAATACTAATGAAAATCATACCATTAAACCAAACCAAAATATAACTATCACCCCCCAACCATCCACAAGACCGAAATATCCCATTAACAACAACAAAACAAATAACCCCTCAAACCAACAGTCCTTATCACTACAGAAAAGGAACAATAGAATTACAAAACCAGAAATTTCTAAAGCTAGACCAAAAACTTCTGAACCAATAATTAACATTACCAAACATGCTTCATCTTGTGGTTGTAATGAATGCTTTGTAAGTACATATAACCAACTAACTACCAAGACAGAGGACACAGTACGAAATTGTATTGACAACTTTACCAAATTAAGGAGGTGCCCGTTTAACACACCAACATGAGAACGAATTATGTTCTGAATCCTTAAAATACAAAAAGGAAATTATAAAATCAAAAATAGACTTATTAATATTCAACTATGAAAAACAAACAACTGCAGAATCTAATAACCAACATACAAATACAACGATTAAAAAACCACAAATAAATTCAAATGCATATAAACTACGAGATAAAGTAAAATCAGCAATCAATTTACAGAATTTAACACCAATTCCTCCCAATAATGGAATATAAAATCATTCAATGGAATATAAATGGTCTCTTAACCCGACTACGTCTGGGTGAATTACAAAGAATCATACGAGACCACAACCCAATGTGCATATGTCTACAACATATAGGAAGTAACCCTACAAATATCCAACACTATAAAATTGCCTGTTATTCACCAACTAACGGTGGAAAATTAGGCACAGCCATATACGTTCATAATAGCATTACATATGAACCTGTTGACATACCATCTATGCCATATCAAATAACATCAATTAAACTGTATATGCCTGATAAAAGTAAAATTACTATTTGTAATTATATAACCAACCAAATTTCAATGCAAATTTCAGTGATTTTTCTGAACTTATTAGCAAAAGTATACAGGAACCACTACTTATAGTAGGAGATTTTAATGCACATAATCCATTATGGGATATTAATAACCCCACTGACACATCCGGAATCAACATAGAGAATACTATAATGAAACACAATCTGTATTGTCTCAATGAAAGTGAAGTTCCAACATATTTTTCAAATACACACCTAACCTTTTCTTCAATTGACATTTCATTATGTTCAAATGATGTAGCGGAGAAATTTGAATGGAACGTCCTAGACGATTCATACACAAGTGACCATTTCCCAATCATTCTGAACTACTTAAGTAATGTCAAAATATTGCCACCTACAAGATATATATCCAAAAAGCTAACTGGGATAAATATTTCCTATACACACGAAACATACCACCATTCCCACATAATGAAGATCACAATACTACATGTGAATCCTTCTCAAACTTCATAATAAATGCTGCAGATAAAAGTATTCCAAAACCAAAACACATTCCACAAAATCCCCTGTCCCATGGTGGAATCCAACATTAACAACATTAAGTAAAATAAAACATATATTGAGTCGCAATCTAAACAGACTCAAAACTCGCCTTAAATCACTCTACAAAATGCCCTATAGTATAAACATATTAAACAAAATAGTTATAACAAACATAACAATTAACCACATTAAACCACTATATAACAAATATACAGCCAAATTTAGAAAAACGGTAATAGCTGAAAAAAATCGCATCATGGAAGGAATATGTCTCAAACATATCTTCAAACACATCCACAAGGGATGTGGCTGCAAAGATAAGGAAAATCAATGGAAAACATATAAGACCTCCAAGAAGTGCAATACATTTAAATGGAAAAATATACCATGATACTTATGAAATATCAAACATAATTGGGAAACATTTTGAAAACATCAGTGCTTACTCCAGCCTAGATACACATTTTCAAAGTATCAGAAAACAAAAAGAAAATATAATACTCAATTTTGAAACTCTTGAAGACCTGGAATATAACTATATTTTTAACATGGATGAACTAGATAATGCCATCAACTCTTGTCATCCCTCTGCACCAGGATATGATAAAATATCATTTGAAATGATAGAAAAATTAGCTCCTATAGCTAAATCATATTTATTAAAATTTTACAATAGTATCTGGCTAAAACGTGTCTTTCCTGATAAATGGAAACATGCCATAATTATTCCAATAAACAAACCAGGAAAGGATGCAAGTAATCCATCCAATTATAGACCGATATCTCTAACAAGTTGCCTATGCAAAATCTTAGAAAAAATGGTTAATGCACGATTAACGTATGTAATAACCAAAGAATCCATTTTAACACCAACACAATCTGGTTCAATAGCTGGCAGATCAACCCTAGATCCCTTAACACATTTAGAAGATCATATCAAAAAAGGCTTTGAACAAAAGAAATTAACAGTAGCTATATTTTTTGATATAGAAAAAGCATACGATACAACATGGAAACATAACATCATGCAAAAACTCCACTCCAAGGGACTAAGAGGCCACTTACCAATATTTATTAAGAACTTCTTAACAAACAGAACTTTTCAAGTAAGAGTAGAAAATCCTACTCAGTAACCTATAAACTGGAAGAAGAATCCCTCAAGGTAGTGTCTTGAGCTGTACATTGTTTGCTTTAGCAATCAATGACATTACTATAAATTTACCAAGTGGTGTAAAAAACAGTTTATATGTTGATGACTTTGTCATTTACTATACGAGTAGTAATCTGAGACATGCTCAGAGAGTTCTCAGTACTGCCATTTCAAATATATGTAGTTGGGCAAATTCAGTTGGATTTAAATTTTCAACTGATAAAACAAAAGCAATCGTCTTCTACAAAGACAAAAGGTGGATGAAGAACCAAACAATCAAACTGCATCTTTATAGCACTGAAATACAATTTTGTACAAAAATCAAGTATCTAGGAGTAATATTTGATCAACATTTAAATTGGAAAGAGCACATCAAATACATTAAAGCCAAGGGCATCAAAGCCCTTGCCATATTAAAAAAGTTATCACACACTAATTGGGGAGCAAAGCGAGACATTTTATTAATGATATATAAGGCAACAGTCTTATCCATAATAGATTACTGCTGTCCAATATATTCATCCGCCTCAGAATCTGCATTAAAATCTCTCGATGCAGTGCACCATGAAGGCGTGCGATTGTGCACAGGAGCTTTCCGATCGTCCCCAACAAACTCACTTTTGGTGGAGGCAGGTATTTTGCCCTTAAAACATCACCGTAATTTAATAACAATACAAAGAGGTCTTTCAATCAAGCAAGCGGGATCGTCCTCCTGCAACTTACTGCTTCCAAAACTGTAATCAAGTAACAGCAGTTAATAGTACTAGCTCTTTCCCAAAAAGAGCTAGATACATAATGAACATACATAATATGAATCCAATTTTTCACCCACCAATGGAATTGCCACCACCATGGATTTTAAATAGAGTAAAGATATGTACCTCCCTGTCTTACCTACTCAAAAAACAAATGACAAGTACGGAAATGTACCGCCAACATGCTTTGGAGCACATTAGAAGAAAAGGCGACAAATTTATGATATATACAGACGGCTCCAAAAATAATGTTGGAGTAGGAGCATCTGCATATTCGAAAAATATGTTAAGTAAAAAAAGCCTACCTTCAATATCATCAGTATTTACTGCTGAAGTCACAGCCATACAGATGGCTCTAGATATGATATCTGAGGCAAAAGCAAGTGTCTCTGTAATTTTCAGTGACTCATGTAGCGCTATAGATGCAATAGGACAGTATAAATCAGGAAACCAAATAGTACAGGAAATTCAAATAAAATTCATCAACTCCTCCAATCAGGAATATCAATGGAAATATGTTGGATCCCAGCACACGTGGGAATAAAAGGAAAAAATGAATATGCAGACTCTGCTGCCAAATTAGCCTGCACTATCCCTCCAACAATTTCATATGCCCCAGTGTCAGACTGGGTAAAATCAGTTAAAACATTAATTACCAGGATTGGAAAGAAGAATGGGCCTCTGTGCCAACAACAAATAAACTTAAAAATATAAAAAACTGAAGTCTATGCATGGAGGACATCCTCACAGGAGGAAAGAGCAAAAGAGGTGATCCTAGCAAGGCTACGTATAGGACACACAAGATTCTCACATGGTCACTTGATGTCAACACCACATGCTGACCCAGTGAAATGTAACAGATGTCAAACACCCATGACAGTACAGCATTTGCTTGTTGAGTGCCCAAATTGGACCCAGCAAAGATCTATTTATCTGCGGAGTTCGGAAATGAAAAATATTCTTGCGGAAAGCAGGGATTTTTCAATTAATAAAATCATAAATTTTTTAAATAAGACGGGTTTCTCAAATAAAGTCTAATTTTTTTTTTTTTTTTTTTTTTTCTCAGGATTGATCCTGAGAACCAGCCCGAGAAGAGTCTACTTGAGACTCAGAGGTCTGGAAAAACTAACACCTATTAATAATAATAATAATAATCTCTTTTCTTTCTTTACACAGCTTCTGCGGTGTAACAGAGCACGACATGGTTTCCGTAGTCGTATTGGCCTGTGCACTTCAAAGAAAGTTTAATATCCTTTACTCACCAAAGAGATCCATCCAGTCATCTATGATAGAGCCATTGACGACTTCGCATCCCGGCTGGTGGTGTCCTCCATTGGGGAAAAAGTCAACGTGTCCTAAGGGCTTGATTAGTGCAATACAGCCCTGAAGGAACAGGGAGCCGTTTCAGAGGAAAATCTAGACTACTACTACTACTACTACAGGTAAAAATTATAATGCTATCTCGATTATGTAATTAGTGACAAAGATAGTGACAAAGAGGGACAAGGTTACTGGTTCTCCTATCAGTATTAACAGAGCATTTTAGTGGAAAGTTCAAATAAATAACAAATAGTAATTGCCAAATATACGTATTAGCTATGTCTGCCCACACAAGAAAATGCCTGAGGCATTAGTTTCATTTTGCTGTCTTGAATAGAGAGCGGCAAAATAAGAGGAACTTATTAGTATTTGATCAATGTTATAATGAAATTTTAATCGATTAGGCTCAAAATAATGATAAAATAATAATTGACAACCACCTATACAAGAAAACTTTATAGACACCAGTTTCTTCTGTGCTATCTCGAATAGACGAGGTAACTAAGTAGAACAAAGTTTTGTTATTTTATAGTATTATTAAGGCATATTAATCCAGAAGACTATAATAATAAAAGAGCAACTGGCAAGCGCTAGCTTTGTCTGCCCATACAGCAAAATGTATTAGGTTCGGGTTCCATTTCGAAAGAAGTCAGGATAAATCCACGAAACCAGAATTTCTCTGTTGTACATCATCTCAAGTTACCTCAAGGACCGACCCACTGTTGGTATGTATGATATCCACAAACTTAGCATCTGACTTGTCGATGCGATGTTCTGAGTCATTGTCATAGAACCAGGGCGCTGCAGGATCTAAACCTGCAGGAGAGATGTGTGTTTTAGAGCAATTGTTCCAAAATTTGACCATACCAAGCACCTCCAGATATGATAAATCCCAGCCGAGGACCCCAGCCAGTCAAACGTTATCATTACCATACTGTAATACCCAGTACAGTGGACCCCCCGTATTCACGTTCTCCGGATTCGCTGACTCACACATTCACGGATTTCTCTCGGGAACGTTTCCCTGCATTATTCGCGGAAAATTCGCGCATTCGCAGTATTTTTTTATGAGAAATATCCACAAATTCCTGGTTTTTGTTATCAATTTCATCATAAAATGCACTTTTTGTGATAAAACTATTAAAAAAACCAAGTATGAAAATTTTTAGTGGTTTTTCTTAAGTTTTAACTAACAAAATACATAGGCTGTTTTTAGCATTTTTATAGGGGTTCCAAACATTCGCGGATTCTAACTATTCGCGGGGGGGTCTGGTACGCATCCCCCGCGAATAAGGGGTACCACTGTACATCGCAGTACATTTAATATTTGCATATTCCTGCACAAAGGAAGTATATAAATAAATATATGCTCTAGATTCAACACAAAGTAAAATTGGTGAAAACAGCCACAAGTTTTTTCTGGAGTTGAAAATGAAAAAAATATTAATTTTTCATTGTGTTGCTGACCCCAGTTTGGGAACCGCTGTTTTAGAGAAGAAAGAAAGAACTCACAGAGTCCAGGATATGACAGGAAAATTCAGGTATATCAAGAAATATAACAAATTAATATAAAGGTGAAGATTGCAAACATGATCTTAAAGTATTATACAATACTTCATCCTAGATATCAATTAAGAAGTGATAAATAAAATCAAATTTACTAGACCTCTAGACATCTTTGTATAACTTCCTTAACTAAGTGACATGAAAGGCTCTAGGTGGAATAACAGCCTATAGTCGTCATTATTATTTAATTATTATGTTTTTTTTTTTCTGTCTCAGTCATCCTATTCGAGTGGGTGATTTTTATAGTGTGGGTTTCTGGGTTGCATCCTGCCTCTTAGGAGTCCTTCACTTTTCTCACACTATGCACTGTTTCTAATAGCACGCTCTTCTGCACAAGTTCTAAAGCTACTTCGGTATCTGCCTAGTGTTTCTATGATTATGGGTACAATTTCCACTGGCATATCCCATATCCTTCTTATTTCTATTTTTAGGTCTTGATACTTATCAATTTCTTCCCTTTCTTTCTCTTCTTCTCTGGTGTCCCATGATATTGTGACATCAATGAGTGATAGTACTTTCTTCTTGATTTTGTCAATAAGCAGCAAATCTGGTCTATTGGCATATATCCCTCTACTATCTGTTCTGATGCCATAGTCCCAGAGGATTTTTGGCTGGTAGTTTTCTATCACTCACTCAGGTTGGTGTTTTTACCACTTATTATTGCAAGCTAGCTGGATTTCCCTGCACAGGCTCCAGTGGAGGGCTTTTAGTACTGAATCATGCCTCTTTTGTACAGGTCTGTGCAAGTGCCTGACATTTGCTGGCTGTATGGTTTATGTTCTCGACTTTCATATCGCACTCCCCCGCATATGGATGTTATTTCCATCTATTGTTCTTTGGACATATCTGGTTCTTAGGGCCTGGTCTTGTGCTGCTGTTAGCATTCCTTCTGTTTCCTTCTTGAGTTCTCCCCTCTGTAGTTATTATTGCTATGTTTCATTGCTGGCCAGTTCTTTAGTCTGTCTCGTGTACTGTCCATGCATTGGTTTGCTGTGCCATTGATTGCTCTGTGCTGTTTTTTATTCTCATGTCTCTGTATATTTCTGGGTCTTTGTCTACTTTTATCAGTCCTTCTTCCCATGCACTCCTTAACTACTCGTCTTCACTGGTTTTGAGATATTGCTTCAGTGTTCTGTTCTTGATGCTGATGCAGTACTCTGTGCCTAGTAAACTTCTATCCTTTTGTATTATGTTTAGTCTGTTATCTGATGTCCATGGACATCAAGTTGTATGGTAATAGCAATCATGGAAATAGATACCCTATTCCAGAATGTAAGGAATGTATCTGGGGACATCCGGATGGAGTTTGGAATAAGCGCTCTGGTCAACATACAAAAAGGCAAAGCGGCGGAGACTGAAAGGAAAAAACGACCAGACGGGAATAGCATCAAACACATAGATGACAGACTATTCATAAAACAAAAGGAAGGAAGAAGTTTACCAGGCACAGAGTACTGCATCAGCATCAAGAGCAGAACACTGAGGCAATAACTCAAAACCTGTGAAGACGAGTAGTTAAGGAGTGCATGGGAAGAGGGACTGATAAAAGTAGACAAAGACCCAGAAATATACAGAGACATGAGAATGAAAAACAGCACAGAGCAATGGCACAGCAAACCAATGCATGGCCAGTACACGAGACAGACTAAAGAACTGGCCAGCAATGAAATATGGCAATAAGTACAGAGGGGAGAACGCAAGAAGTAAACAGAAGGAATGCTAACAGCAGCACAAGATCAGGCCCTAAGAACCAGACATGTCCAAAGAACAATAGATGGAAATAACATCCATCTGCGGGAAGTGCAATATGAAAGTCGAG
The DNA here is from genome assembly GCF_015104395.2 of Macrobrachium nipponense. Lineage (NCBI taxonomy): Eukaryota > Metazoa > Arthropoda > Malacostraca > Decapoda > Palaemonidae > Macrobrachium > Macrobrachium nipponense. Next base: position 92,159,059 of record NC_087206.1, read on the forward strand.
ACCATAAACCATACAGCCAGCAAATGTCAGGCACTTGCACAGACCTGTATTTTTTAGGAAGCTGATGGTGTTTTCCTCTACCCCATATATTTTCATGCATTCTATTAGCGACGTGTGCGGTATCATGTCGAATGCTTTCTTGTAGTCAATCCATGTCATACTTAGTTTGGTTCTCCTTCTCTTACAATTCTTCATTACCATTTTGTCTAACACGAGCTGGCCTTTTGTGCACCTACACTTTCTTCTGCAGCCTTTCTGTTAGCGAGGGGTGGTATTTGTATCCGCTAGGTAGTTGTAAAGCCTTTCACTGATGATACCTGTCAGTAACTTCCACATTATTGGTAGGCAGGTGATAGGCCTGTATTTACTTGCTATGTTTCTGTTATTCTTGTCTTTCTGTACTAAGGATGTTCTTCCTGTGGTCGTCCATTTGGGCACATGGTGGTTTGCAATACTATGCTGGATTAGTTCTACTATTCGTTGTGTAGGGCCCTGAAATTTTTTAGCCAGTATCCATGGACTTCATCGGGACCTTGGTTGCCAGTTAGGCAATTTCATTAGTTGGTGTTTGACTGAGACTGTTTTGATCTTGGTGAATCTTTGTTTTATTCTCTTTGATTTCCTGGAGCCATATTGCATATAATATGTTGTGTGATACTGGATTGCTCCATATGTTCTTCCATAGCCTCTTACTTGGTCCGGTTTCAGGAATATCCTGATGGTTGTCTTCTGCTTTATATCTTCTATTGTGTGCTTTAGTACCTTTTCCTATGCTTAGTATTTCTCATTCAGTTTCTCTTTTTTTCTTGTCTCTTAGCCTTTTGACATGCCATCTCTTTCAGTTTACTCAAGTCAGATCTCATCGCCATTATTTGCTTTTCCAAGCGCCATTTCCAAGGCGGTTGCTGTTTTGGTTTCTGTTGGTTTGGTTGTGATGGTGGTGTTGGTGTTTGTATCCCCACAAGTTCTACTACTAGTCTAGCTGCTAGGCCTGCACATGCTAGGTTATTACGAGAAAAGGCCCAAAAAGGAACATTACAGAAAGAATTGTTAATCTATGTGATCGATTTCTATAGTAATGAAAATAAATAGATATTTGAGCCATCTTACCCGTGACCCTGGCAACCTGACCAGACCCGACGCATTTGCCTGTCAAACCAGCAGCGTGGGAACCGAGAGAATGACCGACTATGTGTATCTGAGATGGCTGGAGACCCCTTTCTGCATTTATCCAGTCAATTAAGTCAGCTGTGTAGTTGGCAATCTGTAGACATCGAAGAGAATTTGAATGGACAGAGTTAATTTCTTGAGAAATGAAAAATGGATTAGATCAGGTGTGTAGTTGGCAATCTGTAGACATCGAAGAGAATTAGAACAGAGTTAATTTTTTGAGAAATGAAAAATCAATTAGGTCAGGTGTGGAGTTGGCAATCTGTAGTAAACACTGAGAAGAATCAGAAGAATAAATGTCACGAGTAAAGAGAAGATTTCTAGTAGTTTTTATTCTCTGCAACGTGAGTTTGTAAAACGAAGATATGAAAGCAAAATTCATTGACATAAAATAGATTTAGTAAATGAATAATATGAAACCATAGATATGACATTGTTCAAAAGGATGGTTTGCCTGTTAAATAACAAAATTCAAATTCTGAAACAACAAGGTCACTTGCTGAAACAGAGCATTATTCATACGGGGAGAGAGAGAGAGAGAGGTTTTAGTCTCGGCTTGGAGTTCACGGTCATTGCTTTATTCTCAAGGATGAACTATTTTATTGATGAGGACATTCTGATTCCGAAATAACTACGTTACTCACTGCACTGCAACATCATTCATGCCACGAGAGAGAGAGAGGAGAGAGAAGAGAGAGAGAGACGAGAGAGAGAGAGAGACGAGAGAGAGAGAGAGAGAGAGAGAGAACTTATTGGAGGTAAAAAGAAGTCTTTCAGTGTAATTGGAGTAGATGACTTGAATGGGCTCCTGTGGATTTTTAAAAGGCCCCTCTCTCTCTCTCTCTCTCTCTCTCTCTCTCTCTCTCTCTCTCTCTCTCTCTCTCTCTCTCTCTCTCTCTCTCTCTGTCTCAGCACAAAACAGAAGCGTATGTTCATACGAACCTTGAATGTATTTGCATATGCCAAATTGTACCAAGGGTAGAGCACCAAAGTCTGCCAATCAACCGAGATGACGTTGCAGTTGTACAATTCCAATAAGCCTGAATTTAGAAATTATATACATATATACACACACATATATATATATTATACATTTATAATAAAGAGGTCTTTTTCTGTTTTTTCCCTTAAAAACTTGGAAAAAACATTAAATCAACTATCCAAACATTTCAGTTTATTATTTCAAGTATACGTGAAAATAATGCTGTTCTTTGAGGGACAACGTCAAATATAAGGTTTACAGTTCATACATACATACATACATACATACACATATATTATATATATAATAAAAAGTGTATAGTTTTTCGTCTTAAAAACTTGGGGAAAACACTGACGGACTATATATATATATTATATACATATATATTATTATATATATATATATATATATATATATATATATATATATTATATAAACATATACACAGCAGACCCCCAGTGTTCGAGGGGGATGGATTCCACAAATCCTGGCAAATAGCTAAAATCTGCGTATATCTGACACCCCTCTAAAAATGCTTATACCTGAGTATTTTGTTAGTTTTATCACATAAAATGCATTTAGTCACAAAAATTACATGTAAATGCGATAATTAGTGAATATTTCTATATGAAAAAGCAGGATTTTCATTCACGTGTTTTAGCCATCCTAATCCAGGGTTGTTCTCCGTTGCCCTTGTATCCGTGGTACATCATATGCAGAGGGAGAGAAGGGTCCAGTGGCGATTCGTTCAAGTTTGTTAGATTTCCCGGCAGGAGTTGGTAGTATTCTTCATCACCAGGATTAGACCTATGATGGAAGGTTTTCATAAAATTTTTTCAGTCGAATTGCCCAGGGCATAAAAACACCTTCCTTTTTACAATTGTCAATCTAAAGTTTTTATTTAAACACACATGTTAGAAAATCCAAGAAAAAGCATGCCAACACTTTCCCCTATGAGATTGTCAATCAACAGCTTTTTCGATGTGAACGGCTACGTTATTTATGTCACAGCATATAAATAATATTCTCAAACAACTCAAGGACAGATTAACTAACCTGGTCCACAATAAGAATCGGACATCACTCAGGTTACCCGGGTGACCATCATTGGGCTCCCCTCTTAAGTATTCTCTAGTTGCCCCATTTCTTTGGGCAGCTGGGACACGTGTGCTGCACTTGGCTACTGGTACAACAAGTGCAACACCTGCTGAGGAATTCATTAAGGTTAAATTAACCGAGTCATACTGGAACTACTGCAATAGATGTCTGAAGAACTTGCAGAGATCAGATTACTTGTACATAGATGTTACAAAATTTTCTAAAGAATGTTCTAGATTTCATCAACTATTAACGATGTGTCTTATGTATTTGGATATGATATAGAATAAATGCAGTTTCGTTTGTTGGTGAATAGTACAACATACCCCATAGGGGGCTAGTACCATCAGTGCACCACACAACATGCACTGTAGTCATTGTTTAAGGTTCTTTGCAGCGTCCTTTCGATCCCAAGCTGCAACCTCTTTCTTTCCTTTTACTGTACCTCCGTTCATCTTCTCTTTCTTCCCTCTTACTTTCCAACATCTGACAATTGTTTCAACCTTATTTTCAGCGCTGAAGATCTCATGTGTCCCAGAACTTAGCTTTTGGCATCATTTTTTTTCATTCCATCCCGTTCCGTTCCAATATTACAACAAGGAAAGAAGCGTTAATAATGTGAAAAATAAAGAAAAAGATTACTTAGTTTATGAAGAACCAGGGTTTTGGTAAAAGAAAAGAATACTTTAAAAAATGTCCGTTACATCCCAAAATATTTTTCGGAATTTACAGGCTTGCTTAATGAAAATTGTATAAATGAGAACTAGCTCAGAATTATACAAGCACAAATAGTTACATGCGCATTCATAGCTTATCTTGATAAACAGTCTACCTTAATACTGTGTCTGGAATTTCAGTATTGTTCAGTTTTTTTCTCTTGTTGTTCCTCAGTGTAAATGGACCACTGGTTAACTGGTTACTTTTACTGATCTTTAATGATTTCCAGTTAAAGGCAATGATATTTTTCTCAGATATCAGATATCTCAGATATCCCTTGCCTGAAGGTACAATCAGGCATTTATTCTCTTTTTTTGTTCACTTTTTTTTTTTTTTTTTATTTTTTTTTTTTTTTTTAGAAAGTGTGTTGGGCAGGCTGATGAGGAAGCAAAAGTTGCTCGGTGGATTATCTAATCTTTCCTTCTGAGCGTTTTATAATTTCTAAATCCATCCTGACTGTCCTCCCGGAGTCGTGGCAAACTTGGCAGATTCTTATTTGCCTAAGAAGGTGTGCCGGCCCCAACTTGTCGACCAGTTGCTTCTGACACTTTTTTTTTTAAAATGACACAAGGTCACGTTTATTTTCACTTTTAACAGAATTTTTGTAAATGTAAATACTGTTGTTGTTGATGGTATTGTTTACTGTTCTGTTGATTTTAAAATGTTGCTGTTGTTATGAGTCTATTTATTAGTTTTGCTACTGATTTTATGTCGCTAATTTTAACTCTTTCGGGAGACATTGAGCTGAACCCTGGGCTTGTTACTAACTAGATTAAGAAAAAATGCATAGTACTTAACTTAAATAATCCGGGCTTCAGGTGAGATTTTCTTGATCTCCAGAGTTGTGCCCGTAACTATGATTTTATGTTTTTATTTGAGATTGTTGTAAGTACTAACAAGTGAAACGTTGAATTTTTAATCTTGAGGCTTGATGGCACTGACTTTATTTATGGTCGTATCGTCCCAGATCCAAATGCGCAACGTATGGCTGATTACGCTAAGTCCAGACGACCTACAGTATTTATCGTCAGAAAACTTTGGTGTGCAGTTGGCATGAAGTTCTTTGTTTTGAAGTTTTCAGTAAATTTTGCAATGTTTACGTATTTGCAGTTTACCCAAACTCAAATATTGACGATCTATATATGACTGTCTCTTGGTAAGGATTAGTGTGGTTCAGTAAAAGGATTCAAAAGTTTCTTTCGTTATTTGTGGAGCGACTAATGCAAAGCGCACCAACAGGCTAAATTCAAATTCCACAGATCAACATGGCTGGTCTGCTCTTGAGTTCTGTATATTCTCTGATTTTGTCCAGCTGATTGAGGAACCGACTCACATTTCTGATAATAGATTAGACCTCATATTCACATATGTCCCAGCTATTGTCAAGTTTAAGGTTGTGAATATATATTTACATCTGATCATTGCGCCATTGAGATGGACATATCTGCCAATCAGTATATTCCTAATGCCATCTTTGCAGTCAGTGCACCTCATGTGGTGCACTGCAGGTATTTATTAAGCGTCTTTACGGCATCCCATCGGCCCCTACTTGCAACCCCTTTTATTCCTTTCACTGTACCTCTGTTCATAGTCTCTCTCTTCCATCTTACTTTCCACCTCACTAACAATTGTTTCATAGTGCAACTACAAGGCTTTCTTCCTGTTGCACCTTTCAGACCGTCTTACTGTCAATTTCCCTTTCAGTGCTGATAGACCTCATAGGTCACAGAGCTTGGCCTTAGGCCTAAATTCTGTATTCTATTCTAAATCTATTCATTGGAAAAACGGTCTGGCTGAAATCTAGAGCCAATTGGGATCCCATTATTGAAGCTTGTCAAGCACTTCATATTTCAGATGCTATATTAGATCTTGATTCCCAAGAAGAAGTTAAATGCTGATTGCTATTTTAATAAGATATGTCCCTAGAGAGGTCATCAAATTCAGGACAGATGACCAGCCATGGTTTGATGATACATGTAGACAAGCTTACCATGACAATCAGACCAAATTCAAAACATGGAGGCAAAATAGTTCAAATGAAAATTACACCATTTTTGTTGAGTCTCCCCTTGCCGCGAATAGAATTTACCATACAGACGAGGGAAATTACAATAATTCTCTGAATAAGAAACTTGAAGGAATTACTCAGCCTCAACGGTGGTGGACCAAATTGACATCATCTATTTTTGGGTCAGGGTCGTCTTCCATTCCACCACTAGTAACAGATGATGGTAGATTGGATACTGGCCCAAAGGAAAAGGCTGAACTGCTTCGTCAAGCTTTTTGAAACTATTCTCACAAAATTTGCATTTCGTTCATGGAGTGTTATGAAAATTCTAGATAATCTTGATCACTGGGGTGGAGATGATCCTGATGGACCCTTTGTATTTTTTAAAAAGCTTTTAGTGTGATGTCTCCCAAGATTAGTAGATTCCATAGATTTTCATGCTGACGTAATATCTTTGCATATGAGCGCAAGCTTAGTAACACCGTGACTGCTTCAAAGAGTGGGATATCTGCAGACTGCATTAACTACAGGCCAATCTCTATTCTCCCTGTGTCCTCCCAAGTTGCTGAAAAACTCATTTTCAAGCCACTATGTAAGTCTGTGGAATCTAAAGGATTGTTAACTGATAGTCAACATACATATAGGAAGCAGTTAGGTACTTGCGATGCTCTTTTAGACTTTACATTCCATTTGGAAGAGAACCTTGATAAGGATTTTGAGTTCAGAGTAATTCAAATAGATTTTAGTGCTGCTTTCGATTTAGTAAGTCACAAGACATGTATTTATATACTTCAGAATGTTGGAGTGGATGGATATGTTTTAGGATTACTTCAAGTTTTCCTCACAGATAGGCAGCAGTGACTTGCTGTTGATCGGATCTTTAGTGAATTGAGACCTATTATCTCTGGAGTTCCACAGGGCAGTTTTCTTGGTCCACTGTTACATTTAGTGTATACAAGTGATATGGTTGTTCGTCTGGAAAATAAGATTTTTCAGTACACCTATGATGCAGCACTTGTGGGTGTTGTAAAGTCACTACTTATGAAGCTGCCTTCAGCATCAATTGAGACATGTACCGGATCAGTGACTGGTGTAATCAGTGGGGTATGAGGCTGAACTCCAATAAAACGAGAACACTATTGACTAGCAGATCTCGTACAGATTTTCCACCCTATCCTCCCCTCCAGGTGGATGGGACTTTCTGAATAAGTCTAAAGCTTTAACTAAGGAAAGTGTCAGCAAATGTTGCTCGAAAGTTAAGTATTATTCGTAAGGCCTAGCATATTTATAAAAGTGATAAAATTAATGCAACTTGTTTCAGGTGATTTTTTCTTCTTTTACTAGAATACTGCTCTCTGGTATGGATGTCTGCTTCTGCCAGAGATTTACCTCTTTTAGACAGAGTTGGTCGTGGTGGTAGATTTCTGTTGCCTTATATTAGCAGTTATGACTTGGACCATCGACGGATGGTTGCTTGTTAGTCACTTTTCCATCAGTTGTATTTTGACAGAGATCTTTCACGTCCACAATTATTGATCCCTGACCCCCTTTCTTTCCTGCCGAGAGCAACCAGATTCGCTGAACTGCTGTGGATGCGCCTCACTGTCGAACTTCTCAGTTCCAGAGGTCTTTCATTCCTCACTACTACCTTGATACAATTCAACTTGTATTGAATATGCTGCATTTTTATTTATTTATCATTTTGTTGATTCATCTGTTTTCTGGAGAGTGATCTCCTTTTTCCGCATTTTTCAGTACCTTCAGTTACCTCTTTCGAATGAACACCATATTCTTTGGAAGGTTTATTTCCAAGTCAATGGCACCTGCGGCGGGTTTGTTCCATATGAATAGGATTCATCTCCTGAATAATAATAATAATAATAATAAGAATAATAATAATAATAATAATAATAATAATAATAATAATAATAATATAATAATATAATATATAACTATTTCAACGGCATTTAATTTATATACAATCTTCTTAATTCTTCTCATTATCTTTTTCCCATCAGCATGTAGCTGGTATATCAGGTTTCCTAAGGACATGTAAAGATTTCAGTTGTCTTAGGTTTATTTCCTCTGACGTGTCGACAGCGCACAGGCAGTCATCTAAGAGAGTATATATGTCCTTAGGAAACCTGATATACCAGCTACATGCTGATGAGAAAGAGATAAAAAGAAGAACTGAAAAGATTCTATATAAATTAAATGCCGTTGAAGCAGCTATAGTATTCAATGCTACTGCCCTCAGAGAAGGCCTCCTTCCTGAAAAAAATAAATAATAACTAATAATAATAATAATTAATAATAATAATTAATAATTAATAATAATAATAAATAATAATTAATAATAATAATAGGTAATAATAATAATAGTAATAATAATAATAAGAATAATAAAATAATAATAATAATAATAATTAATAAGTAAAATAATAAGTAATAATAATCCAAAATAATAATAACCTTTTTTGTCTATCACAAAACATTGCAGTGTTAGCTCATTATCTTGTGTTTTACTGTTAAGCAATTGATTAATGCCATTTGCTTGAAATTGCAAAATATAAGTCACAATAATTCTTATCGCATACAATTAGCTACAATAACAGATAGGCCTAGGTATGAATAAATTCATAGGAAAATGCTCAGAATGTAATACCGATACTAATTTCGAACTCGGTTTGAAAGGTAAAACTAGTGCCAATAGATGTGACTGTATATGACTCCATAAAACAGGTCAAATGTCATTTAATTGTCGCAAAGCTGCTTTCTGCGTAAGCAAACGTTATCTTATTATAACCTTGAGTGGGCTGCATGTCTATCCGAAAACTTCTTACTGAAACTGGCAGCTTACAGTATGTCTCTAAACCACTTCGACAGAGTTTAAACATCAAACGATACAGAAAAATACAGTATATCAAAATTACGCTGTAATCAGTTCTCCTCCATATAGATGGACCCTGAATAATAAAAATAGCTCTTTAAAACTACATACCCACCAAGCTGAGAACAGCGAAGCGAAGCATTGAATCAAATCGATTTTTACAGATTCCTAACAAGAGGGAGAGGAAGAAGCTGCTCTTTATGTCCTCATCACCAAGCAGAGAAGAAGACTCTATCACTCACTCTCACACCAGTGACCAACCTAGAGTGAACTACTAGTGAATCAGTCAGCTAATGTTATATAGAGTTAATTGACAGTCGAGTGGCCAGTTAGTCATAGGAGCTGAGGGATGATTTGAGTATGAAAAATAGTTTTTTGGGGGGGGATTTTTTGTTTTGATGATAAAGAATATATTTAGAGGTCCGAGAAATAGCAGGTGCGTTGTTTACAAAATAAGTTTTTATACAATGAGGGCAAAGACGTACAAAGGTTCTGAGATAGTATGGATAAAGCAGTCACATGAGAGAGAGAGAAAGGGAGTAATTTGAATTGGATGCTGCGTAGAAATGCTTTTCTTTCTCTGAGAGAGAGAGAAATGTAGAAAAAATGATTGAAGTGGATGCTGCATGGTTAATGTTTCTCTTTCTCTGAGAGAGAGAGAGTTGTAAAGAGTGCAAATTGGAGCGGATTCTATGTGGGAAATGATTATCTCTGAGAGGGAGTGAGAGGGAGAACGTATATCCCGTCCTTGAAGACACACAAGCTTTTCGTACCCAAATTTCTTCAGCTCTTTTTATGTAAACATAATCCCAGTGGGAAATATGAACTACCTCCCAAGCAATGTGTCGATATCTTTCCGGGCCGCGGGAGAAGTGACCGTGGTAATCTGTGACGCCAGAATACTTAAAATCAGTCGGTCATTTATTATACGCCATGACTAGGCAACATCAACTAGTCCACCACTTTCCGCATTTTACGTTGAAGTGGGACATTGACTGAAGAAAAACGGTGCGGATTCTGCTTCATTTCCTGTAGCATCGAGCGTTGTGTGTGTGTTAGAGATAGTCTGAATAGTTTACAAACGTCTGTCCTTTTTGTTTCCTTTTCTCTCTATTCATTTAGTAATAATTATTTTTCAAGTTGTCATCTCTCTCTCTCTCTCTCTCTCTCTCTCTCTCTCTCTCTCTCTCTCTCTCTCTCTCTCTCTCTCTCTCATTCTGATTCTAGGTAAGTTATCAAGTTACAGGAAATTCTGTGTACCCTCTTCCTAACTTTATTTACCAAACTGCAATTAAACTTTGTTCAATTCTGTTAAAATCTTGTATTTTACCTCGGCCTGATGAAACCTGATTAATAATAACAATGCAAGAGAAAAACAAAACGGGTTTTGACGTAGGAAAAACCTATTTTTGGTAGTGGCTGTTGAGTTCTCAAGAGGAGTTACCCTTCCATGGCCTACTAGACCTCCATGGTGACCAGACTAATGTCAAAGAATTCTCTTTTAGCTGGTCCTGTAGTTAGGTATTGCGTCATAAGGATAAACATAATAACAGTGATGAAGTATAAATAGACTCAAAAGATAAGAGGGCATTTTCTCTTATCTTCAGGAAAGCTTGAACCCTGTTTCCCAATGTTAAAAACTGCGTAAGAAGAAGTGACTATTGCGCATGTGCGTCCGCCATCTTGTTTACAAGTGGCATGAACAAGTCTACCAGGGAGCCATTACTCTCTATTGGTCAATGTAGGATGACTCCTTGCCCAAGTCCCATGCCTTAATGTCAAGGAAGTGGGATGATCTTGAGGGCTCAACAGCAACTACCAAAAATAGGTTTTTCCTATTTCAAAACGTGTATTTTGATAGTGTAGTCACTTGTTTCGTCTTCACTGAGCTTCACGAAGAAATTGGCAGGTGACGAAAAGCTTATGGTCTCAAATCTTATTCCCAACAACCAGTGGCTTAGTTAGCATTCCATCAGTGGGGGACCCCAGGGTAGAGCCAAGATATTTTTTTGGGGGGGGCCAAAGAAAATGATTCCCAAATGTATATATCCATGTGAATGAAGGAAAATAATAGTATTAGTAATTAGTAAACCTGTATTTGAAATTATAGAGCTCAATTTTCAATTTATGATCACAAAGGGTTAGAGTTTAGCTACAAAGGGAATTTCAACTGGGGGAGCCTAAGCATCAAACTTGGGGTTCCCAGGACCACCCTGGGCTCCCCATAGCGACGCCACTGCCAATAACCCAAAAACATTTCTGGTCCGAGGTCAAGCCATAACTTTCAAGGTCCTATTCTTTACTCTAAGTACCTTAAGGTTTTAGTAACAAAGAACAAGAAACTAAATACAAACTTATGTTTTTAGGACAAAGTTCTGGTGCATGCTGGGTATGGTTGCAGTATTGTCAAACCTTCCCCATTGTTAGTCAGCATACTCACCCATTAGGAAGAGCCCTGGTTGTCTGCTGCAGCGCTTATAGAGTCAGGACTAATCATACCAGCTACCAATACACGGTGTAGTTGAATTTGTTCGAGCTTATGGCAGTATGTAATGTTCCAAGAACACTGACTGACTCTAGCTAGACCTTGTTCTCTTGACCTTGCTGATGACCACCCATACATTCGGAGTCGTCTTCGAAAAAGACATTTCTGAAGAAGGCCAATGACGTACTTACTTTTCTAATATCATGAGACCTGGGAAAGGAGTGTGGGTTTGCCTTTATAGTAAGGGACTCTAAAATTATTCTCAGTCCTTGTAGAGAGTGGATTATTTGTGCTAGGGTGTAGGCAAATTGGACCTTGTGGGATCTTTGCTATGAATTCTAGGTAAACCTTAGGCCCCGTCCACACGGTCGAGCTTTGGTCGACGAACTTTGTCCGATGTGACGTCAGAAGCGTAGGAACAGCGAGAAAAGTCAGAACTTTGCCGCTGTTTCTCCGCTTCTGACGTCACATCGAACAAAGTTCGTCGAGCAAAGCTCGGCCGTGTGGACGGGGCCTTAAGTGCTTGAACAGGGCACAATGTTTTGTCTGCTAAATTGAGCTTTATTATCAGGATGAATTTTCTCCTTGAAGGATCCTCATTCTTGGTCAGGAATGATGGGCCAGGGGACAATAACAATTGATAATCAGCTGTTTGCGTGATGTATCGTCCCCGCCTAAGAGACCCCAGTTCACTAATATGAGCTCCTGATGCTAATACAATCAAGAAGATCGCCTTTTGTAACGTGTGTTTGGTTGTATTGAGTCCACTGAATTGAGGGATTGATAGAAGTCTAAGCACTTGTTCAGGGACCAAGTAATTGGGAGCCTTTCAGGAGCAGGTTTATGTAGTGCAAAAGACCGCAGGAGGGAAGTGACACCTTCTCTCTATACTAGAGTCAATCCCGAATCCATAAAGCAAAGATTCCTTTGATGCTGTCTTATAAGCCATGACTGTTGTAACCACAAGGCAATTGTCTTCAAAAAAAGGTATATAAGAAAATTTTAATGTTTCCATAGAATTCTCAACTGGGCTCTCAGTATGGTTATAATCTAACTATATCTTCCATACGGATTGGTATTGTCAAATAGATGATGGCCATAATTTTTGCACCAGGTACCTAGCAATGTTGGGCGAGTAATTTTCCAGGTGGGTAATATTTATAAAATTCTCATGTGAAGGTCTCAGCTCAGAAAGAAGGATGCGTAGATGACTTTCCCTCCTACTGTGTGGGATAGAACAGAGGACGTATAGGAAATGATCTTTTCACTTGTTGAAGTAATAGGAACCAATGTCTGTTTGCCCAATTTGGGGCTATTAAGTAAGCTGTTCACTTGAAGGTTGGGAACTTGGGAGTTTGCTCACAATCTCCCAGTCTCTTAGGAAGGCATCTCTTGTTGCTGCTTGACTGTCCAAGTTCAGAGACGCATATAGTGGCAGTTTGTGATACTTGTACGTGGCAAACAGGTCCACTTCCGGTTGCAGAAGCATGTTGGCTATTGTTTGAAAAGAGTGGTTGTCTAACATCCACTTCGTTGAGACTGTCGTTTTCCTTGAAAGAGAGTCTGCTATTACATTAAGAAACCCTATAAGGTGACTTGTAGACAGTTGCCACTGCCTTGCTGGCGCCATCCGAAGGATGGCTAGCAATATCATATTGATAAGAGGTGAACGTGATCTCAACCTCTTGATGCAGGACACTGCAGTTGCATTGTCTAGAACCAACAAGAAGCGTCTCTCTTCTGGAGGTTTGAATTTTTTTTAGAGAGAAAAAGGCGGCCATCAGCTCCAGGAAATTGATATGACAATTCCTCAGAGTAGCTGACCACCTCCCCGCCGCCTGACTATCCTCCCAGTGTCCTCCCCAACCTGTCAACGAGGCATCTGTGTGTATTGCCTCTTTTAAAGATGGAGGAGTCAGGGTGACCTGTTTCGCCAGAGATTCCTTCTGGGTCCAAGGCCGAAGTATCTCCCAACATTTTTGCTCTTTAGATAAGATCGGTCTCGCATAATTTTTTCTTGCTTGCGATAGCCAGAATTTATTCAAATATTTTATTTGGAATCTGAGTATGGGAGCAATTACTGATGCAAACTGCAGCAACCCCATCATACGTTCCAATTCCCGTCTGGAAACTCTGGGCTGTGCAAGGAATGTTTTGAGGTTTTTCCTTATGGTGGGCGTGAGACGGGATTTTTCCCAATTTATTACAAAATCCTTTCACTGGAGTCTGTTGACCACTGCTCTTTTCAAGCAATCATTTCTTGTGGGCCGCGGATTAACCAGTTGTCTAAGTAAGCTATAAGTTGTATCCCTTCTTGTCTGAATTCCTAACAACTACTGTGTAATTCCTTTTACCAGTTCATGAATTTTGTATCTCATCATTACTCGTAGTAAAAGTTGTTTATTGTTATACATACTGAGACGACTTGTTTCAATACTTGACTTCTTTCAACATTTGTGATGAATTTTAGATTTTAATGATATGAAAGGACTACACGACAAAGATTTTTTTGAGACAAATTTACGCAACGTGAATTTTCATTACGGTTTGATAACTATTATTCACTTTGATTCTACTATTTAGTGAAACAATATTTTTAACAAACAACTGCAACTGCCTGTAAATAGGCTACATCCAGCTATGAAGTCAGGACAAGGACAATTGTCCCCTTGTTAAGATCATTTATACATTGGAAGGGAACAGAGAGAAGACATGAAAAAAAATTAATGTCATGCTTGTCATCTGTGCAGAAAAAACACTCTAGTGTGATAACGTTTTTGTATTTATTCATAAAGATATAATTTTGCTTTTCCAACCGCTCTGGGATTGCGAATTGTCCTTTGTTACAGCTGGAAAAGGCTGACCTCATGAAAGGATAAGTTGAGAAGTAGTAGTCTTCATTTCAGCTGGACTGTTCGTCACCTCGTGCAAATGGGGATTCGGCGTTGGTTCTTAGGAAGTATTCTCCCTGTAAACTGAAGGGCGTAATCGAAATGTGAAAGTACAGTAGTAGGCCTAAGGTAAAATGTGGCTTTGTTTTAGAACAAAATTATAAACTAAAGACTGGAATTTAAATAGAACATATTTTTACAACAGAAAAAGAATACAGTACGAAGTAATATGATACACCTTTGTTTTTGCTGTCTCCAAGTCCAAAAGGAGAACAATTCTTTATTGATATTGGTGTCCTCCAAATTTACAATTAAATGATAGATATTTCAGACTTCAATTCAAATGAGACAAAGTGAGCCTACAGTTTGTGGGTGAAGACAGATCATCCAATAAAAACTTATGAAAACAGTCTAACTTTTAATCAATCGTTTATCAAAGGATCATCCATCAGCATGAAAGACTTAGTGAAAACCAAGGATGCTGGAGTACTATTATCCCAAAACTTTCACGAGCACATTTCAGGCTACGTAAACGAGCCACCCGAACAAAAAGCATTTAGGAGGACTGAAAGGTAACCATATGATTAGACTGACCTGTGAGCTGCGTGGAATCCCATTTCAAGACAACCTTTCCCGCAAGTCTGGCATTGACCATCCATATAGGACTCGTAATCAGAGCATGGCCATGACTTAAAAACCTTGCCAGGGTCGAAGGCGGAGATACTCTCTACCCAAAGAGTCGTCACCCTGTTGTGGCTGCATCCCTCTGTGGATTGCAGAAGAAATCAACTCCATGTCGAAAATGTAAAACTACCTTAAACTAAATCTTTGTTTTTAGCATCTGTACAATAATGTCTTGAAACTGTATTGCCTATACGTAGATATAAGGTTAAAGAACCGTAGAAATTCTCAAAAGATAATGAGTACCACATGAAGAAGTTTTGGGCCACACTGTAATAATAAAATACTTCAGAAATGGAGTGATGGTGTTGTAGACCTATCGTAGACGAGGTAGATATTTAGTATAGGATCTGTACAGTTACGTGTTGATCTATACGACTCATATGAAGTTACAGGAATTAAGAACCATAGTAATTCTCCTCCAGATATTCTGTCATTTAAAGAGGTGATGAAGAATCACACTATGATATGAAAAAGACTTCAGATATAAACAATGAGAATTAATTTCTACTCCAAAGGTAGTGAACATAGCTATTTCTTACTAGTTTTCATACCAAAGGGTGGCAAAAAGTGAACAAATCTTTAGAAGTGATCTAAATTTCAGAGGTCACAGTAAACATTCTTACAAAGAAGTCTATACTACCATGAATCAATTCAACATTAAAATGAATATCTTCTTTCACATGATTAGTCTAGTAACATCTTTTGGTTTCGCCTACTTGTCCACTAGAGGGGGAGGTCTTCGTGTTTATAAAAGGTGATGGGACGTAATTTGTCAGCCTGTCCTGAAGGCGGAAGTGATAAAGGCCACACATGGGTAATCCACTAACATTTCTCTAATTGATAACAAGAATCATAGGCTGACTGTCAATTGTAAAGCACTGCTGCCTGTAAGAGTGGCCAGAAGCATCATCTTACCAAAGGTAAGTATTGTATAACAATTTAAGCAATTCTCTTAGTTCAAAAATTCTTGTTAACTTTTTAAATCTAGTTTAAAATGCTTTCAAGACAAGCTACAAAATTTTCATATATTTCATCATGGTATCATACAGTGGCGAGGATAAAAGTTAAATATTCAGATCTCTTTTCTTACTTTACACGGCTCCTGTGCTGTAACAGAGCATGACGTAGTTTCCGTAGTCGTATTGGCCGATGCTATTCAAAGAAAGTTTAATCATCTTTACTCACCGAAGAGATCTGTCCAGTCGTCTATGATAGAGCCATTGACGACTTCACAACCCGGCTGGTGGTGTCCTCCGTTGGGGAAAAAGTCAACGTGTCCTACGGGCTCGAATAGTGCAATGCAGCCCTGAAGGAACAGGGAGCCGTTTCAGAGGAAAATCTGAACTACTACTACTGCTGCTACTACTACAGGGAAGAATTATATTGCAATCTCGATTATACGAATTAACAAAGAAAAATAGTAACAAATAGGGACAAGGTTACTGGTTTTCCTATCAGTATTGTCAGTACTGCAATTTAGCTGACAAAGTTCAAAGTAATAACAAATAGTAATTGCCAAGTATATTAGCTGTGTCTGCCCACACAATAAAATGTTTTAGGCACGAGTTTCATTTTTGCTGTCATGAATAGAGAGTGCAAAATTAGTGGACCTTTCCGGTATTTTTAGTAGTAATAGGAAATTTTAATTGATTAGGCTCAAAATTATGATAAAGCAGTAACTGACAACTACCTATACAAGAAAACGTTTTAGGCACCATTTTCTTCTGTGCTATCTCGAATAGACGAACTAAGTAGAACAAAGTTATTGGTATTTTATCAGTATCATTAAGACATATTAATCCAGAAAACTTAAAATAATAATAAAATAGCAACTGGCAAGCGCTAGCTTTGTCTGCCCATACAACGAAACGTATTAGGCTCGGGTTACCCTTCGAAAGAAGTCAAAACGAAAGCATGTAAACAGAATTCCTCAACTGTAAATCATCCCATACGTTACATCAAGGATCGAGCCACCGTTGGCATGTATGACGTCCACAAAACCAGCGTCCGACTTGTCGATGCGATGTTCCGAGTCCTTCGCGTAAAACAGGGGTCCTGCTGGATCTAAACCTACAGGAGAGATCTGGGTTTTAGAGGAACAAAATAGAACTTACAGGAGCCAGGATGTGACGGGCAAAAAAAAAAAGAAAAAAAATCATGTATATAAAAAATATAACAAATTAAGGGTATAGATTGCAAATGTATCCTTAGAGTACTATACAGTACTATATCCTACATATCAATCTAGAACTTCTAATTAAAATGAAGTTTACTAGACTTCTAGACCAATTTGCATAATTTCCTAGAATAGTTGACAAGAAAGGCTCTAGGTGTACTAACACCCTACAGTTGTTGTTGTTGTTGTTGTTATCATTATGAGTAAAAGGCCCAAAAAAGTCCAAGAATGTGAAAGCAAAAGAAGAGAGAGAGAGAGAGAGAGAGAGAGAGAGAGAGAGAGAGAGAGAGAGAGAGAGAGTGGGGAGCGTGTCGGGTTAAGGGGTAATAACAATACTGGTAATGGAAATTTCAGAAAGAATTGTTATAATCTAAAACCCTTATCGTCACACACGTTTTAATAAGCATTTTTTTGTGCAGTTAAGGTGATCGATTTCTATCGTATAACGAAAATAAATATTTGTGCCATCTTACCCGTGATTCTGGCAACCTGACCAGACCCGACGCGTTTGCCTGTCAGGCCTGCAGCCTGGGCACCAAGAGAATGACCTACTATGTGTATCTGAGATGGCTGGAGACCCCTTTCTGCATTTATCCAGTCAATTAGGTCAGCTGTGTAGTTGGCAATCTGTAGACATCGAAGAGAATTTGAATGGACAGAGTTAATTTCTTGAGAAATGAAAAATGGATCAGATCAGGTGTGTAGTTGGCAATCTGTAGACATCGAAGAGAATTAGAACAGAGTTAATTTCTTGAGAAATAAAAAATTAGGTCAGTAAACACTGAGAAGAATCAGAAGAATAAATGTCACCAATAAAGAGACGATTTCTAGTAGTTTTTATTCTTTATAACATGAGCTTATAAAACGAAGATATGAAAGCAAAATTCATTGACAACAAAATAGATTTGGTAAATGAATAATATGAAACCATAGATATGAATTGTTCAAAAGGATGGTCTGCCCGGTAAATAACAAAATTCAAATTCTGAAACAGCAAGGTCACTTGCTGAAACAGAGCATTATTCATACAGAGAGAGAGAGAGAGAGAGAGAGAGAGAGAGAGAGAGAGAGAGAGAGAGAGAAAGTTTTAGTCTCTGCTTGAAGTTCACGGTCATTGCTTTATTCTCAAGGATGAACTTTCTTTATTGATGAGGACATTCTGATTCCGAAATAACTACGTTACTCATTGCACTGCAACATTATTCATGCCACGAGAGAGAGAGAGACAGAACTTATTGGAGGTAAAGAAAAGACTTCTAGTGTAACTGGAGCAGATGATTTGAATGGGCTCATTTAGATTTGTAAAAGGCTCCCTCAGATCTCTCTCCCTCCCTCCCTCTCTCTCTCTCTCTCTCTCTCTCTCTCTCTCTCTCTCTCTCTCTCTCTCTCAGCACAAAACAGCAGCGTACGTTCATACGAACCTTGAATGTATTTTCAAATGCCAAATTGTACCAAGGGCTGGGCACCAAAGTCTGCCAATCAACCGAGATGACGTTGCAGTTATACAATTCTAATAACCCTGAAAGTACAATGTATACAGTATATACATCTATATATATTACATATATATATATATATATATATATATATATATATATATAGATATATATATATATATATATATATATATATATTATATTATATATATATATATATATGTGTGTGTGTGTGTGTGTGTGTGTGTGTGTGTGTGTGTGTGTGTGTGTGTTTTCACTCACTCGTTTTAGACCTCCTAATCCAGCCACATTCTCCGTGATCGTTGAATCCGTGGTACATCATATGCAGGGGGAGAGAAGGGTCCAGTGGCGATTCGTTCAAATTTGTTAGATTTCCCGGCAGGAGGCGGTAGTGTTCTTCATCGCCAGGGTTAGACCTATGATAAAAGATTTTCGTAATTATCTTTTTATCGCATTACCTGAGGCGCATCAGCACCTTCTTGTGAAAGATTGTCAATCTACAGTTTTTATTTAAACTTAAACAACTACTTTTTTCAGATTTTTTACATAATTAGATACGAAATACTCCCGGATAATTAGAGATTTCTATGCTAAAACGTCTGTCAGAAACCTCAAGAAGAAGAATGCCAACACTCCCTTGCAAGATTGCCACTCAACAGTTTGTTTTTTGGGCCGCAAACTGCTACGTTATTTATGCCACATCAAATAAATGCTAATCTTAGATAACTCAAGAACAGATTAACCAACCTGGTCCACAGTAAGAATCGGACATCACTCAAATTACCCAGGTGACCATCATCGGGCTCCGGACGTAGGTATTCTTTATTTGTTCCATTGTTTTCGACAGCTGGGACACTTGCGCCCCACATCGTCAATGTTACAAGTGCAACACCTGCTGAGGAAATGATAAAGTTAGATAAACCCGGGGCAAAGGTCACTTAACTGTCGCTAAGGTGCTTTGTGCGTAAGCCAACCTTATCATACTATAAACTTGAGAGTGGGCTACACGTGTATCAGAAACACTCGTCCTGAAACTTGCAGAGTACTGTATGTATCTAAACCGCTTCGACACATAGCTTTGAACAATAAAAATAGCTGCTAGAAACGAAAAAAATACATTTTTGATACTACTTACCCACCAGGCCGAGAACTGCGAAGCGAAGCATTGGATCAAATCGATTTTATTCCAAATTCCTAACAAGAAGGAGAGGAAGAAGTTGGTGTCTATGTTCTCGTCACCAAACAGGGAAGAAGATTCTGCCACTCACTCTCACACCGGTGACCAACCTAGACTGAGACGAGTGAATCATTCAGCAAATTATATATATAGAGATGGGGCAGTCGTAGAGTTGAGTGCTGAATTGAGTACGAAAAGTAGTATTCTGTAGAATTTTTGTTTTGATAAAGAATATATATATAGAGGTTTGAGATGTAGCAGCTTGTGTTGTTCAAAAAAATAGTTATTAAATAATGAGGCAAAGACGTACACAGGGTTCTGAGGGGGTGTTGATAAAGCACTTTCATGAGAGAGAGAGAGAGAGAGAGAGAGAGAGAGAGAGAGAGAGAGAGGAGAGAGACGAGAGAAGAGAGAGAGTTGTAAAGAGCGCAATTTGAAGTGGGTGCTGTGGAAAATGATTATCTTTCTCAGTGAGAGAGAGAGAGAGAGAAAGAGTTGTAGGGAGTGCAATTTGAAGTGGGCAATATGTGGGTAATGATTGCCTCTCCGAGAACAGAGTGAGAGAGAGAGAACGTTTATCTCGTCCTTGAAAACACACAAGCTTTTCGTACCCAAATTTCTTCAGCCCTGTTTATGTAAACACAATCCCAGTGGGAAATATGAACTGCTTCCCAAGCAATGTGTCGATATCTTTCCCTACCGCGGGAGAAGTGACCCTGGTAATTTGCGACGCCAGAATACTTAGAATCAGTCATCCAGTCCTTATAAGCCATGACAGGCAACATCAACTAGGCCACCACTTTATGCATTTTACGTTGAAGTGGGACATTGGCTGAAGAAAAACTGTGCGGATTCTACTTCATTATTTTTAGAATCGAGCGTTTTATGTGTGTGTTAGAGAGAGAGAGAGAGAGAGAGAGAGAGAGAGAGATACAAGTTATAATTCAATTCTGAACAGTTTACAAACGACTGTCCTTTATGTTTCCTTTTCTCTCTATTCATTTAGTTATAATTATTTTTCAAATTGTCATTTCTTTCTCTCTCTCTCTCTCTCTCTCTCTTCTCTCTCTCTCTCTCTCTCTCTCTATTCTGAATCTAGGTAAGTTATCAAGCTACAGTGAATTCTGTGTACCCTTTTCATTGATGACAAAGGGAATTCTATGTACCCTCTTCACTGATTAGGAATTTCCTCTCTTCTCTCTCTCTCTCTCCTCTCTCTCTCTCTCTCTCTCTCTCTCTCTCTCTCAACCTAATTTTCCAAACTGCGTCATCTTTACGTCAAGTCTTGAGAATGTCTAGTTAAAGGTTGTTATATGATTTTGTTCAATTCTGTTCAAAGCTTGCAGTTTAGCTTAGCCTGATTAAACCCGAATAACGATAATAATAATAATAATAATAATAATAATAATAATAATAATAATAATAATAATAATAATAATAATAATAATAATAATAATAATAACGATATTGTAGATTTCTGTAGTTTGTTGTTATAGCAATACAGAATTCTCTACCCTTTGAGTGGTATAACCATCAAAAGCTAATCAGTCGACGTAGAAATGTCTTAAAATGATCAAATATAATAGACTTCTGTACCCTTTGTTAAACTACTACTACTACTACTACTACTACTACTACTACTACTACTACTACTACTACTACTACTACTACTACTACTACTACTAATAATAATAATAATAATAATAATAATAATAATAATAATAATAATAATGGAGAAACAAATCCACAGTCAAGTATGGGTACAACATATATTTTAAAAAAGTAACTATTAATACCCATACATAACTGTGGATCTGTTTCTCCTTTTCAAGACTCATGCTACCATGAGTATTGTTCATTAATAATGATTTTAAGATTCGATATCGTCTATTTCTGTCTGTTATATTCGACACAACATGAAGAATGTTGCATATACAGTCATGACCAGTCTTTTAAACACGACCATGTGCCATGTTATCGTATTCTCCCAGAAGTGTTAGTTACCACGCTGTAAGTTTCCCAGACACTATTGAAGATATTTTAATATAGATTTCGCTCAGGCCTTTTTTTTTTCTTTTTTTTACGTAGAGGCGTATTAAGGAATTCTCAAATATTGATGATAGCTTGTTAATATAACTTTCTAGATTATATGAGTACTTACCTCAAATGTAATTTCTCCTTTTTCAGACACCATTAGACTTATTTTTTTATTACCTGCTTTTTATTGTAGGTTTTCTTCAATATTTTTTTTTAGTTTCTACCTTGAGGCGTATTAAGGATAAGGCAATTCTAGAATGTTGGTGATAACTTGTTAATGTCATGTCACTTTTCTAAGCATTTAGTTTCTCGATACAAACAATTTCTCTAGTTACCAGTTTATGCCTGAAGTTCCCCCACCCCTTCCCCCCAACAAATATATATATATATATATATATAGATAATATATATATATATATATATATAATATATCTATATATATATATTATATATATATATATATATAATATAAATATCATATACATATATATTATATATATATATATATATATATATATACATAAATATATACATATATATTTCTCATATTACATAACGAGACCCCAATGCTTGTAACACACAAACAACAATTACAGTAATGCTTAACGAGCCAGTTTAGTAAACAGACCAATCTTCGTTCACCTTCTTCAACTGGTAACGTTGCCCAGTTCTTCAAAAGGTGTCTCGTCTTACGAAAGACGCCATAAACACACAAGCTTGAAGGTTGAAGCTTCGCTTTTGTGTCAGTCGTCTGACAGATACGACGTCTGACAGACGCTGTTTTGTGATTTTTGTGCAATTTATGTTCCCGGTCGATCGACCGTCTTCACAATGCTACGGTTTTGGTTTATTGTCTTGACTGGTAAGGTTTTTGTGGTTGGCATTATCCTGTGTTTATTTTTCCGTAAACCATTTGCTTTTGTTGTTAATGTTTTTATCATCAAAATTGATTCAGTTGTGGTCTATCCTTTATAGTGTGATTATTTTGCCTTGCCAATGTGATTCACGCGTGGCTTTGCCTTTGGCAATTTTAACATACAAAAGGTGGCTCAAGACTTGTCATAGCCTTTTATAGTTTTTTTTATTTTTTTATTTTAACTTTTAAAGGCATTCAGACTTTATCTAGCCTTTGAGAATGTCAACATTGGAAGGCGGTGTCCAGACGTGTCCTATCCTTTATATTTTCTTTCATTTTAACTGGCAAAGGTGATTAAGACGTGGCTGAACTTTTATAAGGTGATCATTTTAATTTGCAAAGGTGATCCTGATGAGGCCTAGCCGTATGAGTGTTTTAACAAGCAACGGTGAGTCACTTTATCAAGCTTTTGAGTATTTTAACATTGGAAGGTGATTCAGACATACCCTAGCCATTTATAAAGTGTTTCTTTTAACTTGCAAAAGGTTTTAATTCTAACTTTTTATAAGGCGATTCAGGCGGGGGAATACCCTTTGAATATTTCAGCATGCAAAGGTGATACAGACGTGGCCTAGCCTTATAAAGTAATTATTTTATTATTCAAGGGGGACCTTGGCTTGGCCGAGCCTTTTGAGTATTTTAACATGCAAAGGTAATTTAGACGTGTCCTTGCCTTTATAAGGTGAATATTTTAACTTGCTAAGGTGATTCAGACGTGGCCTACCCTTTTGAGTATTTCGACAAGGAAAGGTGATTTAGAGGTTTCATATTCTTTATATGGTTAATATTTTAGCGTGCAAAGGAGATTTCTGCCGACTGGTGGAAACTTAGTGTGAAGATGTGTATTATAAGAAATGCGTGTCTATATCAGGATTATTTTTGATTTGGTACCAGTATCTCTTGCAGCGTTTAGTAACCTTCCCGTGACAGTGAACTTTGAAATCATACTGCGAACATCTCCGTAACAGTAAAATTGCTTTATTTCAGGTTGCTTACTAAGCACGTGGAGTGAACTTTTCAACAAAGCACAAGAAATAAGTATCAGAAAATGTTATGAAAGTACAAAATTATTCTTTTCTCTTGGCAGAAGCCATACATTTTCTTCTACTGCTTATTTGGTGTTTTGTGGAATTCTGACCATTGTCTACGCAAATCATTTGGCGTATTCTCCCGCCCCGTAGCATATAGCCTTCGTAGTGAGCTGGTGCTGTCAGAGGTGCACTATAGGCAATGCTTAAGGTTCTTTATAGCGTCCCTTCGGCACCTAACTGCAACCCCTTTTTTATTCCTTTTACTGAACCTCCACTCATATTCTTTAATCTTGCCTTCCATCCTCTCTAAACAAATTTTTAAAATTTTATTATAAAAAATCCTTTTACATTGTTATATGAATTTACATTTATTTATAAAATAGCTTAACTCTAACGATTGATTCATATCGCAACTGCTAGGTTTTCCTCCTGCTGCACCATTCAGTCTTGTCAATATATTCTGTTCTATTCTTTTAACATCACGATGGAAGACATTTCATACTAACTCAAAGAAGGTGTGTGACCCCAGTGGGTCCTCAGGATTAAGGTGGGAACCAAGATGAGAATTACAGCATTATCAATAGTTTTAGCTCATAAATCACTAGATAAGCAGTGCGCACGTGTTATTTCTCACCTTGGGAACAACTTCATGAGAGGGATGAAATCCTAATAGACTCCTTAAAAAAGGGAAATATATAGAAAAATGACTAAGGCAGCCTGTGTCAATCTGACTAATGGGGCTTGGGGCTTGCTCTTGATATCCCACGAAGTTATCATAGCAACTCTCTTA
Organism: Macrobrachium nipponense; assembly: GCF_015104395.2. Taxonomy (NCBI): domain Eukaryota; kingdom Metazoa; phylum Arthropoda; class Malacostraca; order Decapoda; family Palaemonidae; genus Macrobrachium; species Macrobrachium nipponense. Next base: position 92,183,568 of record NC_087206.1, read on the forward strand.
ATGTCATTTTTTTTTTTAAATTGTTTGATTTTCGATGATATCCGTGACAAAAAAAATCCATGATTACCCGAATATCTCGCAGGGAACCCAAATTGTAATTTTCGATGATATCCGTGACATAAAAATCCATGATTACCAAGAGTATCTCGCAAAGAAACCAAATTGTAGAACGTAACTCTTTTTAGTGTACGGTAACTGAATCACTGAGTGTAGGATTTACTTAATATCGACCGTAGCAATAACTAAAGACTTTTATTGCGTTTAAGAGCAGAATGGGTTATGGCACTTTATAATTTTAAGATTAAAATTTTGATAATTTGGTATTTAAATGTCTACCTCACAAGCTCTAGGGTTGCAATTCCCTCCGAAAGTCTAGGATTTTCAAGAATGATTTGACAGTTCGAAGATTGGTTTGACAGGACACAGCACCCGAATGCGGGATGGCTTGGAAAACATACTACTGATGCTAAATGCTCATGAAACAAATGTTTCTAAAGAAGTGTTCCATTGTTTGTCTGTCCGGAGCACACTGCAATATATGCCAGCTTATAGTAAAATTGGTTAGGTAGGATATAGCAACAAACTAGGGTTTATTTGAGCAGATACTAGTGTTCAGTTTCCTATGGTCATAAAACGGCTGTTTTTCAAAGACTTTTATCCTGTTTGTCTGTACAAGAGCACATTGCGTCATTTCCTCAGCTTATAGTAAGGTTATTTATAGATTTCATAAACTTTATTTTTACTATTACTGATCTGACGAAGCGATGACTGTAGGCAATGGCTAAAAAGACGTATTACAGAAAGCTAATGTAGCTCAGCACCCCCCCCCCCCCCTCTCTCTCTCTCTCTCTCTCCTCTCTCTCTCTCTCTCTCTCTCTCTCGTGCTTTACAAGGTTTTTTTTTCTTTTTGCTGCTTGACATTCAAAAGTATCTGGTTTAAAGTAGAGAGTCCTGTATATGTTGAGGTTTATTCTTTTTGAGTTTGGTAATGGTTTTTGATTTTTTAATTAAATTTAAATATAATCTGCAGTTATTGTGAAATTCTGGATAGCGTTATGTAGACCACATCATGGGTAAAACAGTGTGCATGAAATTTTTCATCTGAACTTATATTTAGCTATCAATATAGCCTTTTCACCTGTTGAGGAGAGATGAGGACTACGCTGGGAGACATACTATGGGGGTGGAGGTGCAAGGAAGAAGAAGAAGAGGGAGACCAAGAAAGAGATGGAAGGACTGTGTGAGAGGAGACTTACATGAGAAGGGAATTGATGAGGCAGAAGCGCAGGATAGAAATAGATGAAACGGCTCATCCGAAACGGCGACCCCATATAAAAATGGGTACAAGCTGGGAAGAAGAAAGATCAATATAGCATTTTCCCAGTAATCTTTATTTTAACTTTTTATTTTTCCACCAATTTTCAGCAATTGCTCTAGCCAGTTGGCATGTAGTTGGCGAAGCCCCTGCCTCCAACCCTGGGCAGCTTCCTACCATCAGCCACAGCAAGAAAGTTCCTGCCATCAGCCTTGGGCAGCTTCCTACCATCAGCATTAGCAAGAAAGTTCCTGCCATCAACTTTGGGCAGCTTCCTGCCATCAGCATTAGCAAGAAAGTTCCCGCCATCAACCTCGGTGACTACCCAACAACTGAATTCCATCTTGATGACGTCGCCAGCTTCTTTGGTATTGAAGCTGGTTTCAAAAAAAGCTTCAGAGTGCTGGATTTGTACAGAACTATAGGGCAACTGGGTGCTCTGGACGATGTCAAGTTTCTCCTGTGGACGAGGTCAGTTTTAATTCCTTCTCGGGGAGATGTTAATCTTGGTTATTAGTGGGTATAATTAAAGCAATTTCTAGGTTCATCTGGCCTCCTGAATTTACCTGTTTTTAATCTTATTCCACTAATTGTGATCTGGAAACAAATCTTTCGTTTATACCAACTGCAAATAAAATTTTATGACCAAAGGATACAGTAGGCGGCGCCGTAGTGGTACTTGGTTGGATACATTTGGTATAAATCTGCTGTAAGTGTTCATAAGTAAATAAAATATAAAATTTGCCATACCCTTGGTACCATTACAAGGGTACAGTTTTAACCAACTCAAGTTATTGTCTTCAGGTCAAATTATAATTTCTCGACCTAAAAAATCCGGTGTTTTTTTTCCCAGGTCAAACACCGGTGATGATGACTATTATAATCTCCAGCCAGGAAACCTAACCAACCTGGCGCTCTCGCCCTTTGATCCATCATTTCCCACGCTCATTATCTTCCACGGTTTTGCCGACAACGGAAAGAATACTTGGATCTTGCATGCAAAAAAAGGTATTAGTTTAATTGCAGGGATCTTCATCGGCATAGAATATCTTTCATAGATTTTCAGTGTAATCAGCCCAGGCGTTAAATTACATGCTTACGCAGGCGTTAACTTCTACAATTTAGCTTTTAAAGTGACTTTCTTTGAGTAACATGACTAAAAACGTCATGTTCACATATTTTGAATTTTTGGGCTAATCCATAAAACAATATTTCTTTTTTATTCTGTTTAACTAGTGTTCAATGGAGGCAGCAGTTTTCTGTTGCACATGGAGGCAGCAGTTTTCTGTTGCACATGGAGGCAGCAGTTTCATACCGTATTTTGCGCCCTTTTTATACTGTATTTGGAAGGTTAATTGTATACTTTAAGATTGTTTTATATTTTACTGGAAGACTGTTCTGGGAAAGTTTTATACTGTACTTGGATGTCTGTTCCAGAAGAGTTATACTGCACTGGAAGACAAAACTGTTTTATACAGTTTACACCTCATGCAGTGCACTGTAGGCATTACTCAAGGTTCTTTACAGCCTGCCTTCGGGTCCCTAGCTGCAACCCCTATTACTCCTTTTACTGTACCTCCTTTCATACTTTCTTCCATCTTACTTTCCACCCTCCTAACTGTTGATTCATAGTACAACTGCGAGGTTTTCTTCCTGTTTCACCTTCCAATCCATTTACTGTCAATTTCCGTTTCAGCGCTGAATGACCTTGTAGGTCCCAGTGCTTGGCCTCTAGCCAAAATTTTATTCAACTATACTGCACTGGGAGACTAAAATGTTTTTTTCTACTGTATATGGAGCCAGATTTCTACTGTATTTGGAACTAGTTGTATTGGAGCCAGGTTATACTGTATTTGATGACAGTTTACATTGCTTATGGCGCCTGATTTATCATTAATTTGCCGCCACTTTTTACTGTATTTAGAGGCAGTTTTATACATAATTTTAAGATAAGTATATCTTGGTTTTACCAGACCCCTGAGCTGATAAACAGCTCTCCTAGGGCTGAAGGATTAGATATTTTCTTCGTGGCTAGGGACCAATTAGTTACCTAGCAACGGGACCTACAGCTTACTGTATCACATTATATCGAGAAATTAATTTCTAATTAGACATAAATTCCTCTGATTCTACATTGGCAGTGCGGGTAATCGAACTTGCGACATTCGAATTTGCAGGCGAGTACGTAACACACCCATCCAACGAGGAACCTATTCTTAATTTTAAGACTGTTTTATATTGTATTTGGAGTCGGGTTAAAACAACCTTTTTTTTTTTACTGCATATGGAGCTAGTTTTCTATTTTATTTGGATAGTTTTATTGGAGCAGGTTATACTGTATTTGAAGACTGTTTATATTGTATATGGAGCCAGTTTTATATCATATTTGGTGTCTGGAAGAGTTTTATACTGTACTGGAAGACATTTTTATACCGTAACTTTAAATTGCTTTGTACTGTTTGAAGACTTGTTTAATACTGTATCTGAAGACTGTTTAATACTGTATCTGAAGACTGTTTAACTGATCTGAAGACAGTTTATACTGTATCGAAGACAGTTTAATCTGTATCTGAAGACTGTTTAACTGTTTACTGAAGACTGTATCTGAAGATGTTTAATACGTATCTGAAGGACAGTTTAATACTGTATCTGAAGACTGTTTAATATGTATACTGAAGACTTTAATACTGTATCTGAAGACTGTTTAATACTGTATCTGAAGACTGTTTAATACTGTATCTGAAGACTGTTTAATACTGTATCTGAAGACTGTTTAATACTGTTTAATACTGTATTTGGAGACTATTTAATATTTTATTTGGAGACTGTTTGATGACTTGTTTAATTCTGTATTTGGAGATGGAAGACTGGTTTATACTAATATTTGAGGACTTTATAATGTATCTGGTGTCCGCGGAATCAGGAATTTTTTTGGTGATAGAAATTAATTTCTCGATATATGGTTCGGATCCTACAAACTTTAGGCCCCGTTGCTAGGTAACAAGTTGGTTCCTAGCCACGAAAAATTATCTAATACTTCAGGCCAGCCATCGGAGAGCTTTTAATCAGCTCAAGTGGTCTGGTAAAACTAAGATACTCAACTTTGTCAGTTGTGTACTGCATATGGAGGTTTTGTACTGTATATGAAACCAGGTTTTGCACTGTATATGTAGACTTTATGATTAATATGGAGCCAGTTTTATACTGAAATTGAAACCAGTCTTACTTTTCAGCGTTACTCGAATTGCAACAATGCAATGTTATTTCTGTCGATTGGTGGACTCTAGTATTGCACCCTTGGTACAGAGAAGCCGCAATGAACAGCTTTAAGGTTTGTGGAATAATTTTGTGATAATTTGTCCTTTCTGTCCTGACATTCTGATATTCTTCATAACGTTTGAAATGGATTAGTTTAGCGTCCGAATCAAAATTTAAAAGGGGCCCTTTCGGTAGTTAATTTCTATTTCCCGCTCTAGATTCATTAAAGAAAAATAGTTTAAAAGAAATATCCAGGTCAAAAGTTTGTTTCCCCAAATACTTTCAAGGACAAAACTATGGCAAATTCTTTCAAGGGGCTGGGTTTCCCATAATGCTCAAGAACTGTTTTTCTTTTTTCTGAATTCTCTCAAGAGGTACTTTTTTTTTTTTTTTTTTTCCCTTAATATTTAAAGGCTTTTCCTAAATTCTATAGAAACTGCAAATACTCAACGGATACCTCTCAAGAAACCCTTTTTTTTAGGGGGCGAACTTTAGTTAAATAGGGAATTAAGAGTGTGAAAATCTCTGAAAGTAATTGACTACTTTTTTTTTTTATTAGTTCTGTCACTTTTATACTAAGAGGTTCTTTGTTGAGTGCAAACTGTCTATTTTTTGATCAATTTCCAAGAGACCCAGGCTTGTTGTATATACGAATTTAAAAAAATAATAATTTCACCAAGTTAGGAGTCCTTGTTAAAAGAAATCTGTATTTTATGCTTGTTTCCAAAAGTTCTATGCTAGTTTATGTATGAATTTACAAATACTTCAGTATTGTTTTTATTTTATTTCGTTTACCAAGTTAAGGGTCCTTTCTTAATATGGTTTTCTTGTGTGTACTAGTTTACGAATATTTTGAAGTTTTAAAATATTTCAATAAGCTTAAATTCTTTCAGGTGGCCAACTACACAGCCGGCTTTATAGACTGGCTGAACGAACAGACTGGCTTACTCCCTTCTAATATTCACATCACTGGGCATTCGTTAGGAGCCCACGCAGCTGGCTTCACTGGGAAGTATATTAAATGTGGTCAGATTGGGAGAATCACCGGTGAGTTCAGCTCTTAAGAGGGGGCTAGACAGCCCTCGTTTGCCCTATTATATAGTTAGATCACGTACAGTTCTAATTTCTGTTGCTGTGAAGGCAGAGGATGTATAAAGACACTTTGATTTTTCGGATTTCACCCCTAAAGGCCTGTCCACACGAGCGGGCCTGATCGGCGTGCTCCGGGGTTGACGGGCAAATTCTGGCGGGCTTACCCATGAATGTTGTTCACACGGGTGAGGCGATGGAGAGGTGGGCGTGTCCGTCGATGCTAGTAGAAGATAGTGTAGCATGATAATTGCTTTGTGTGTGATGAAAAAGAAGAGAATATGGTGCAAAGAAGGGCTCAGTAAAAAGAAATGTATATGGTTAACGTACGTCTGCCAGGGTCGAAGTTCAAGCCATCGGGCACCACCATGGTGATTTTGCTACAAGGCCCATCGGGCAATTTGACGGTTTGCCCGTAAAGTGTGCCCGTTAGAGGGAAAGTCCGCCGATCAGGCCCGGTCGTGTGGACAAGCCTTAATAATTAGTTATGAAAATGTTGAGTCGGGAATGATTAAAAATCCGCCGAGATGAAATTTTTGTTAATTTCTGTCTGTTTTGAAATACTCCATCCATACTGTTTTTTTTTTATTTTTTTTTATTGCGGAACAGATAATTTCTTTAAGTGTAATATCATTCCCAAACTGTTTAAGATTGCGTTTCATCTTATAAACTTTTTTGGTATGAGAGTTCGGAGAAGGCAATTTTTTGAGACCTAGAATGTAAATATTGTTACTTATCACTAATCACAAAAATGTGTAATATATTCAGTCAAGCTTGTTCGTCTAAACAATTAATAATTAAAGATAAAGTTTATCAGTTATCTGAAATTTAGTGCGAAGATATATTCGGACAAAATTTACTTTTATTCTTCAAAGCTTCAGCAATTATAGTTCATATTTTTTATACTCATATCTTTTGGTTCAAAATTAAAAGTGCATAATTTATATCAGGTGACTGTTCTTGAATTCATAGCTTCAATTTAATTGATCGCACTAGATAAGCTAATTTTACGTAACTGTTAACAGGACTGGATCCTGCAGGACCCCTGTTCTATTTTCGGGATGCCGACCACCGTATTGACAAGTCTCACGCAGCCTATGTAGATATCATCCATTCAAATAGCGGACAACTTGTCATGGTAAGTTCACTGTGGTTTCTACAATGAACGCTTTGTAACCAACCAGAATCCCGTGTACGTTAGTACTAGACTGAATTTTTGCCACGGGAAGGAAAAATACCTATGCAGTCTTATTTAACTATTGGATAGTTACTTTTTCATTTATGTATAGACAGTTTGTGTATGGACACAGGGCACTGAACTTGTGTATAATTATAATCAGTCAAAGGGCATTGGAACTTGGTGCATAGTTAATCACAGGGCATTGGAACTTTGTATATAATCAAAGGGCGTTGGAACTTATTGTATATCAGTCAAAGGGCATTGGAACTGTGTATAATCAAAGGGCATTGGAACTTTGTGCATAGTTAGCCACAAGGTATTGGAACTTTGTGTATAATCAGTAAAAGGGCGTTGGAACTGTGTATAATCATTCAATGGGCATTGGAAATGTGTAGAATCAAAGGGCACTGGAACTTGTCTAGTTAGTCAGTCACAGGGCATTGGAACTTTGTGTATAACGTCACAGGGCATTGGAACTTTTGTGTATAATCAGTCACAGGGCATTGGGATTGTGTATAATCAAAGGGCATTGAACTTGTGTTCATAGTTTTAGGTGGCACAAGGGCATTGGAACTTTGTGTATAATCAGTCACAGGGCATTGGGATTGTGTATAATCAAAGGGCATTGAACTTGGTGCATAGTTAGTTGGTCACAGGGCATTGGAACTTTGTGTATAATCAGTCAAAGGGCTTGGACCTTTGTGTATAATCAAAGGGCATTGGACCTTTGTGTATAATCAAAGGGCATTGGACCTTTGTGTATAATCAAAGGGCATTGGACCTTTGTGTATATGGGACAAAAGGGGCATTGGACCTTTGGTGTACGGGTCAACAGCATTGGAAAACAAAAAGTGGGCATTGGACCTTTGTGTATAATCAAAGGGCATTGGTTTGACTTTGGTTTGTACGTCAGGGCATTGGCATTGACCTTTTGTGTACTCAGGGCATTGGAACTTTGTGTATAATCAAAGGGCGTTGGAACTTGGTGTATAATCAGTCAAGGGCATTGGAAATTGTGTATATTTAGTCACATGCATTTAACTGAAATGTTTTTTCGGAGGTAGTTACTGTGAGGCTGGATGTCATGTATTACACTAGGTGCAATGCTCCTTCCTTTAATAAATTACTTAGAGCAGGTTGTTACCATATCATGGACACGATAGTATCTGAAGTGAATATCCTTGGTGAAAGGAACCACACGATTAAAAATAAAAAAACTTTGTAGGTTCCATCCCCCCCGCCCCCACTACCCCCGCCCCCAATCTCTACACCATTGGGCCAAATTCATCATAGATCCGTGGAAGTTCTGCATTAAGAAATATTTTTTAATGTAACCGCTCTGTTCTCATCTACATCACGTGACTAAGAATCTTACTCTTCTTCCTAAACGATTATCCCACCGCCACGTTATTTAAACATGTAACACCACAAGGAAGAAATGAAACTACTATAAATACTGACAGTTGTCAGCTTTATTGCTAAGCAGCCTTCACAGGACTGGTGGAAATTCACAGTACATACGAACATAGATGTTTGGTAACTAAGTACTTTCACATTAACAGGTGTAGGCGGAGGCCTTCTGAATTTTTTTTTTATTTCAGGGTTGCTATGGCTTGTACGAAGCCGTGGGACACGCCGATTTTTATCCTAATGGGGGAAGACACCAACCTGGATGTATTATTAGTGGGAATGCGACAATATTAGATGACTGGCAGGACTTGATGCGTAAGTCTCTTTTTCTCTCTCTCTCTCTCTCTCTCTCTCTCTCTCTCTCTCTCTCTAGTAGCGTGATTCTTCCTGTTGGCCTATAGTGAGTAGTATACGCAGACTCGTAGGTGGCAAAAAACAAAGCATTATAATCTCTCGTAGGGGGCTAGTGCCGTCAGTGCTCCTCATGCGGTACACTGTAGGGATTACTTATGGTTCTTAGCAGCGTACCTTTGGCCCTTAGGCCCCGTCCGCACGGCCGAGCTTTGTTCGATGTGACGTCAGAGGCGGAGAAACTGCGGTAGAGTTCCGACTTTACTCGCGGTTTCTCCGCTTCTGACGTCACATGGGACAAAGTTCGTCGACCAAAGCTTGATCGTGTGGACGGGGCCTTAGCTGCAACCTCCTTTCGTTCCTTTTACTGGACCTCCTTTCATATTCTCTTCAATCTTATTTAACACTCCCTCCTAAAAAATTATTCATGGTGCAACTGCGAGGTTTTCCTCCTGTTACACCTTTCAAACTTTTACTATCAATTTCCATTTCAGCGCTGAATGACCCCACTGGTCCCCGTGGTTGGCCTTTGGCCTAAATTCTCTCTCTCTCTCTCTCTCTCTCTCTCTCTCTCTCTCTCTCTCTCTCTCTCTCTCTCTCAAATAGTTGGGTTTGCACATCTGTGAATTTTATTTTACTTGAATACTGCACATCTATACTGGAGCAGTTTTCCTGTGCCTCTCTCAGCAGCTGTGGTTTTAACCCATAATTATACTTAGTGTTTGTACAAGTGTAGCGGGGCACAGTCTTGTCTTGAGGTGGTCTGATTCGGCGCTAATATTTGTCGAGAATTTGTATATGGTCTTCTTTGAGTGGGCCCCGTGGATAGTTATAGGCCAGCAAACTGTAATATGGTCTGTAATAAGTTATTAGCGTGAATAGCTAATCTGTGGAAGTCTGGAGAAAGGAAACTTCATTCAAATTTTAGTTAAGAATCTGTACGTTGACAACTTCATCCCGTATAGGGGCTTAGTGGACTAATCTCATGTAGGCATTGCTTAAGGTTCTTTGCAGTGTCCCTTCGGCCGCCAGCTGAAACCCCTTTCATTTCTTTTACTGTACCTCCATTCATATTCTATTCTTCCAACTTACTTTCCACCCTCTCCTAACAATCGATTCGTCCTTTTTTCTGTTAGTTGCAGTTTCACCTCTATTCCACATTCTATTCCACATTCTCGACAACTTTGCAATATTTAGATAGGATGTTATAAGTATTAAATAAAAAAAAAAAACTTTCTCACTCCTACAGACAACTGCAGCCACGCGAGAGTGACAGATTTTTGGGTTGAAAGCATAACTGCTCTGGAACCTTCGCAAATGTTCACAGCTTGGCCATGCCACGATTACGAGTGTTTCGCCAGTGGTCTGTGCACCGTATGTGGGCCACTAGGCTGCCCCCATATGGGTTTCCACGTCGAAAAGAGGTTAGTGATTGAAAACAGTCTTGCTTGGAGTTTTATTTTTCTTTTATTGGCCCTATCCCCAGATACAACTAGAAATTTATAAAAACTTTGATTTTTTGTTTAGTTTTGTTAAGTGTCGGAAAAAAGGTTTACTGCAGAAAAAAACCCTGTTAACCTTCAACTTGTCCCTACTTCATAGCGAAGATAAGATTGCTTGATGAAGTTGATGTTGATGCTTTTATATTTGTCTCGTCCTGATTTGATGGATGTCTTTAACTACTTGCTTATTTCTTATTACTCTGCAAGTTTCTTAAACTTTCTCTCTCTCTCTCTCTCTCTCTCTCTCTCTCTCTCATATGCCCAGCTTTCGTCCATATGTATGGTATGGTGTTGACTGATATTCAGTTGGGTATCAAAAAAGGGGGGTATCCCGAAGTAGGGATATTGGTAATCTTGCATTTTAAAGTATTTCAAAGGGCTCCCCTTCTTTTATTGCTTTCCAGCATGCATGGCATTTTCTACCTGAATACTCGGGCAGAACCTCCTTACGCTCAAGGCGATCAGCAGTAGCCAGACACGACGGAGAGCGCCATTCGAAACTTCAAGATTAGGTAAAACTAACTTTCACTCGGTGCTTTTTGTCAGCCTTTTCTCTGGAAGTTTCAGAAACGCCAGAACTTTGTCCAACCCGGGCTCGTTGTTTGAAAGGTACATTGTAAAATTTAACCCTTCTAAACACCATTTAAAACTGTGAATTTTAATTGTAGACTAGGTTCTTTTGTTTGCGAACTCTTGTACAGACTACATTTGCATTGCTTGTATTCATAGAAAGCTGCTTTTTTTTATTTTTCTGACTTTTAAATACTGAATAAACAGATTTTTGCTGTTTTTAGCCTTATCTGGACTTTTGATTTTGATCGCTATTGTGATCCATTTAAATTCAATAGTTTTAAGGTTTAATTAGGTCCAACAATGTTGTCAAGATTTTTTTTACTTAATCATTTTAAGGGAACCTCTTCTAAAAAGTGGAATTTTATTTGCAACTACTTTTACGGATACATATTAATTTTAAAGTTTATAATTGTAATATTTATTTGGATGTAATTCACTCTGTAAATCCCTTGTAAACGACTTTTAAGTTCTCCTTTTAAAGATTGTTTTTAATTTTAACATTTTGGAAATTAAAGGAAATAAGTTTTCTTCAAGTTTTAATTATCCGCTATACCTCTTGCCTAAAAAGTAACTTCAGTGCGCAATTTGGCCTAAAAAGTACTAAAAAGTACTGAGCAGGAACACTTAACAGGTGGGTCAGCCATTAGGGTTTTTTTTGGTCAGATATACAAATACTAGTGAGTTGTGCTGTAAAGAACACAGGGGTAATCTGCTACACCCTTGACAGGTGGCGTCTTCTTAATAGCTTTTATTGAGGTAGTGTCCTCTTGATAGATTTTTATAGCGATAGTGTCAAGAGTGTATATAAAAAAAAACCCAGGTAGTGATAACATCGGTATGCTGGTTGGTCGCATTTTTTTAAAAATTAATTTTCTTTAGATGTTTAAGAAAAAAGTATATGTAGGCAGCAAAAAATTTAGGTCAATATTTCACTTAAACTTGGTTGTCTACAGTTTTCTTTTTCTTAACCTATCGATACAAAGGCGAAAAATGCTTTATATCTCCCACTTTGACTTTATATTGCTTATTTGACTTATATTGGTTGTTGGTTCCGTTACAACATTTGTGGGCTTATTTGTATATGTTTAAAAGTTTAACGTAACACATGAGTTTTGTTGAATTATGAGCGCGTACCAGATATAAATGAGTTGCGTAACAATTTATCCTTACATAGTTTCTCGTTGCCATGTCGGCAAGCCATAAACAGAAGTGCTAGACAACTGATTATGTTGCGGGCTGAAGTAGGCCTTTTCATGACTCCCTTGTGCTCATGAATAGTTTAGGAGTGTCTTGGCTTTTCATGGTTCTGTTACTTAACTGATTATTCCTTAAGTGCAGGCCACAGTTGTCCCAAAGTTACGTAGGAAAATTGATGAGGTATCGTTTATTTAGGGGATAGTATCTAGGCTACTGGTTTAGTTTCGAGGGTTGCGGAGTTTGTGGTTCAATAGAGTCAAGAATTTGTCGGGAAAATAAGAAATTTAAAGGTAACTGAATAAAAGTGGCAATTGTGATAGTGAAACTAGAACAGCTGCTGTTTACAGGTTTGTCAGTAAGGCTTCACACTTCAAAAGTTCATTAATTTTACTTTAAAAGGTTCATTGCCTTGGCTAACTTTTATAGCATTGAAATTTTTTTTGTCAAACAATACCCCTCTGTTTGATTAGATTTGAAAAAAAGGGAAAGGAAATTATGATGTAACTAGTACATTACCTAATTCCGAACCTCTGTCAGTAAGGCTTTATCGTTAATGAAGGTAACGATACAGTATCTTTATTAAAATTAAAAAAAATGGAAAATAAGGAAAATTTAATATAACGAACCTGTGTTCATTGAAATCCTCTCTTGATAAGGCTTCATATTCCAGTCTCTAATAGGTTTAAATACTAAAGCACTGATAAGTCATATAGACAACGTCTGTTACGTAATAACTTTAAAATCGAAGAAGTAAATTTCGCTTGGGTTTTAATGCGTTCTTAATGTTGATTTACCTGTCAGTATAAAAAAAAACCCTGAAGAATGAGGTAACGGCTCGAGATAGCCACTCGTTAGCTATTTGGCTCTTGGATCCCCTCTGTGACCCGTTGCCCCTCCCGTCGGACATGGCCACTGAAGTTTATATCGAACGAGTTTCCGCTTTCATCAAACACTCAAGCTCTGTTGCAAGCTATTATGGGCAGTTTGTATTAGAAGTGTCTTTGAGTAGGACAATAGTTGCTAAAAAGAACAAGAGCCACTGTTACAGTGAAAGTTTATATAAAAATCCTTGTGTAGATTAGAAATTACGTACATCAGCAAGAGTCCTTGTTAGAATAACAATTGCCAACGCAAGCAAAATCTACAGGCACTGTTGTATTGTACGAGTCTTTGTGCAGAATAAAAATTGTCAATATGAACATGAGCTGCAAGTACTGTAGAATTGAGTCCGTCCTTATGTAGAATAAAACTTGTAAACATTAGCAAGAGCTGTAGGCAACCGTGGGATCGTTTGAGTCCTCGTGTAGAATAGAATAACAAATTGCCAACATGAGCAAGAGCTACAGGTGTTGAATTAAATAGGTGCTTTGCAATCAGCTTTTACGTTTTGGTAAGTTATAGTTTTCGATCCTTAGTTCTAAGGAAACCAAAATTATGTTGGCAGGCGTGGCAACACAATGTTCGAGTAACTTGGAAGTTCCTGTTATGTTCTTAGTGAATAATAAAAACGCATTCCTGTCAAAATTTAAGTGTGATCGATTAATGCTCGCATGTGGGTGAATAAATTAAAGGAATTTGTATCTTTGCCCGACTTCTCTATAGGTTGATGATTATCTGATGATCTGTCAGGTTAATTTTATTATCGTACCTTTTATCTTGTACTGTAGGTGACATCTAATACAGTAGGTGAATATTTCCCACCATTATGAACTAAAACTTTACCAAATTGTGTTTTAGAGCTGAATAAAATATGCAGTAGTATAACATGTCTTATTTCAACTGAGTGGAGACATTATATTTTAGATGTGCATTACGAATATTATTCACATAGCCTGTCGTCACAATTTCACGTGGAATGTTTTGTAGCTCAATATTTTTTTTCTAGAAATATATAAAGGTAACTTAGAAATTTTGTACCACGAAGGATGATCATAAATGGTAACTTCACTCTCGCTGTGGTTCGGAATCACTTAAAGCCGTTGGTCCCATTGTTGAATAACCACTGGTTCCATGCAACGTAGAACACCATACAAACAACTGGTAACTGCATACCTTGCTGGTTTCAGTCCTGGTTTCGTCAAGGGAATTACGTTGCCAGTCCCATCGGCTTCTGTATAATGAAACGATGTCATTACGCAATGTTGTACAGATTTCAAGTGACGCAATATTGCATAGAATTCAAGTGAATGTTGCACTTAAGAGATGTGGCGAGGAATTTAAGAATGTTGCAAAGATTTTTAAAAAGGTTGCACTTTCAATAACGCAACATTGCAAAGACTAAAAGAAGCAATATTGCAATGACTAAACTCAATTGTTGTACATATTTCGAATGACATTTTGACGTAATGTTCCATGACTATGCATCACACACAGTATCTTATTGAAAATAAGTTTTTGTTTTTTATTTTATTTTATATTTTTTATATTTTCTTTTATATTTTCTTTTCTTGCCCAATTACTCCTAGACAAAAACAAGCTAAAAGTGAACATATTCTCGGATAAATGCTGCAAATGTTCAGGAGTTTTAAGATCTAGATGGACGTGCAAATTGTAATAAATGGTTTCGCGTACCGAGAACAGGCCATAACGATCATGCTTTAGACTATCGAGCAATTTTGACCAGCTAGGTTGTATCTCTCTACTGTCTTGTTTCATTTCCTCTCTCTCTCTCTCTCTCTCTCTCTCTCTCTCTCTCTCTCTCTCTCTCTCTCTCTCTCTCTCTTCTCTCTCTCTCTCTCTCTCTCTCGTCTCTCCTCTCTACCTATAAAATAATCCTTTCAAACGAATTGTTTTGTTTTAGCCGTCATTTCGTAACTGAATTCCATAAGCTAAGTCAAGTGAGCTTTAACTTCTTAAGAAGCAATGAGATTTCCTTCAGATATATCTTGCAGTTCTTGAAACTTCGAGGTCGGGTCATGAGGATCATAGCCCTTGCACCTTGCCAAGGTGAAGTTGCAGGCTTATCTAATACTGGGGGTATTCTTTTATTCCCCAAGAAGAAGAAAATAGGCAAAGTTTTTTCCCTTTGGGCTAGGAAATGTAACAAGGTAACTAAAGCTGCGTCCACACGGTCGAACAATGTCCGACGGACAAACATTGTTACCAATTAACAATTGTGTGACGGTCTTTGCCTTATGAGCAGAGTAAAAGCAGTTTTTACAGCCTCATCTGGTACCACTGTTTGTTGCCAGATCTACTTCCATCGTTTCAACACTTTATGACGTCATCCTGCTTCGCCTATGATACGGTAACAATGTTTGTCCGTCGGACATTGTTCGACCGTGTGGACGCACCTTAAGACAGGTTTAATTATATATACCCGTAGGAGAGTAGTGCAGT
>NC_087206.1:92208781-92211281 GCF_015104395.2 Macrobrachium nipponense
AGTTAGTTGGAAGTGGTATTTTATTCTTTTATTATCATGAGATTTAATGGGCTGTCTAGCAAGGCTGTTAAAAACATTGTAAACGGAGACTTGCAGTTATGGGACAGAAGGGTTATAAAGAGATTTTCAGAAAATTTAAATCTTAAATTCTGTCCTCTGCAAAGGTTACAAAAAACAGGACACCAGTCATTGGTCAGTCAATTAAAAATGGTATTTTATTAATTGTGTGAAATTTAAGCTAAGTGAAGAATAGAGTCTCTTTTGGTCATTCAGCTCTCTAAACAAAGAAAAATGAAAATACAAGAGTTTGAGTGGTTGGACAGCAAGATAAAGATCCTGAAACTGAAGGAGATGAAGTACTTTAAGGATCTAAAGGTGGAGAAATTAAAAAGATGGACTGAGATATAATAGTTTGGTTGGACAGCAAGATTGAACAATAAGATTATATAATATGAGCATTTTGTAAATTCAGGTTGAAATGGCATATCTTTTAATGTATAAGGTTTATATATATATATATATATATATATATATATATATTATATATATATATATGTATAAATGTATATATAAATATGTATATGTATATATGTATATATATATATATATTATATATATATATATATATATATATTATATATCTATCTATACATATAATATATATATATAAATATATATATATATATATATATATATATATATGTATGTATATATATATATATATTTGGAGCGCCTCAGTGGCGTGATCGGTATGGTCTTGACCTGCTACCTCGGTGGCCTCGAGTTCGATTTTCGGGCATTCCATTGAGGTGTTAGAGATGTATATTTCTGGTGATAGAAGTTTACTCTCGATGTGGTTCGGAAGTCGCGTAAAGCCGTTGGTCCCGTTGCTGAATAACTATTGGTTCCTTGCATCGTAAAAAACACTATACAAAAAAAGGTTGTATATATATATATATATATATATATATATATATATATATATATATATATAGAAAGATAGATTACGGTTCGTATTATATATACTTATATACAATGAACTTTTACATTTTGGCGTCAGGCCAACAGAGGGCAGTCGCGTTCCTGTAACTTGAAGCTCCAATGTATCCGTAGCCCTTCTCTTGTTTCCATTAAGTGCACTTCGAAGATGAGTAATACGATAATAAGTGTCTCTCGGGGCTTCATAAGTGTAACAAGTGGCCCTGGATTTATAAGTGCACAAGTGTAACAAGTGCATCAGGATTTACTTACTAACAGCAATCTTATGGTAAGACACTTAAAATCGTTTCTTACTAGCGTATTTCAACTCTTATTTTAATTCATTTATTATTGTATTATTGTCATAATATATAGGTGATTTACAGTTGTTGGAATTTGTTATTGTTTGCAAAGTGTTGTAGGCCCATGGTGTCTTTGTAAATTGTTATTTTCCGTCATTTATCTGTGTTATTTGTTTTGGGGATATCAGGCTGTTCCCAGATCGAAGTTGGAAATTACCGGTGTTAGGATGTTGAATATTTACACGTCAAGTTATCGCCATTCTTTCTCTTATTTACACGTAAAGTTTCCGTCATACTTTCTTTCGTTTACACGTCAACTTATCGTAATAGTTACGCTTATTGACACGCAACTTAATTTTGCTTAATGCTCAAATCTAATCAAGGAAAAGAATGTTTAAATTGTATTTTATTATAATTATAGTACTATCGTGAAATGTATAATCTTGTCGTTCGTAGACCATTCCTAGCTTATGCATATTAAAATAATCATAGGAAGAAATATATGTATAATATATATATATATTATAATATATATAGATATATATATATTATAAGATACATATACTATACATACACATATACAATAACCATTATACATATAATATAACATATACTAATACTATACATATAAACATATACATTATACAATATACATTATACATATAACATATATATATATATAAGATTATATATACAATAATATACATTACATAAATAATAAATACATATACATATGATATATATATATATATATATATATATACATACATTATACATATATATATTATATATATTATATATATTACATATACATATACATATACATATACGTATAAATATTACATAGACATAACATATATATATATAATCATATATATATATATATAATGTGTGTGTATATGGATACATATAGTACATATACATTCATATATATGTATATAATGTTATATATACATATATAAATACATATATAAATACATATATATATGTGTCTATATATCTTCGAAAAGTACATTTTTAACAAGACTGACGGACATCAAAGAAAATATAAGTAAAGAAAGCAAAGAAATTTCTCAGTTTTTGTTGAAACGTCTTTCAACTCTGCTCGACAGAGAGAGAGAGAGAGAGAGAGAGAGAGAGAGAGAGAGAGAGAGAGAGACGTGACCTATTCATGAATACGCTCGTCACAAACTCAATTACGACAATGACAAAGATAAATT
>NC_087206.1:92213781-92216281 GCF_015104395.2 Macrobrachium nipponense
TTCGATGTATAGGCCTGTGAATTTAGAAAATGTTAGGTCTGCTGTAATAGGCCTAATGTGTCTTAAATGTGAAAGGAATGAATATACCGCAGGTATTCTTAATCACTAAGATCTGATCTTTTAAAAGCAGTAGATTAGAGAATTGGGATATATCTAATAACTAGGCCTAGCATTGATAGAAATGCACCAAGAGATAAACCCAATCATTAAGAGTACCAGGATTAGAATGGGTCGAAGATCGAGCTAATAACTAAAGATATCCTGATTAGGATAGGTCTAATGTATCTCATCAGTGAAAGTACATTGATTAGAATAGGCGTCGAATGGATCTAATCAGCTAAAAAAGAAGATTAAGTTTTTGCCTAAAATATACATTATATGATATATAACACTTCTAGAGTTCGACAGTACATTAATTATATATATATATATATATATATATATATATATATATATATATATATATATATACATATACATATATATATATATATATATATATATATATATATATATATATATATGAATCAATAAATGAATGAAAGCCTAATTCATGCGTATTTCTGAACTGTTATTTTTAGTGATTATTTATAGTATTTCAGGCAAATCTGTGTATAGCAACAGATAACTTAAAGCTTCAATTAGCATAATATGTAGCTAATTAGCAACAAATAATAATTTAAAGCTGTAATTAACAACAAATAATAACTGAAAGCATTATTTAGCAACAGATAATAACTTGAATCTTCAATTAGCAACACACAATAGCTAAATAGTAGCACTTAATACGTAATTACAACAAATAATGACTTATGAGCTTTAATTAGCAACAAATGATAACTGGAAGCTTTATTTAGCAACAGATAATAACTGAAAGCTTGATTTAGCAACAGATAGTAACTTGAAGCTTCAATTAGCGACACATGATAGCTAATTAGCAACAAATAAAAACTCAGAGCTTTAATGATCAACGAATAACAAGTAGGGGACTGACCCGAGCCTTCCAGAGGCTGGTTTGAAGATTTTAGTTGGGTCTACTCCGCTGCCTCCAATAGGTATGCTGATGAAGTGATTGCTGGAGTCCACCGGATCAGAGAACTGAACGTTTATCTGGAAGTAAAAAAATTAATTTCATGTCACTAATTACTTTAATAATGGTAGGAGAATAACAGTAAGGAGAGTCTGAATGACGGCTATTATTAATAACAAGGGGTAGAATAACGGTAGTTATGACAACAAGGGCTGCAGAAGTAGGGATAGTTTGAAAATCTTCTTTGGAGGGGAAATGATTAACTTTTTGTTATTAATAACGTTAATAATGGTAGGAGAATAACAGGAAGAATAACGTTTGTTATCAATGATGTTAATAACGATAGAATAGCAACAGTGAGAAAAAGTAGAACGGCAGTTATGATAAAAAGGTTGCAGAAGTAAGGATAGCTTGATAATATTACTTGGAAAATAATTAACTTTTTGCTATTAATAACGTTAATAATGGTAGAAGAATAACAGGGAGAATACTTAGAATAACGTTTGTTAATAATAGTGTTAATAACGGAAGAATAACAATAGTGAGGAGAGGTAGAATAACGTGAGTTATGACAGCAAGAGCTGCAGAAGTAGAGATTGTTGTGATAAGTCTTATCTGGAAGGAAATAATTAACTTTCGCTGTTATCAACGTTAATAACCATAGGAGAATAGCAGTGAGAAGAGGTATAATAAAGTTTGCAGAGGAATAACTTAATGTAGAGGTAAAATAACAGTTTATAACAACAAGAGCCACAGAAGGAGCGGCCCGGAAGGAAAATAATTTTTTTTTTAAATAAATAACGTTGATAACAGTAGCAGAATAAACGGTGAGACGTGGTGGAGTAGCATCAGCTATGTCAACAAAAGTTGCAAAAGTAGCGATAATAATAATAATAATATTGGAAGGAGACCCTTGTAGTGGCCAACGTTTCTCTTGGTATCATACTCGGATGATACCGAGAGAAACGTTCGACTAAACTCAACGTTGACTTATGCCTTGATTTATTTATTTACTTTCTGTAATAAATGAATTTCAATGTAACGATATCCCTGAAATTGACTCCTCCTGCTGGATCATATCGGCGCTATACTCGCCAGTTGTAATAGAGAGAAAACAATTATTAGAAAAATAGAAAAGACTATATATGTACAAGTTAAATGCAGCTGATGCGGCAATATCTTTCAATAAATTATGATAATAATAATAATAATGGTTTTGTGGGCACAAAACACAAAAACAGGACTAGAGATGATTATCAGTTACGCTAAAGACAATATTAGTTTTTAGACTTACGGTAAGGTTCAGCGCGTATGTCTTAAGGCGCTGTCACACTAGCGAAATTTCCGTCGACTTTTTCTGAGTTTGTCGTCGACTTTCCAAAGAAGTCGACGTCATTCCGTACTCTGGTTGTCACACACGTTCTTCATACCGTGGTTGTCGTCGTCAAAATGTAAACAAACCATCTGAGC
>NC_087206.1:92221281-92236281 GCF_015104395.2 Macrobrachium nipponense
GTTAATATTCGAAATAGGATATTGTTGTTATTGTTGAATGTAAGCTGAATGTAACTATCTGAAGCCCAGGACGCAGTGTTACCATACGCATACACCACAGCCGGATGGACAGATGGAAAAAACAGAGTATAGTTGTAGAAATACTTTCGGAACTCATCCAATTCGTCCAACACATTAATTTAGAAAGTGATTTTGGAGTTAGGTCAGTAAAACCTATCATAGCATAAACAATATGTTAAATTAATGGTTAGATGCTTAAGAGTGGGTTTTCGTTTGAAATGATCGAATATAGCTTTACTTACGATCATCTACGTATCCTAAACCTTTTGACCTGTCATCGTAAAATAGAATGTTTACCTTTATGATGTAGCGCTGTACTACGTTTCACCCTACATTTAAAGAATAGGTCTAATACAAAGAACATCTCTGGGCATGAACTGCGCCTTTATAGTCATGTATTAATGATATCAAATTTACTCTAACATATTTCGCAGTTATAGACACAATTTGATGAATAGCTCCTCCTTAAATGATATCTGGCGTCAGCATGTCACTAAAATTCGGCAGCCGTAGAGTGGCCGATTTATCTCTCTTCATAGAGGTCACCCCGTTTCCTTCATTCCCTGCACAGCCTTGGTGGAAATCGGGGGTGAAAAACACCCCATTTGGGCTAAAGAGGCCCCATTTAGTGGGCCACACCGACCATTTTCCCTGGCCACTAGCGTGAGACAAGGGAAGAGGAATGATACTCTGGCCTTGTGTTTAGAAGCCAGAGGTCGAACCTGTCTGCATAATTCAGTATTAGCAGATAATGCCACTGTAACGTAACGTTATTGGCTGCTGTTTCTCTTGGTTGGCTTTGTTACGAACAGGTTCTGTCTGTGGGAAGGACTTCTTGGCTCTTTTCTGAGCCACATGTGTGGACTGGACACGTATGACATAATGTCTCCGTGAACAGTCAGAAATATTAAATATTATAATTTGTTAATTACATATAAAGTTTATATATATATATATATATATATATATATATATATATATATATATATATATATATATATATATATAATATATCTAATCCATACCGACATAAATCCCATTTGCATTGACTGACATAACTTTACAAAGCAATGATACTAAGTGCCCCATCTTATAAACTTTGCTTTATTGGCACTGGAAGAAAGATTTACGGATAAAGTTATAAAGTTACATGGATTCTTAACATAATATTGATTTGCTTTATCGTAACTTAGCCGCGGGCGAACATTCGTCTTTTGTCGTGTCATATATTATTATTATTAACTAGAAATTTAGGCCTCCGAAGACTGTGGCGTTCATTTGAAAGATGTGCCAGTAGGTAATTGAAAATACAGAAAGAAGAGATGAGTTGATAGAAAAGAAACAGTGAATTAACCAATTAATGAATATATTGTTGGCAATGCATTGTCAATGTTGGTTTGAACCGATGAGACCTTCCGGATTATCGAAAGCCATTTCAATAAGTGATTGTTCGGTGTATGATCAGTAACTGCAGGCAGCGCCCTTGTCTTTCATTTGAGAGCACAGAGTAAGACATACATATTCTCTCTCTCTCTCTCTCTCTCTCTCTCTCTCTCTCTCTCTATGACTTTGTGGACGTCAATCGGGTGTATTAGTACATATCCATTTGTTCATCTTGTTGTTTTAGAATTAGCTGACCTTATGCCAGCACGGGCTCTTGCTCATAGAGCAGCCCGTAAATATATCCTTGTTCGGGTTACTATTGAAAAAATTAATTTCCAAAATGCAATCCAAGCTATTTCAGTCCACAAAGATGATTTTTTTTTCCGAGTTGATAAATATCCTAGATAAGCACACATGCAGTTAGGTTTCACGTAAGAAATGCAGCATTTAACGAAGTCTCGTTTCTATGTATTCTGGGAGTATATAGGTATATTCCTTTATGGAGGAAACCGTGCAAATCAAAGCGGTGACGAGTAATACAGCAAGATTACACGGTCTCTCTCTCCTACTCCCCCCCTCTCTCTCCCTATTATCAAATCCCCCAATCTTTCCCCCTCCCCAATACCCTCCTCCTCCTATCCTCCCCCAACCCCCTCCCCCAAATCCTCAATTGCATACGACCGAGAAAAAGTTTGACGCCGAGAATAAAGGTCGTCGCGTGATTTCTCTCGACGTAGCTGTTCTTGTAGACAGACGCTAATGATCCCTAACTTTACTTTTTTTTTTCTACTTTTACGACATTATGCTCCCTGTTCCACATCACATTAGTTTAATTAGACCCAAATTGAGCAAGGCTATTTCGACATCGTGTTTGTGTGAGCGCCGGGCGTTCGTTTGTTTGTTTGTTTGTTTGAAGCAGCAGCGGCGGCTGTGATGATGATGATTTCAAATTGAATCGTTTTCCTTTGCTATAACAACTTTCTTCTTTATAAAATAAGTTTTTGTTTTTCTTCTTTCCTTGTTACGGCAGTTTTTTTATGAACAGTTTTTGGGTCTATCTTTCTCTAAATAAATTTGTTATGACGATTTCTTCTTCTTTATAAAGACTTTTTTTTTTGTGGTGGAGAGACCAGAGAGAGACTATCTGTCTCTGTATCCGTCTCTCTACCTGTATCGTACAGACTGTATTCATAGTGGTCTCTTCGTAAGTGATGACAGACCTCCCTGAAAAAAAAAAGATTTATGGAGGAAGGAAAAAATCCAAAACATGAAAATGAATTTGTAAATGATTACTCTAATCTAATCCTGTCGTAGTTATTGTTTGTAGTTAGACGAAGGTGGCGTCACTCACACCAGCGCTCTATTGCTCATATGATCAGCCAGAAAAGCCGATTGATTCGACGATTCGCGTCTTCCACGCAAGAAAGTTTTAATAAAAGATAGACTGACGGAAAAGTTTACTTAATTTTTTTTTTTGCCGATAAAGCAGCGAGCGCCCCGCCTAATCCAGCTTAAGGTTTTGAGTCTGGAACGATTCAAGATATTATTCTCCAGGATATTGGCGCTTTTATATGAAAAATATTTCATATCTAATGCAAGTCTTCGAATTCCATTTACCACAAGGGAGCCAATTGGTTCCCTGTGGATAATTATTACTAAATAAAAACGCCAGCTTCTTGAAGTATTGTTTAGAGATAAAAACGCCAGTATATTGTGCTATTGGTTCAGAATGAGAAGCCAAATTCTTGTAATAAAAAAAAAAAAAAATCTAGACGTATTGCTTCAAAATGAAGAAGCCAGCATCTTGAAGTATTGTTTTAAAATGAATACTTTTATGTCTTGAAGTAGTGTTTAAAAATCTCCATTGTTTTGTAGTAACGGTTCAATATAAAGACGAAAAAATGTACCAGTGAGGTCATTTGGAACTACACCGCACGCAGAGGTCAAACAGGCTATAAATCAATGCTTTATCATCCCGATATATCGTGAAATTATATCCGCCTGTATCACACCACCAGGTTTATATCCATCGTTAGGACAATAATTCATCGCCGAGCCCTACTTTGCAGAGCGCACGAAGCACTATTTGCCGAGCAGAGCTCCAACGCGAAATGATTGGGCACCGACGGAGGTCGGTGTCGAACTCTGAGCTAGCATAAAGACCGTATCTTTTGTTTGCTGACTCACATTCCAGTAAGAAACGAGAGGTCTGGTATGGCTTGACGAGAGAGTGACGTCACGAAACACGTGGCGAGAATTTATTTTTTTTTCTCTTTACGATAAGACAAAAAATGGTCCTCGTGAGAGATAAGCTAGATTGGCGAAGGAATGGTCAATTCAGTTTTAGGAGGAGAGAGAGAGGAAAACTATGGTCGAGTTAACAGTTGAAATAAGGTGCAAAGGAGACGAAATTCAAATTGGAATAGAAGGATCGATAAGCAATGGCTAGTCTTATAACGGCCTTAGTATTTTCAAAAAATTTCTTCACCGCGACTTTCAAATAGCAGTAGTAGAAAAAGTGAATATATGATAGAATGTAGCTTGAATAATGAATAACAGAGAAAAAGGCTGCATTTGCTTTAGATACTGTAAGGCAATGAATATGTAGAATTTCATTGTAGTTTACGAAGTATTTGTAAATGGTATTACTCTGTTTAAATAAGAATATGAGGTCAATGGAAGAAAATTGTCTTTTCTTGCAAGCAATTGGTATATAGCGTCAAACTAGCCAAAAGATAACCACTAATTTTTTTTAATGTTGAAAAGAGAACATATCTGAGATAAATATTACGTTCATCAGAGTCCTCCCTCTGAAAGGAAACGAAAACTGGAACGGCAAACTTAAAGAAAACAGAGTAACAAATTTTTTTTTCTTAACACGCAAACTCCTTGTAATAAAATCTACGGAGTTCACTAGCTATATTTAACCAACTCTAGTTGTCGGTCTAAAACAGGGGTTCTTAGCCTTTTGATGACTCTATACCCCAGTGAATTGCTCAATATGGTTCCATATCCACTTCGCTTAAGGCCACTTAAGTTCTATTTGCTGAAAATATAATTTGATATATACACTCAGTTTAATACAGACTTTAGGTATGAATAGCTAGGAACAGAGCATAGAAGAAAATCAATAGCCTTTATAGTTTTATATAGTTATATTTAATTACAAAATGTACCCATGTATACATTGATGCATTAAAATAAAATAAAAGCAAATACCAGAGATCAAGTCCCCCAAGTGTTATGGATACCTCTGTTAAGAACCCCTGGTGAGAAAGTAGTAAATGAATGACCTTTTAAAGGGTAAATGCGAAAAAGAAGTAAAAAAAAAAAAAAATAGATAAAAGCAGAAACACATCGTCGATGGAGCTTTTCAACTGAAATTGAGACACCAGCCTTAATGTATTTCTCAAAAATCTATATTTTAGCAGACTTGTGACTATGCCATATATATAATATATAATATATATATATATATATATATATATATATATATATACATGCGAAAGTTCGTGAATGTTTATATTCACACATACATACATGTATATATGTATATATATATAGGGGGATATAGTGGAGAGAGAGAGATGAGAGCGGAGAGAGAGAGAGAGAGAGGAGAGAGAGAAGAGAGAGAGAGAGAGAGAGAGAGACCTATACTGATATTTGTGGACTAACAATATATATATATCTATATATATATATATATATATATATATATATTTATTATTTATTTATATTTATTTATTTATTTATTTGTGTGTGTGAGTGTGTTTGTGTGTGTGTACATATACAACTGTACGAATGTCTGTATTATACACATTATAATTCTTAAAATCCACAAACAAATGTTCCCATAATCATTTCCACGAAAGCATACATGGGACGATCTACACATCTACTAGACTTCTCAATGTACTTTACCTAATGGACGCTTTCGTTTGATAACGACGTAAATTGATGACAATTACGCCTACAGTTGCTGTGACTGTTGCAAAGATAAAAATCTGCAACAAAAGCCGTTTGTTGCCAAGAGCGCAAACAAAGGCAGGTGAAAGGGACTTGGGGAAGGGGAGGGTGGAGGGAGGGGGGAAGACACGAGGGAGGAGGAAAAGGGGAAAAGAGGGGAGGGGGAGGGGAGAGAGAGTAGGAAGGATTGGAGGAGATAAAGGGAGGGGGAGAGAAAGGTAGGTGAGGGGTAAGAGAGAGAGGGAGGAATACTGGGAAGGAGAAGAGAGAGGGGGAGGGGGAGGGGGATGGAGGAGAGAGGGGAGGGGAAGTGGAGGAGAGAGAATGAGTAAGAGGGAGAGGTGGGAAGAGAGGGAGAGATAAGGTAGGAGGAAAGAATGGGCGTGTTATTTTTGACCAGGAAAGACTTCCAAGAAGTTACTTTTCTTATTCCTAATTTTTCGGTCGTTTGTTATATAATATTCTCTCGTATCTCATTTGTCAAACTTCTTGTCCTTCGCTTGGACCTCGCCTCTTGGTTTTTGTTATGTCCTCATTCCTCTTTTATCGTTATTTTTCCATAATTTTTTTTCTTTTTTGGTGTTCCAGTGCATTTCTGTCTTCTTCATTCTTCCATTGTTCATTATCGAATATTTTATATCTTTCTGTATTTATGACAGCGTCTTATCTTATGTTCTCTTCCTACGTGTGCGTAATTTTTCTTCCGAATATATAAATAATTAATCCATATGGTTTCCTTAAGTGGTTTGCTTAGAGTATATTATATTACAATATACACACACACACACACACACACACATCATATATATATATATATATATATATATATATATATATATAATATATATATATATATATATATACACACATATATAGTATTTGCCATGTTGTTTTATCGTTTCCACGAACGGCACATGTCCGAAAATTCTATTTGCTTATATTTAGTTATAATCTGTTTCATTATTTGCTACGTTGTTTATAGATTGAAATTTCCTACTTGTTACTGTATCATTCTCATAATTATTTAATTCGTCAATTATCTGCTCTTGTCTCGACTGAAACTTGTTGATTGCATTGTAGAATAATTGGTTTTTATATTTCTTAGATTTTGGCTTCAGATGAAAGTTCACAACTTTGTACTGGAGCTAAAATTAATTTCATTTTATTAATCACAACGTTCTATTAATTATTAATTCAGTTACTGCACCAACACTTTAATTTCTTGTCACCTAAATCTCTGTTCACAATGTAACTTATTACCATTTTCATCTTATTTATTACAATTTACCCTTGATCATTAACCTACATCAAACAAACTCATTTAATTTCTTGTCACCTGATGCTCTGTTCTCAATGTAACATATTACTGTTCTCACGTGACTCACAAATTCTGTTGCAAGTTTGCAAAGACTGATTTCCGGGACGCATATTCCCTACTGTAACAGAGTACTGGAATCCCTGGAAATCCCTGGAAAAGCGGACATCATATCTTGAAAACTAACCATAGAATCTTTATTTAATCTCATTGTGTTTCCCACACCCAAATTACTGATTGTATACTCCTCTGTACCAACCTAATTTAGCCCAACTAACCTAACCTAACCTAGGGGCATGGTAAAAAAAAAATTAACCTAACTTAAGCAACCTAACCTAACCTAACCTAACCTAGGGGCATGGCAATAAAAAAAAATAACCTAGCTTAACCCAACCTAACATAACATAACCTAGGGCCATGGCAAAAAAACTAACCTCACTTAACCCAACCTAACGTAACCTAACCTAACGTAACCTAACCTAACCTAACCTAGGGGCATGGCAAAAAAAAAGGTAAACAAACTTAACCCAACCTAACCTAACTTAGGGGCATGGCAAAAAAAACTAACCTCACTTAACCTAACCTAATCTAACCTAGGGGCATGGAAAAAAATTAACCTAACTTAACCCAACCTAATCTAACCTAGGGGCATGGAAAAAAATTAACCTAACTTAACCCAACCTAACCTAACCTAACCGAGGGGCATGGCAAAAAAAAAAGTAGCCAAACTTAACTCAACCTAACCTAACCTAACCTAACCTAGGGGCATTGTAAAAATAAAAAGTAACTCAACTTAACCCAACCTAACCTAACATAACTTAGGGGCATGGCAAAAAAAAACTAACCTCACTTAACCTAACCTAACCTAACCTAGGGGCATGGAAAAAAAACTAACCTAACTAACCAAACCTAACCTAACCTAACCTAACCTAGGGGCATTGTAAAAAAAAAAAGTAACTCAACTTAACCCAACCAAACCTAACATAACTTAGGGGCATGGCAAAAAAAACTAACCTCACTTAACCCAACCTAACCTAAACTAGGAGCATGGAAAAAAACTAACCCAACTTAACCCAACCTAACCTAACCTAACCTAGGGGCATGGCAAAAAAAAAAAAAAAATAATAATAAACCATAGCTGGTGCAATACCAGTACACATCTCGGTCATTTGCTTCCGGGACGGACCTGACAGCCAGTCCGTGCCCATACACCTACAAAAGTTGAGGGACATTAAGTCTCATTATGTACTTGCCGTAATTGAATTAATTTCACTAATTTCACTCGCAATTGGAGCTATTCGTCCCCGTCGTTATGAACCGTTGGTAAATTGGCGTAATTTGAAGAAATTACTGTTTTAGCTCAAGTGTATTGATTGTGCTTCAATTCCTTGCTTGCCCAAAATAATATGGATGTTTGTGGTCTGTTCGTTTCTTTATTTATATATGTAATCTTCTGTTGCATTGATATTTCTCTCGGGGATTAAAGGTATATTTTAAAGATGATAATTATGAATAATTGAGAAAATATTATTTCTAACGTAATAGTAATAATAATATTTATGATTATTACCAGCAGCTTATTATTATTATTATTATTATTATTATTATTATTATTATTATTATTATTATTATTATTATTATTATCCGTTACAAAATTAATCAAATCAGAGTAGCTGCAGTAAAAATTATTGTTGTTGTTGTTGTTGTTATTATTATTATTATTATTATTATTAGTCATGGATTAATCAAATCAGAATAGTAACAATAAAAACATATGTATATTATTTAATTTAATAAAACTATATAACTACGAACTGTAACCTTATCAAACAATAGTTAGAGTACCAACAGCAGTCTTCTGTGTTTCACTTATTTCACGATAACATAATGTGTCATTTTCAATTTTCCACCGACGAAAGCTTCCATATTATCCTCAGGGAGTCATTCTGCTGACGATATATCACTCTGTATTTTATTGCTGCCGCGATGGCTTTCGGCCCCTATGTGTTTGCGTCGCTGACAGTAACGTCGTGCGATGCGTATGTGTGTGGGTGTGTGTGTGTGTGACCTCGTACGCTCCGAAGGTGACCCGTGACAGGTCAATAATCGATTGACAGGCCACGGCCGCGTTCCTACTTTGTAAGTTGGTTGCTACTCGCAAATGAACCTTCCTAGATTTCCAATTTTCATTTTTTCGCTATGTTTTGTGTTCTTCGTTTTTAATTTAGTTTTTGTATTCACAGTTATAACGATTTCCTCTCTCTCTCTCTCTCCTCTTCTCTTCTCTCTCTCTCTCTCTCTATCTCTCCTCTCTCTCTCCTTATAATATATATATATATATATATATTATATAATTATATATATATAGCAAATGCCACGAAGGAAAAGTTAAACATCGGAGTGGTTATTAGGCCTTTTGACACTCTGTCCTTTACTGGCAGAGTCTATAGTAAAGGGACAGTGCAGTCTCCCCCGAAAGGCCTCGCAATAAATCCGTTGTTTCAATTTCCCAGCGTGGCATTTGCCTTTATTTATACATTCAACACGTTCCATGGCTTCAGAATTCAGTTATATATATATATATATATATATATATATATATATATATCTATATATATATATGTATATATATGTTATATATACAATATATATACTATATACATATAGAATTTTAAATCTATGACCGTTCTTGTTAGATAGATTGACAGATAGGTAGGCACATACATCCAAGACCATTAGGACGAGAGAGAGAGAGAGAGAGAGAGAGAGAGAGAGAGAGAGAGAGAGAGAGAGAGAGAGTTACAAGGATTAGGATGTCCCAAAGACTTATTAAACCATCCGAGGAGACATCGTGTGCTCAATCTCTAGGAGAAGGTTTTACAATTAATTCACCGTGTCCTAATGATTTTTTTCTAGCTTCCAGCCATTATTTCTTGTCTGGTTTTCGTTTAATGGGATGAGGTTATTGTTTACTTTTGTTATGCCTTTTAGTATTTCAAATGTTTCTATTAGTTGTCCTTGCAATCGTCGTGTTTCTAAGTCATACGTGTTCAGGCTCTCTAGTCGTCTTTGGTAACCAATTTGCCTGATGGATGGAATTAACTTTGTGGCTCTTGCTTGTACCCATTCTAATCTATTTATGTCCTTACTTGGTGTTGGTGACCAAAACTGTACAGTATATTCAAGACATGGTCTAACCAATGAAGTGGAGAGAGAGAGAGAGAGAGAGAGAGAGAAGCCTGTTTGAATTAACTGTGTATGTGTAAGAGAGAGAGAGAGAGAGAGAGAGAGAGAGAGAGAGAGAGAGAGAGAGAGAGAGAGACTGCCTTGTCAAGGGTACTCAAGGATGTGGATCCAATTTGGCCGAATCAAACCGAGAGTCACGACAAGATCTGATTTTATTGTCAGCTCTCCAGATATGGAGGTCTTTTTTTTTTCATTTTTTTATATTTTTTGTTTACGTTATATTTCACAGCTTTCTGTTTTGAATTTCTGATACCAACTTTTTGTTTTTGCTTCTCTGTTTATATTCTGTTAGGTTGTTTTAGCACATGACAGGTTTTATATTCATTATTTAATTTATGGTTATTTGTTTATGCATATAATATATCTATACTTATATATATTTATATGTATATATGTATATATGTATATATGTATATATATCTATACTTATATATATTTATATGTATGTATATATATATATATATGTATATGTATATGTATATTTATGTATATACGTATATATATATATATATATATATATATATATATATATATATATATGTATGTATTGTGTGTATATATATATCACACTAAGGCTTCTTATCTTTTGGATAAAAATATCCAGCACTTGATTTCATGACAGAATATGGGCTGCCCCTCTTATACGTATTTCTTTGATCTACTTGTCAATTTGGAAATAAGCCTAATTTGGCATAAACTTCTATAACTAAGTATCATATTATCGAGACATTTCTCCAGTATGAAAAAGAAGTACGAAAAAAATTGCATTCGTTGTCTATGGATATGAAAATGATGTAATTAATTTGTATTTCATCAAGATATTTAACAAAAGTAGTCGCTATACACCGTACGTTCTCCAGATCTCAAATTTATTTTCTTAGATATTATGAAAAATTTAGCTTTCTACAACCAGTGATTTTTTTTTCGTTTATCCATCTATGAGTGCGCAAGAGAGCATGAAACTCACAAGTTTTAGGCCCCCTAGGTCTACTATACTAGATTCACATCATCCGTGCATCTGATGTCTAGGCTCGCCTCTTACGACGCTCTTAATTGGCTGTTGATAATCCAATCGCGGGGCTGTAAACCCTCAGTCTCTCTCGAGAGTTCACATAGGCAGGATGTATGTTCCACGTCTCCTGAGGGATACGTCTTTCAAAAGTATCCCTAAGGAGATTAGGAGCATACGTCCTGCCTATGTGAACACTCGAGAGAGACTGAAAGTTTCCAGCCCTGTGATTGGCTTATCAGCAGCCAATCAGGAGCGTCGTAAGGGACTGGCCTAGACACCAAATACACGGTTCATGGGAATCTACTATAATTTCCATGATTATATTCAAGGTTTAACTTCCACGGGTCCTGAGTAAGTTCGTACTTTTGTAGGTTACCGGATTGGTAAAACAAATCTCTCTCTCTCTCTCTCTCTCTCTCTCTCTCTCTCTCTCTCTCTCTCTCCAGGCATTAGCACTTCGAGAAATGTACTGTGCTAGTTATTACAGCGTTATATAACGTAAAATATAGTTATTAACATGGCGGCTTCACGTCATATTCAATTTATTTATCCATCCAGAAGGAGGCTTAAGTAAAGATGTCAGCTACGCTTATTTTCCTCTTGGTACACCATCAACTCGACATATGGCGCTGTCGACACATTCGAAGCAACATTTGCTATTAATAGTGGAGAGTCGAAATTGCACTGACTTATGGTCACTTTGGTGAAGTACAACTAGTGGCGACGTATCCATAGAAATATTGATAGTATTGAGCGTTCTGATCTCGGCCTCTGCAAGCACGCGAGAGTTTAATTCTGGTCAGCGGAGATTCAAATAGGTGTCGTTCAATGTCGATAAAGCTTACGTTTATGCTAAATAGGATCATTTAGACTGAACTGGCCAGGCAGTGAGTTTGAATTTCCACCTAAAAAAATAATAATTTGCTATACGAAAAAAAGTAGGCAGTTTTCAAATGGCCAGATCAGAAGAAAATAATTCTGAGTTTGTATTATTAATAAAACGTTGACGTTTTGATTACAAAACGTGGATTACCGGAAAATATTTAGTTAGAATCACTCTTCATCGTTCACGCATGCGCTTTTGAGTCAAATCAAACGATAAAACTATGAGTTTATACGGGGTTGGTTGACAATGTTCGGGAAACATAAAGAAATTAGATTCTGTAGCAACGGACGAAGCAACTTCTCATATCACTGAATAGTTATATTTTCTTTTATTTTTTCCACAGTGCTGTTCTATTATGGGAATAAAAACTCATTATTTCATCATTTATCGTTATTCATTGAGAAAAATCATATTTTCAGGTTATGAACTGGGACAGATAGATTTTACAGGAGTGAATAGCCATCAGAGACACAGAATTGGGTCAGAAAGAAAATATAATTGGAAAAAATATACAAAATTCATTTAAAACCAGATAAACATTCATGCACAATTAATCATGAAATATAATGAATAATTACAGTTTAAAGAGTCAGTGAGAGCTAGAGATAATGAACTGGAAAAGAAAATGAAAGCTTGAACGTATATGTCAGTTTCCTAATTGATTTTGGACTACTTTTGCCATTAACAATTCATCAAATATTTATCGCTATTTGTTCATAGAAGACAAATGAAAGCTAATATTGTTTAGGAGCAATTTATTGTCCAGGATAGAATGAAATATTTATAAAGATAGAAATGGTTTGAGATACTATTTTTAATGTTATGATCAATCTAATTTTTTGGGGGGGTTTTGTTGCATTTAACGCAATCTTAGTCGAAATTTTGTGTTTTTTTATCTTAATGAATTCCTGATTATGAACTATTCATCAGTTTTATTTAATTGGAGGCAAAGAAATAAAACTCTCATGACTGAATTGTATGCGTGATACTCATAAGTGTTGTTTTAAAACTCCAGCTCCTTCCCAATTGCAGCAATGAAAAAGATATTTAAGGAAATCTGATTACGAGCAAAGCGAAGTCTTACTGGAAACTGGCTCATTTCTGGCGGCCCGGCACTGTCTGGCCCTAACGCTTTACTGATGCTAATATATCCAAAAGTACTGAAGGTAAAAGAAAAATCCTTTTGGCAGATAAAACCTTACATCTTTAAATTTCATCCCATATAGGATTTTTTTATTCAATTTTAATTTCAAAATATCATAAATTCACATTTAAATTTTTTAAATTATTGCATCAGTCCCTTACGCTACTCAAACGCTAATATCTCCAAAAGTATTGAAGATAAAAGAAAAATCCTTTTGCAGGTAAGACATTAATTCTCAAATTTCATCCCATATAAGATTTACTTTAAAAATGTCATAAATTTACATTGAAATTATGTTAACCCTTTTAATGGTTTAACTTGAAGCTATGCGAGTTATCACTTTTAAGGTGTCCTACTGGTATATATATACATATATATATTATATATATATAGATATATAATATATAATATATATACATTATATATATATATATATATATATATAATATATATATCATATATGTATGATTATGTATGTGTATGTTATTTATATATAAATACTGTATATGTATATCATATATATATATATATATATCTATAGATATATATATATATATATATATTATAATATATATATTATATTATATATATATATATATTATATATATATGTATGATTATGTATGTGTATGATATTTATATATAAATACTGTATATGTATATTCATATATATATATATATATATATATATATATATATGCATATTTATACATGTACATGCATATGTTTCTTGAAAAACTCTATACAGTTATATGTAGCATTCAGACTATAATTTCCTTCTCATCAAGAAACATAATTCAATATTGACCGGAAATATCTCTTGGAAACAATTAATAGTCTATTGTTTCCTTAGGAATCCTTTCAGTGTAAATACCAAATTAGTTTTTATATATAATCCTGTACATTTGTAATAAACATTACTGTATTTAGATGAACATTTCTCTCCGCAAAAACAAAAGCTTTCGATTACCTGAATGAATATTTTACCAACGACATTATTCATTCTCAGTAATGTCGCTTTGTCAAAACTGGTTAAGTTTGGTTCTCTTTAAGAATAATTCACTTGGAGAACGTCTAAGTCAGTGCGGCTAAAGATACGGACAACAGATATTTGCTCTATCTGGAAAACATGCTGATTTTATCCTCAAGATTTTGAAGGCTCTCTAAAATGGTTTTCTTGTTAAGCGAAAGTTTACATAGATGAATTTTGTCTTAAGGAAAAGTTTAAGTAGATAAATTTTGAATAAGTAATAAAATTCTTGTAGGTTGTGTTATACGTAGGTTACCCAGTCTTTAATCGTTGTTAATTATTACTGAAGAAAAGGCTTAATCAATGCAGAAAGGAATAATCAACATTCTTTTCAAATTTTATCTAAAAACCAAACCGACAAGAATCTTGAGAACTACCTACTGATCACCCTGTGAAAGGTACAACACAGAAGTTATTTTAAGGTGAACATTTCCAGGCTTCGTAGATCTATACTTCCAGATTGTTGTAGTAACTAACTGTAGTCGTGCATGTACTTTCTGTTTGTTTATGTGGTTCAGGCCGAATTCACGGACCAGTAACCGAGTTTAATCAGGTTAAAGAAAGGAAGAAGAACAAGTTGAAAATTGTTATAAAAATATATACTTTGAATAAATGAATATAGCTTGTTATATTCAGTTGCTCTATAAGAGTTTAAAAAGACTTTCAGCACCAAAGTTTTGTATTGCTTTAAAGGAAAAACAGACTATAGGCTAAAGATTTAAAATATAATAATGGCTAGTCATTCTCGGTTTACAAGTTCGTAAAAGTTAAACAAAGTGCCAATACTATACCTTAAGTTCTCTCTAGACAAGCTTCTACTTAGACCGGAAAATACTGGTCCTAATGTTTTCGGATAATAACCGGATGCTTGTTGCACCTATTATGGAAATGATTGACGTCATTCTCTCTCTCTCTCTCTCTCTCTCTCTCTCTCTCTCTCTCTCTCTCGGTTGCTTTGT
>NC_087206.1:92251281-92258781 GCF_015104395.2 Macrobrachium nipponense
AGTTGGATTTAATCCTTGGTGGTTACAACTTTTCGTTGTCGTTAAATGTCGAAAATTCGCGTGGAACAAGACAAAGAGACCTTACGCACAAGATTGTGTTACTTAAAATGAAAAAAAAAGGGGATATATAACTAAACTGAAGAAATAAATGAATAAATGCAAAGGTTAGGAATCAAATAGATAAGTAAAAGAGTGATAAATAAAGAGATGAATGCTTCGTTAGAGCCTTGCCATTCCCTTCTTTTCGCCTTCAGCGGAGAATAATCGATGTCCAGCTCCTGCAGATTATTGCGCGTAAAAGAGGGATAATTTCGTTCTTTAATATAGTCTTGAAATTCAGTCTTTCTTTCGAATTTGCGTCAAGATATATAAAAACGAATACAGAGGTGTATATTGTAATGGTTTTCTTTACTTTGTATACAGCTATTTATTGCACTGGAGAGAGAGAGAGAGAGAGAGAGAGAGAGAGAGAGAGAGAGAGAGAGAGAGAGAGAGAGGTATCATGATTAGAATGCGAAAAATCAAAGCATTTGATCTTGCTAATTACGTGGAATGTTGATATCTATATAAAACTACATGTAATATTTATATGCATATATAATATATATATATATATCTATATATATATATATATATATATATAGTGTATATGCATATGCACACACACATCATACATACATACATATATATATATATATATATATATATATATATATATATATATATATATATATATATATATATATATATATATACTCTCGCTTACAATCTCTGCAGGACAAAGCGAAGGCAGACCTGACACCTACCGCTGCAGATCTCCCCTTTGCAAAGGTGATATAAAAACTACTGTCGAAGATTTTCGGCTAAAGGTGAAAGAGAGACAATCCCCAAAGTGAAAACCCCCGCACAGCACGTAATCACGATTAGAGAGAACGCTGATATATATATACTATACGTACGTAGCCGTGACGTGATTCGGCATATGGAGAAAATCGGACCTAGGCACGCCTTTGGGGAAAGCGAACGGGGAGGAAGGCAAGACCAGCCGACGCAACGCTTCCCCAACACGCTAAGGCTTTGTAGGGGAGGGGCGTTTTATGGGGGGGGGGGGGGGGGGAGGAAGGGGTGTGAAGGGGAAAGGGAGATTCAAAAAGCCATTGCGATTAAACTCGAGGCTAATTAAACTATCGTCTCTGCATGATTCTTTTTTTTTTATTGCTTGAAACCTACAGTGTATGTGTGTGGACGCAGTTTTGAGTAAACGTGGCTGAATCGAATACCTCATTTTTTTTTTTTTTTTTTTTTTTTTTACGTCAGAAGCTTTATATGCGTCTTGTACGAATACCTCCCTTTTTTTTTTTTGTACGCCGACATAGATCTTCCGAGGGATAATGGCGCCCTGATATCTCTTCGCTGATTTTTTTTATCTATTCATTTTTTTTTGGTCTGAGTCGGTTCTGATTCAAAAGGCTGTATGGTACAGAGGAGCTGAACTGATGATAAGTAGTCGATCGTATTTCTGTCTCTCTGTTTTTCAGGTTTTAATATGTTTGGGACGCGGTGTCATAGACCAAAAAAATTAAGCGTTAATCCATAAAGTGGATTTGGGCGTAATGGCGAATGCCGGTCGTGCGAATGAACTGTAAGTTGAACAACATAAGCGAAAAAGGCAACTATAACAAAATCACTCCAGCTTCTAGGCACAATAATTTTTGTTTTATTTACTTCAGTTTTAGGTTACAAGACTTCGTACCGTCATACACATACTGACGTATGTATGTATGTATGTGCTTACGCGTCTATGTTGATTTATACATAATAAACACATCCAATGTAACACGAAGGAACACGCATGTACGTAAGAATATCTTTAAATCCACGGTAGAAAGGTAAGTGAAACAGGGACTTAGAATATACTACTTTCGTAGTATATTCTGCATTTTCAAGTTATTTGTGAACTTGAAAATGTAGAATATACTACGAAAGTACTTGTTCCTAGTCCCTGTTTCACTTACCTTTCTACCGCGGATTTAAGGGTAATATACACAAGATTGTGTACTCGGTTTTTTCCATCTGTCCATCCGCCTGTGGTGTTTTTGTATGGTAACACTGCGTCCCGGGCTTTAGATAGTTACATTCAGCTTACATTCAACAATAATAACAATATCCTATTTCGAATATTAACGGTGTAATTCGCATACAGTAAATTATTAAAACACTTTTCAGTTGCAAATGTACACCCAGATAGCCTTTTATTTACCTAAAACTTACACATAGCGTAACTATTTAAAGCCCGGGACGCAGTGTTACCACACAAAAACACCACAGGCGGATGGACAGATGGAAAAAAACAGAGTATAGTCATGCACACACAACATCCATAGGTACATATGTAAAACAGATTCATTACTTATCAATACATTGCATGCACTCTGGTGACATATAGATATATAAAAATTTCTTTCCTACTTATAAACAAAAATAATTTCTTAATGTCAAGTTGTTTCAAAACAAATATATATGCCAAAATAAATGCTCGTTCATTTTGATGGGCTCTTGGGCTTCATTGTAACCCATTTCCCCTCACAACAGAGACCTAAAGCCTGTCGCAAATGTCAGTAATGGTTACTCAGGAAAGAGACCCTCTCGTAGACAAGTGTCAATAAAGATTAATTTATAATAAAGTTTCTCTATTTTTCTAATGATTCTTTTTTCCCATTTAGTGGAAAAGTCACGTAGTTATTTTTTTTACATTTATTCCATGAAAGGGAAGGTATAGAAACATTCATAAACGTTGCCATTTATATTTGTAAAATGAAAACACATCCTGGAATATTTTCATTTACTAATATAAATGAAGACGTTTCTGAATGTCTTTACCTCTCCTTTCGTTATACTATTATTGGTGGTCACCCATCCGAAAAAGGGTTTGAACTAATATTGCTTAACTGTGCTAATGCGGAGTCGAGCAATGAAGCAGGCATTCATTGGTCACCTACCCAGTTATCGATCTGACCCAACGTTCTTCAAATGCATTATGAAACTTGAGGTACAAATTCTCATTAACAGGTTGAGAAATATACTCTTTAATATTCTTCAAGAAAATTATCTCTCTGGCATTATAATGGTTTTAGTGACTGCAGAGCCAAGGTTGAAAATATTCGAATAACGGAAAACGAAGCACTTATAATGAAATCCAAATACAAGACATATTTCGCGCGGATGACGTCACGATTGCGAGGGAACTTTGATGAAGTTATCCACTAATGGAGGAAGTATGAATCTTAGATCACGTAATCGATGTGTCTCATCAAAGTTGCCAGAAGAAAAAGAAAAAGAAGAGGAGGAGGAGGAGGAGGAAGGACAAGAACTGGGAAGAAAAGTATTGCAAATCAAAGACAGGGAAGTATCAAGAATTCCTTGATAAATGTAGGAAAAATGCAGAGCTTTAGAAGAATTTCAAATTATCTGATGCAAAATCAAGCCACTTAAAATTCCTGAGCAGTTACGTGGCATTGCTTTAAAAATACAAAATAATAAGTGGAAAGAGGAAGTAAATGTTGATTTTAATGTTTTCTGGGAGTATCGACTCAGAAATACGCAAAAGTGGAAAACTGAAGCTAAACATTTATTTAAATTTTTTTTTTGGGAGCAACAACTTTAAACATACAAAAAATGAAGGACGGTAAAAAGCATTTATCTAAATATGCTTCTCTTTAAAATCACAAAAAAGAAAAACAAAAGAAGAAAGGGGGTGGCGGAGCAAAGGATATAATTAGATCTGTTGTTCTGTGAGTAACAACAATTAATAGAATTTATAAACTAAAGAAAACGAACCTCTTTAAAAGTCCGAATCTCTCAAAGAAAATCTACAGAAGAAGCCGTGACAACCGACTTCAAGGAACCTTTAAAAGTACAAAATAAGTGAAAAATAGAAGCAAAATATTGATTTAACATTTTTTTTTTTTGAGTGACATCAAGCAAGACGATTTGTAAACAAGATAAAACAAAATCCGTTCTTTTGAAGCTTCAACCTCCTAGAGAAAATCAGGAGGAGGAGGAGGAGGAGGGAGGAGGAGGAGGAGGAGGAGGAGGAGGGGAGGAGGAGGGGGAGGAGGGGAGGGAGGAGGAGGAGGAGGAGGAGGAAGTGAGAGGAGGAGGAGGAGGAGGAGTGAGGAGGAGGAGGAGGAGGAGGAGGAGGAGGGAGGGAGGAGGAGGAGGAGGAGGAGGAGGAGGAGGACCCAAGGACCCAAGCGAACCTTAAACGTCCTTAGTCACAGCAGCGGGTGGTGGAGAAGTTTATCAATGTGAATTCCACCTGGTTTACCTGGTCCACCTGGCTCACGAGGTCCTTGAGGGAGCAGGTGAAACCTTGACCGGGTTTCCCCAACGAAATTGAGATATGTGTGGACTCGGGAACCACCTGAGAAAAGCGGAAATGACGGAGAGAGAGGGGACAGGTGGAAAAAAAAGGTCATAGATCGAGGCAGGTGGCGAGGTCAGTGAAGGGGAGTGGAGGGAGGGAGGGAGGGGGGGGACTTTGATTAAGGGAAATCAGAACTGGACGAAGGAAGGTGGGCAGTGAAGGGAATATTTAGTAGAAAGATATGTAGATGCACATAATGATCATCTAATAATTGTCAGAGAATAATTACAATAATAATAATAACAATAATTCAAGAGGAGTTATCCTCCTTTTATTACATTCTCTTTCACTGAAATGGCTCGCTGTAACTTTAATGTGAACCCATGTGATTTTCACCTAGTTTCACCTATAGATCCATGTGCTTCATCTCCTTTATTTGCTGCATCACCTTATCTTGCTGTCCAACCACTCCAACTCCCTCTTTACACTATGTTAAGCCGTGAAAGGCTTTGCGAAACCATGGGTTTTCTAGAGACCTATGTCTTGGAAAACAAGTAATAGCTAATATCCACAGTAGTGTAAATGTACATATATATTAATTTAGAGTTTAAAACTTTAAGGATAGCTTTCAGGAATCTGTTCGGTTCCTCTTATCAATCTTAATAATAATAATAATAATAATAATGATAATGATAATGATGATAATGATAATGATAATGATAATGATAATGATAATGATAATGATAATGATAATGATAATAATAGCATTTTATTGAATATAATGGCAGAATTTACAGAATTTATTTTAAACAGAATTCTCTCAATTCTTCTAATGACTCGCTTCTCTGGCACACCGATTAGGAAAATTACGAGAATTCTGTAAGAAGTAAATTCTGTAAATTCTGCCATTACATTCAATAAAACATGTCGCAAAGAGGGTCTGTTTCCAGCATACACAAATAATAGTAATATAATAATGATAATATTCAAGATTGCCAATTCAAATAATGCACACAAAACAAAACTGCAGACAGACGCGAACAGACAGTAAAAGCTGTAGGCAACCAATGAATGAATGCAGGCGAGAAAAAAAAAGAAAGACAGGAAAAGGGGCGGAGTGAAACGAGCTTCTGAATTTTAAAAGGAGAGGGGAAAATGGACTGTTGGGGGAGGGGTGATACGATGCAGGTCCGAAGTGCAAATGAGGGGGAGAGGTAAAGAACGGGTATTTCAGGCGACTCGGGTCTAAATTAGGACCATGGCTAAAAAAAAAGAAAGAAAACGAAGTTGGGGAGAAATGGAGGGATACTTGCTAACGGCTAAATGGAGGTAGGACTACAAATGCAGAGATAATTGTGGGTGCATGGGGTAAGATACAGTAAAGGGGGGATGGAGAGCAATGGCGATAGAGATTACGAAACGAGAGGTCAGAGGAAGCAGGAAATAAATGGAGGGAAAGTCTGAGAAGAACCTGCCGAAGAGATATAAAGAGGAAAAATGCTACAACATGACGGAGGTAAAGAAATGAGCTGCAGGTAAATAAGTCAACATATAAATCATATAAACTGTAGGAATACACAAAGACAATATAAAATTAATGTGACTTGAGTGATGTATAAGAAATTAAAATTTGATGTATAATAGATGTATTATTATTATTATTATTATTATTATTATTATTATTATTAATTAATAATAATAATAATAATAAAGATGATAATAATAATAATAATAATAATAATAATAATAATAATAATAATAATAATAATAATAATAATAATTAACTATTATTATTATTATTATTATTATTATTATTATTATTATTATTATTATTATTATTATTATTATTGCCTGCCTTTCAGTTAAAATCACAATAAGAATAAAGAAAGTGCCGTCAGTGCGCCTCATTCAGTGCAATGTAGGCATTACTTAAGGTTCTTTGCAGCGTCCCTTCGGCCCCGTAGCTGCAACTACTTTCATTCCTTTTACTGTACCTCTGTTCATATTCTCTTTCTTCCATCTTACTTTCCACCCTCTCCTGACAATTGTTTCATAGTGCAACTGCTTTGAGGTTTTCCTCCTGTAACACCTTCCAAACCTCTTACTGTCAATTTCTGTTTCAGCGCTGAATGGCCTTCGTTGCCCCAGTGCTTGGCATAATGCCAGAAATATATTTGCAAAACAAATGAAATCAAATCAGTTAAAATCACATTTCCTTATGGGTAAAAGTATTTACACAAAGTAAAAACCAGAAGCGCCGTTCATGTAAAAGCAATAACAAAGCATAGTTTGTGGGTTTACCGTAAATAACGCAAAACTATCGCAGTCACTCATTTATTCTGAGAACCAACAAACAGCAGTTAATCGCCTACCCTCACGAAATACAGATGCATTTAAAACTGAGTTCTCCTCGAATATAATATCTTACTGGACTTAGTAAACCACTGTTACGTTGATTTGATATATTATATCAAATAAGATCTAACTCAGCCCTTTTCTAATATTTTTTTTTAGACAAAATTAAATCTGGACTTTGTGTTTGTTATCAAAACATAGATTCTGTTTCCTCGTAATAAATGAAAATGTTGGCAAATGTCAACAGAAATGAGGAAACCGTGAGGAATTGGTTTAGTGAAATGGTTAAAATATCCTTCCTATTTCCAGACGTCTAGTAAAGGTGAAAAAGTTTATACTTTATTTATAGTGATTTTAAGTAAACATTTTTCTTAAGGGGAATGTAGAAGTGAGTCCAAATCTAACCAGATAGCATATCATTGGTACCAATCTCGTTTTATTGATAAATGAATAATGATGATAATCATAGTGAATTAAATTTCCGTTTTTACTGCTAGTTCCCTGTAAGCGTGAATTCCACCACAAGCACAAAAGACCAGAGTTCCTACCGAGACGTGGACGCCCAAACAATGTAAACTGTAAAAAGAACTCGTTGAATAAAAAATAGCCATCAATATTCACCTCTCTTTCAAAATCGGGTGTGAATTATAGCTCCCCTGAATTATTAAGAATTATTGAGTGAATTTGTATTCTATAACGCTGTTGATTTAGTGGGATTGTTAACTGTTAATGAAACCGATGAGGAGTCTACTCGTATAGGATTTCATGGTACTGACAGC
>NC_087206.1:92266281-92276281 GCF_015104395.2 Macrobrachium nipponense
TTATTACTGCAAGGTAGCTGATGTTTCTTGCACAGGCTCCAGTGGAGGGCTTTCTGTACTGAATCATGCCTCTTTTTGTACTGGTTTCTGTGCAGTGCCGGGCATTCGCTTGCTATTGTGGTTTATGGTTTCATTTTTCGTATTGCACTTCCTACATATGGGAGAGATGTTATTTCCGTCTATCGTTCTTTGAACATATCTGGTTCTTAGGGCCTGATCTTGTGCCGCTGTTATCATTCCTTCAGTTTCCTTCTTTAGCTCTCCCCTCTGTAGCCATTGCCAATTGTCATCGCTGGCTAGTTCTTTAGTCTGTCTCATGTATTGTCCGTGCATTGGTTTGTTGTGCCAGTCCTCTGTTCTGTCTGTCTTTCTCCTGTCTCTGTATATTTCTGGGTCTTCGTCTACTTTTATTAGTCCTTCTTCCCATGCACTCTTTAGCCACTCGTCTTCACTGGTTTTCAGATATTGCCCCAGTGCTTTGTTTTCGATGTTGACACAGTCTTCTATACTTAGTAGTCCTCTCCCTCCTTCCTTTTCGTGTTATATAGTCTGTCCGTATTTGCTCTTGGGTGTAGTGCTTTGTGTATTGTCATATGTTTCCTGGTTTTCTGATCTATGCTGCGGAGTTCTGCCTTCGTCCATTCCACTATTCCTGCGCTGTATTCTGATTACTGGCACTGCCCATGTGTTTATGGCTTTTATCATATTTCCGGCGTTGAGTTTTTGACTTGAGTATCGCCTTGAGTCTCTGCATATATTCTTTCCTGATCGTGTCCTTCATCTCTTGGTGTTTTATATCTCCTCCTTCCATTATTCCCAGGTATTTGTATCCTGTCTCATCTATGTGTTTGATGTTGCTTCCCGTCTGGTAGCTTTATCCCTTCAGTTCTCGTTACTTTGCCCTTTTTGTATGTTGACTAAGGCGCAATTTTTCTATTCCAAACTCCATCTTGATGTCCCCAGATACAATCCTTACAGTCTGGATTAGGGTATCTATTTCCTTGATGCTTCTTACCATACAGCTTGATGTCGTCCATGAACATCAGATGGTTGATTCTGTTGCCTCTTTTCTTGAGTTGGTACCCGGCATCCATCTTCTGTAGTACTTTTGTCATTATTATTATTATTATATATATATATATATATATATTTTTTTTTTTTTTTTGCTCTATCACAGTCCTCCAATTCGACTGGGTGGTATTTATAGTGTGGGGTTTTCGGGTTGCATCCTGCCTCCTTAGGAGTCCATCACTCTTCTTACTATGTGTGCCGTTTCTAGGAGATCACACTCTTCTGCATGAGTCCTGGAGCTACTTCAGCCTCTAGTTTTTCTAGATTCCTTTTCAGGGATCTTGGGATCGTGCCTAGTGCTCCTATGATTATGGGTACGATTTCCACTGGCATATCCCATATCCTTCTTATTTCTATTTTCAGATCTTGATACTTATCCATTTTTTCCCTCTCTTTCTCTCTTAACTCTGGTGTCCCATGGTATTGCGACATCAATGAGTGATACTTTCTTCTTGACTTTGTCAATCAACGTCACGTCTGGTCCTGTTTGCACGTATCACCCATCCGTTCTGATACCATAGTCCCAGAGGATCTTTGCCTGATCGTTTTCTATCACTCCCTCAGTTTGGTGCTCGTACCACTTATTACTGCAAGGTAGCTGATGTTTCTTGCACAGGCTCCAGTGGAGGGCTTTTTTGCCACTGAATCATGCCTCTTTTTTGTACTGGTTCTGTGCAAGTGCCGGGCATTCACTTGCTATGTGGTTTATGGTTTCATTTTTCGTATTGCACTTCCTACATATGGGAGAGATGTTATTTCCGTCTATCGTACTTTGAACATATCTGGTTCTTAGGGCCTGATCTTGTGCCGCTGTTATCATTCTTCAGTTTCCTTCTTTAGCTCTCCCCTCTGTAGCCATTGCCAATTGTCATCGCTGGCTAGTTCTTTAGTCTGTCTCATGTATTGTCCGTGCATTGGTTTGTTGTGCCAGTCCTCTGTTCT
Organism: Macrobrachium nipponense; assembly: GCF_015104395.2. NCBI lineage: Eukaryota > Metazoa > Arthropoda > Malacostraca > Decapoda > Palaemonidae > Macrobrachium > Macrobrachium nipponense. The sequence continues at coordinate 92,268,295 of NC_087206.1, forward strand.
GTCTGTCATTCTCCTGTCTCTGTATATTTCTGGGTCTTCGTCTACTTTTATTAGTCCTTCTTCCCATGCACTCTTTAGCCACTCGTCTTCACTGGTTTTTAGATATTGCCCCAGTGCTCTGTTTTCGATGTTAACGCAGTCCTACTATATCTTAGTAGTCTCTCCCTCCTTCCTTCGTGTTATGTATAGTCTGTCCGTATTTGCTCTTGGGTGTAGTGCTTTGTGTATTGTCATATGTTTCCTGGTTTTCTGATCTATGCTGCGGAGTTCTGGCTTCGTCCATTCCACTATTCCTGCGCTGTATCTGATTACTGGCACTGCCCATGTGTTTATGGCTTTTATCATATTTCCGGCGTTGAGTTTTGACTTGAGTATCGCCTTGAGTCTCTGCATATATTCTTTCCTGATCGTGTCCTTCATCTCTTGGTGTTTTATATCTCCTCCTTCCATTATTCCCAGGTATTTGTATCCTGTCTCATCTATGTGTTTGATGTTGCTCCCATCTGGTAGCTTTATCCCTTCAGTTCTCGTTACTTTGCCTTTTTGTATGTTGACTAAGGCGCATTTTTCTATTCCAAACTCCATCCTGATGTCCCCAGATACAATCCTTACAGTCAGGATTAGGGTATCTATTTCCTTGATGCTTTTACCATACAGCTTGATGTCGTCCATGAACATTATTATTATTATTATTATTATTATTATTATTATTATTATTATTATTATTATTATTATTATTATTATTATTATTATTATTATTATTATTATTATTATTATTATTATTATTATCTCTTGTATAAGTAAATATTTACAACAGCTGACACTAAAATATTTTTAAATAAAGAAAAATTCTGTAACTCATCATTATTATTATATAATAATAATTAATATAATAATAATAATAATAATAATAATAATAATAATAATAATAATAATAATAATAATAATAATATATAATAATTATTATTATTATTATTATTATTTTTATTATTATTATTATTATTATTATTATTATTATTATTATTATTATTATTATTATTATTATTATTATTATTATTAGTTATCCATCATCTCTTGTATGAGTAAAACCTTTATTTCAGCCAAAACAAATATTTTCAGTTGTAGTAAAATTTATTAACCTGTCACTATTCCGATCTATTACCAATAACATTCGTAAATAAGCAATAAGCAACAGTGTAATATATTGTCATGGAGGAATAAGCTCTGTCGCACATATAAGCTTAAGAGGATGTGACCGATATTGATCACAAACTTCGGAGATATCAGGCTGGTATAGCAACAGTAAGAATTGAAAATCCCATAGCAAATACTAGTAAGTTAAATATGGGTAGTACTTACCGTAGACTTTATCAGGTTTTATGGTGTTCATGACTACTTCGGTTATCAATTCTATTCTTACTGATATGATGATTATCCTTGTTAATCCGCATCCCATGCTACCATTACTATTATTATTATTATTATTATTATTATTATTATTATTATTATTATTATTATTATTATTATTATTATTACTGTTTTCACTATATTTATGTTGTAATGGGTTATCTGTTTTTTTCTGGGGTTGTTTGATTCCTTAGAATTCTTTAGGAAATATTGGGTAAAAATTACTTTTTTTAACTTAATGACATATAAAAGTTTTTATTGCTTTAATGTGGCAGAAATTCAAGACTTCCACCACTCTAAATTGGACAGGTTTCAGACGGAACGTTTATACACACGCACACACACATAAATGTATGTATGTATGTTTGCGTTCGAGAATGGGCCAGTTGGGGTGTATGATAACCTTTACGACCACTTCCGATACCTCAGGTTGCTGTAGACCCTTTTACTATGTTAATATGAGATGAGGTGATAGTGATAACTTCTTTGATTGTGCTACAGATTTCGGCTGCAGGCTGCATTTGCTGTGCAGTTACTCCTTCATAAAAAAAGAGAAGTTTAGTGATATTCTCATTATCTGATGTACAGATATCTGGTGTATTTGTTGAGGATTGCAGTTATACGTCGTTCCGCTTATTTTTTTTTTCTTTTTTAAGAATCACAACTGTTTACGAAATCTAACAGGCACATTACAAGATACATCCATTACATATTCATTACAGTGCAGACAGAAGGCAGACCAAACTTACATAAATCTTTGAGCATATTCCCGTTCATAGATTTACTTTTGAACGCTATTTTCTTAAAATAAGGGTATGTTTAATTCTCATTCTAACGTTCTCCAAGTGCTTAAGAACTTGAGAATTTCATAAATTGCTGGGAATGACTCCAATACCTTATGATGGAGTTTTGTAACAAAATTTTAGAGCTTTAAAATATTTGCGATTCTTTTTTACGGTTCTCTGATGGCTGTCAAAGTAAAAGGTTATCTTGATTTTAAAGAAAACTTTAATAGTTCCTTATTTTGCTGAGTAAATATATCAATTATATGTTTCCGTATTATATTATACTGACAGCAATAGTGCAGTCAATGATCTAATACCGCTTAAGTGGAAGACTTTGATTTAACTCTGTTTAATACTTAATTATAAATTATTTGAATTTAAACAAACCTGCCTTGTTCTACTGAAACTTGGAAGCTGTACATGTCCTGAAAATCTTTTAATACTTTTCACTGTTAAGAGGTTTAGTCTCTTACACGCAGTGCATGACATTTAACCCCACTCAAGGAGCTAAGTGACATGAAAACGTTCATGAAGATAAGAATCAACATCAAAGAAGGAACAGCGAATGAAAGAAAAATAAGCGGATCAAAGATTTCTCTCGTATAAGAGGAAGCTTTTGCTTACGGTGCGTTGAATAATTAGTAACACGTGCGGTATTTGCGTTTACTTAAATATATACAGCTTTAGTTATTATTATTATTATTATTATTATTATTATTATTATTATTATTATTATTATTTATTATTATTATTATTATTATTATTATTATTTATTTATTATTTTTTATTTTTTTTTTCTTTGCTCTATCACAGTCCTCCAATTCGACTGGGTGGTATTTATAGTGTGGGGTTCCGGGTTGCATCCTGCCTCCTTAGGAGTCCATCACTTTTCTCACTATGTGCACCGTTTCTAGGATCACACTCTTCTGCATGAGCCCGGAGCTACTTCAGCCTCTAGTTTTTCTAGATTCCTTTTCAAGGATCTTGGGATCGTGCCTAGTGCTCCTATGATTTATGGGTACGATTTCCACTGGCATATCCCATATCCTTCGTATTTCTATTTTCAGATCTTGATACTTATCCATTTTTTCCCTCTCTTTCTCTTCAACTCTGGTGTCCCATGGTATTGTATTTTTTTGCGACATCAATGAGTGATACTTTCTTCTTGACTTTGTCAATCAACGTCACGTCTGGTCTGTTTGCACGTATCACCCTATCCGTCCTGATACCATAGTCCCAGAGGATCTTTGCCTGATCGTTTTCTATCACTCCCTCAGGTTGGTGCTCGTACACTTATTACTGCAAGGTAGCTGATGTTTCTTGCACAGGCTCCAGTGGAGGGCTGGCTTTTGCTACTGAAGCATGCCTCTTTTTGTACTGGTTCTGTGCAAGTGCCGGACATTCGCTTGCTATGTGGTTTATGGTTTCATTTATCGTATTGCACTTCCTACATATGGGAGAGATGTTATTTCCGTCTATCGTTCTTTGAACATATCTGGTTCTTAGGGCCTGATCTTGTGCCGCTGTTATCATTCCTTCAGTTTCCTTCTTTAGCTCTCCCCCTCTGTTGCCATTGCCATGTGTCATCGCTGGCTAGTTCTTTAGTCTGTCTCATGTATTGTCCGTGCATTGGTTTGTTGTGCCAGTCCTCTGTTCTGTCTGTCATTCTCCTGTCTCTGTATATTTCTGGGTCTTCGTCTACTTTATTAGTCCTTCTTCCCATGCACTCTTTAGCCACTCGTCTTCACTGTTTTCAGATATTGCCCCAGTGCTCTGTTCTCGATGTTGACGCAGTCCTCTATACTTAGTAGTCCTCTCCCTCCTTTCTTTCGTGTTATGTACAGTCTGTCCGTATTTGCTCTTGGGTGTAGTGCTTTGTGTATTGTCATATGTTTCCTGGTTTTCTGGTCTATGCTCGCGGAGTTCTGCCTTCGTCCATTCCACTATTCCTGCGCTGTATCTGATTACTGGCACTGCCCATGTGTTTATGGCTTTTATCATATTTCCGGCGTTGAGTTTTGACTTGAGTATCGCCTTGAGTCTCTGCATATATTCTTTCCTGATCGTGTCCTTCATTATTATTATTATTATTATTATTTTATTATTATTATTATTATTATTACTTATTTCATTTCAGAATTATATTAATATATGCACGTAAACTGTATGATAATAATAATAATAATAATAATAATAATAAAATAATAATAATTTTTTATTTTATCATTAGTATTGATTGTTACCGATAATATTTAATTTATATAGAATCCCTTCCGTCTTACAATCTTCTTTTAATCAGCACGTGGCCGGTATATCAAGTTTCCAAAAGACATGCAAAGATTTTCTGTTGTCTTTGTTCTATCTCCTCGTACGTCTCTCACCAGACCACGAGAAGTAAGAGGAAATAAAACGAAGCAGAAAATCTTTTCGTTGTCCTTTGGGAACTTGATATTATTATTATTATTATTATTATTATTATTATTATTATTATTTTATTATTATTATTATTATTAATCCTCTCTCCATTTTCTGTATGTTAGCTAACCGCAAAAAATACCCTTTAGTATATGTTTTGAAAAAGGCCCACCCAGTTTTCCCATGACAGACTGTTATGGACTTCTCTTATCCAATCAACCTGACTCTATTTCAGGTCAACGTAAATATTTTCGTGTTGTTGGTGTTTTTTATTGATTTTTTAATAATAATAATAATAATAATAACTAATAATAATATGAAGGTAGGAGACCCTCTCTCAAACATGTTTTGTTAAAGATGATGGCAGCATCAGTGGAATTGATTTTGATATATGGTCTTTTCAATTCTTCTTATATTCTCTTCTCATCAGGGGCTGATATTTGCTAATAGCTGGCCGATGTTCATATCTCGGTGAAAGAAATGTTTTCTAAAAATAATAATTTATTGATATGATAAACAAAGTGGTTAACAAAATCTTAGTCTAAGGGTGTAACGGAATTCCAACGTTTCCAACCGTATCATCGGTTCATTTTCAAGGAAAGGTGAGCTTGAACTGATTGAAAATGGGGTCGTTCGGCGTATTTATTGTGTCCCAGGTGCTCTGTCTGATGGGCGCTGCATTTTCATTGGCTGAACAGAGGATTAAGTTCCCTGAGTCAAAGCCGTCTTGCAGAGGTTGGAAGCTCGCACTGCTCTTCTCGTGCGGACGCTGGAGACTGGGAGCGTTAGTATTGGGAAGGTCATTGCCGATAGACGGGGGCACCTGATTGGCCCCGTTCGATCGGCTCTTATTGGTGCTGGCGGGCGGCGCCCTTCGTGCCACCGTCGGGAGGAGTGAAGTCTCTTGGGTGGTGTTGAGGCTGGGTCTCTCCTTCCCGATGTGTAGGGCTCCAAGAGGCGGAGGCGACGGTGGTCTGCTGCCTTATCGATAATTCTGATATTAGGAATAATGTCATTCCCTAATTATCCTGGTATTGTGGTACGTTTTTGGCATGATTATGGATGGCGCCTTCCTGAGCGTGGCAGGATATCCTCTTCGAAAATCGCATAGTCGTCATACCACTGTAAGGCGCCGGGGCATTCCCGGACAGGGCATTTGTACTGGTAGACAACGTTAGTTTTCTTGAGAGGGTCCTGCAACACGGGCTGGATTGTTTTTCATAATCAGGCCACTGGTCTTCTTGTTCTTGTAGTAAATTATTAGTTTTCACCTTTTTTCGCAGGGTCCGTGGGGAGACGTTCCTTTCTATGATGGTACGAAGGGCTCGCTTGTCCTCTTTGTATTTCTTATGAAATACTCCCTTGTAAAAAGAGAGTGACGTCTTCAAGGGCGGCGGGACGAGGCTCCTGCTGATACCACTTATCGATGTTTCTGCGAATGCATTTAGTGATGTCCGGTTGGAATACCCGTTGTTAATTAAAAACTTGGGCAACACGTTCTAATTCAGTGTGCGTGTCCTTCCACGAAGAGCAGTGTGAAGAGAGCTCTCCTGATGAAGGCGCTGATCGCAGTGCGCTTGTATCTCTCTGGACACTCGCTCTCGCCGTTTCAGGCACTGCCAGGTTCGTGGGTTTTCGTATACACCTGTGTTACGAAGCGCTCCCTCCTCTTGTTGCCCGACGAGGACCGTCAAGGAAGGGGAGGCGACGGTCACGGCAATGTTCGATGGTGAAGTTGAGTCTGCTGTGGTCGTGGAAGGCTTGTCGCAGGCGCTCTATTTCTTCACCGTGCTGGCGCTGATGAAAGTGTCGTCAATATACCGGACGTACATAGACGGCTTCTCGATGTTGGCGAATACCCGACGTTCCACAGCACCCATGTAGAAGTTCGCGAAAAGTACTCCGAGGGGAGAAACCATCGCTACTCCGTCTTTTTTCTGTGTGTACATATGTCCCTCTGTGGGTGGAGAAAGGGGCCTTTTTTGTACAAATTTCAGGAGTTGTTTTTCGGAGTGCATGCTCAGGGATGTTTAATGGGGGCGTGGAGTCGTCTCTATATACACGATCCAGGATTATCTGAAACAATGTTTCATCCACGGGGACGTTCGTGAAGAGGAACTCCACGTCCATCGATGCAATAACTCCTCCGGGGGGTGTCGTTTTCAGTGCTTCTAAAAACTCGGCAGATGACTTCAAACTGTGGTCCATCTGGAAATACATAAGGAGTCAAAATAGTATTCAATTCTTCGCAAGCTGGTATGTAGGAGCGGGAATTTGGCTAATAATGGGGCGTAACGGGTTCCCTGGTTTTATGGGTTTTAACGTTCCCGTATATGTAGCCAAGGTCGTTAGTCCACCTACGATCGCAGCAAGTGAAGGGCATTGGAAGCTGCATTGACAGTCTCAATAATCCTATTAGCCTCACGTTTAATGTCATCTACCGGGTTCTTGGTGATTTTCTGGAATTTGCTGCTGTCTGCCAGTATCTCATCCAACTTGTGGTGGTATTCTCAGTGCGGAGGATATGAGTACAAACGCACGGTTTTCGGTTTTATCGGCCCGACGGATGGTGACATTCCTCTTTCGCTCGGAGTTCTTTGGCAGCTTTCCCTCAGGCGCCTGTCCGATCACATCACTCTTGTAATTACAGCCGCGTTCCGTGAGGGCCTCGGCCAAGAGGAGGGGCTGCAGGGCGTCGTAGTACGTTATGGGTGCCTTGATCTTCATGCTTGTGTATGGTGTCCAGCAGGTACTCGATCTCAAGGCGTTTCTCCATGGGCCTCGGTCGGGGTGGAGAAATGGCAATTGAGTCCCCATACGTAGAATTCTGTCTAATAATAATATAATAATAATAATAATAATAATAATAATAATAATAATAATAATAATAATAATAAAAGGGCAAAGTAACAAGGACTGAAGGGATAAAGCTACCAGATGGGAACAACATCAAACACATAAATGAGACGGTATACAAATACCTGGGAATAATGGAAGGAGGGGATATAAAACGCCAAGAGATGAAGGACACGATCAGGAAAAAAATATATGCAGAGACTCAAGGCAATACTCAAGTCAAAACTCAACGCCGGAAATAAGATAAAAGCCATAAACACATGGCCAGTGCCAGTAATCAGACACAGCGCAGGAATAGTGGAATGGACGAAGGCAGAACTTCGCAGCATAGATCAGAAAACAAGGAAACATATGACAATACACAAAGCACTACACCTAAGAGCGGACAGACTATACGGACAGACTATACCTAACACGAAGGAAAGGAGGGAGAGGACTACTAAGTATAGAGGAATGCATCAACTTCGAGAACAGAGCACTGGGGCAATATCTGAAAACCAGTGAAGACGAGTGGCTCAAGAGTG